>NW_017306493.1:1616424-1665792 GCF_000935625.1 Nanorana parkeri
TCCTGCTACCTATGTCCACTTTGGGGCTCTGAATACTAGCAGAAACTCCAGTTCAGGAGAGCAGTGCTATTCTCTTCCATGTGACAGAAATGCCAGTGGCAGTGCTGCTGTGAGTTGCTCAGACACTTTGCATGACACTTGTCCCCTTTCTTGCCTCTTCTTTGCCCACCTGTAGCACCTTCCCTTGCCCCTAACATGATGTAAGCTTCCAAGAGCCAGTGGCAGCTTTCTTTCCTTGTGTCAGATAAGACAGGGGATCATCTCATTTTGATATTAGCAGCTATCCTGGCCTCAAGAGACAAGACTGGTAATAGGTTATATTTAGAGATCCAACCAGCTCTGCTGTGGATATGTTTGTGTTAATACCAGAATTCTTTAGATAGCTTTATTACATCTGCCACACACAAGCATTGTTTAAAATAAACATGTCACATACCTGGGTAGTTTAAACTGATCACATGATGAAATCCATAAGCAAAGGTTAATGTCAGTTAAAAGAACTTGTCAAACAACAGGCAGATCCCGAAGTACAAGAAGTAGAAAATATATGCAACTTTTTAGTTTTTTTTCTGAAAAGTAGACTTGATCCTGCACAGTTCAAAGCCACCTTTGATCCTGTATTGTGTCACTGACAGTTTATGTTGGTCAGAATGGCCCATGAAAGGAAAGTATCTGCACTTCATACCTGCAGCAGTTTGCACCCCCCTTAGATAATGGAATCAGGGAAGGTCATAGGTAAATGATACTGAATTTATTCTGTAATGGTTAATAGTGCCAGCCAAAACTATGTTGGATCAAGTGGGGAAGAGAAATCTCCCCAGTGGGACTATGACCGACAGAAAAAAAATAACCAGGGCCTCCACTATTCCCTACTTTATCCAACACTTGAAAAGTTTGTCCTACATACACTTTAAGCAATCAGTTTGTCTATTGCCAGCTTTAAGGCCTCATTCATACCAGACACAGTGCGTTCCGGCCCAATTCTGTCCAGAACGCACTGCAGCGCATTGCGGCCAGCTCAATATGTTGTGGGGCAGGAGGGGGAGTGGTGGTCCATTGAAGTGAATGGAACCGTAGCCACGCCCTTCGGCCGCAATGTGATTGGCCACACGGGGAATGCAAGGCACATTATGCCTGCAGTCCGGTCCAAACAAAATAGTGCTTGCAGCATTTTGTTCGGACTGGACGCCCTCTCCTGCCCCACAACATACTGAGCTGGCTGCAATGCAGTGCGTTCTGGCCAGAATCGGGCTGGAACACATTGTGTCTGGTGTGAACGAGGCCTAAGGCAAGTTCAGTTTAATTTTGCAGTAATACCCTTAGATGGTTGCCTTGTGATCCGTACATGTTCAACAGTTTGATGTTGATATCTACAGTATTAGGTACTTTATAACCACAGCACCATTCCCCGGGATGCTATCATGTGTAGTGCTGATCATATGAATAAAAGGAAGCTCATCATGATTAATAGACATTGGGTGCCATTGCTCACCTCTCCTTCTGAAAATGCTGCTAGTCATGTTGACCCTCTTACTGAGACCATTTGCATCAGTAACCAGGAACAGGAATGTAGATAAGTATTTCCGACTTTACCGATCTTCTTACTTGTTATTGGTTAGTCATTTAAAAGTATTGAAGAAAGTGGGAGCAGCATGACAGCCAGGCAACTAACAGTGTCAGAATAAGATCAGCAATGGTGGCAGCCCCCACATTTGGTGATAATGGGTTTACATTAAGGCCCCATTCACACACAAATCGGCCTGCACGTACAGCTCCGTACCAAGTAGCTGCCAGGAAGGACAGGGGCTGCGTGTGACCACCCCCCCTACGGACCTGCAAATGAGGTGAGCGTAGGAGGGGCGTAGGGCCGCGTAGCCCCATAGAGAAGGATGGGGGCTGTGTACTAATCACACGCAGCCCGTCCTTCCCGGCAGCTACATGGTACGGCCCCGCACGGAGCTGTACGTGCAGGCCGATTTGTGTGTGAATGGGGCCTAAACAATACAGAAAAATGCCTTACTGGCCAGCTTCACCTTCAGAGAAATGAGTGCCATTGTTGACCTCTTTTTTTTTTTTAGATAGCTAGTTGCCCAGCTGCCCTGCTCACTCTTTTGCATCAGAGTAAAGTCAATAACCCAGAGCAAGTATGGCAATAAAGTATTCTGACTTTCCAGATCTGATTTGTTCCAGGTCAGTGATAATCATTTTTAGAAGGAAGTTCAACAATAGAATCCCCCATATTTATTTTATATTTTATTTGTGGGAAGTTAGAGAAAAAAAGAAAAAACTGGAAAGCACTTAAAAATACATTCAAGTACCTTAACTATTTGTGTATCACTGGGCTGTAGATCCATCTCTGAATTGGTGCTGACACTGTCCTTCCTTCTGGAGGGTGTCTATGTTGGTTCCCCATGGTGCCTGTGTGTTGTAAAGTAGTCACCACTCCAAGCTCACTCCTGTGATGGACTACAATCCCAATACAAATTATTAAACTAAACATGAGATTGTAGTCCATCATAGGAGCGATCTTGGAGCAGTGACTTTACAACACACACAGGGACCATGGGGAACATAAGTAGCCCCCCTCCAGAAGGAAGGACACTGTCAGCACCAAGTCAGAGATGATTTGAGGATCTACAGCCGAGTGATACACAAATAAGTTTTTTTTTTTTTTTTTTTAAATAGTTAAGATAATTATATGCATTTTTAAGATTTAGGGCCTGGGTTTTGTGTCACTAAGTTTAGTACTGGGTGTTACCCATGACTTCAGTACAGTCGGGAGACTCCAGGGGAATCACCATGTGAAGGCACATTTCTTTATCAGATTGGAGCTTGTTTGGTAAATCTCCCTCTGGTGGTACCAAGAAGTGTTGCATTCTCCGATGAGGCAAATGAGTGCTAATGATTGTACAATGTCACATGCAGATTTCCCAGCATAAAGGTGCAGGATTAGAGAAATATATCAAATTTCTTTAGAAATAACATGTACTTGTGGTTTCATTGGAAGGGTACCTAAATCTCTGTGCAGTACCCTGAATCTCATTTCATACTGTTGGGAAAGACAACGATGAAGAGGAATCGAAACTCACATAGGAAGTATATTGTATCTGTTTGGCTTAAACATCATGTGACTTGAAATGTTTTTCTAGGACCTTGCCCGGTAGAAATGTACTATTAAGGGGATTTCTGCTCTTGTTATTGTGAGTCATTCTGTTGGTTTTAGATTAGTGATAGCATACCCAGAGCCCTATTCCCCATTTATGATAATCCTCACAATAGATCTAGAGAAAAGCTGATATGTGGAATCACAGGGGCGTGGCATGATATAAACTAGAGAGCAACTATATGGAGGGTTATATTGGGTACTAGGTACCCTGCACTAAGGGTACATTCACACCATGACTGGCGTTTTTTACCACACCAGGAGACAGAGAAAAAAAGCGTTTTCTATGTGCCCTGCTCACACTGAAATGCTGCCTTTAGGTAGGTTGCAGTGCATTGTGGAAACATGCTGATGTGAATTAAATGTCACTTTGACATGCCAATAGAGTTTAAAAAAAGATAAGATAAACAGCACCATGTGTTGTTATAACGCAAGGCACTGCCTTCTACCACCGGCACAGAATGGAAAACAGCCTGCACTCTAAAACGGAACGGAACATACATAAATTAAAGAACACTAAAGGGGGTTATTCACTAAACTGCTGAAGGCAGCCGAGTGAATAACCAACCTGTAGTGAAGGGAGCCGAACGCCGTTCGGCTATTCACTTCAGGGAGTACGGCCCCCCTCCCTCCACCATACCAAGCCACAAGCCCTCAGATTTTGCAAGGGTCCCCTCTGGAAAAGCACCTTGTCCCCATGCCATGCGCCATTTTTTTTTCACTATTTGTTTACATTTTCTCCCTGCTTTGGCTGTTACTTCAGCTGCTGTGTGGACTATTGCGAACCAAAGGGTTCCCGTGGCCAATGCGAGCCGAAGGATAAGCCGACCCTACGGCTTTATCCTTCGGCTCTTTTGATGAATAACCCCCTTAGATTCAGTGTAGAGTGGTACACCCTCAAAAGTCATATAGTTGAGTTAACGTAGTGCAGAAGTTAAAACTTTTTTTGTAGTTTTGGATAGAGTAAGAAAAGCTCATAACTCAGCAGTGGACAAATGAATATGGAATTCAGGGGCCAGTGGACCCAGCAGGATTTTATTTTACGAGCCAGCTTCAGTGACAACTTGACAAAACCTCAAAAGTTAGGCAGTGGCTATGGGAAATCCCTGGTGGTCAGCAGGGTCACCATAACTAGTGTCCCCATTGAAGATTTCCCATATATTGCTGTTCTGATGAGCACCCAAAATGTGGGATTTTCTTTCACGTTCAGTGATAACAGTCACCGTGCAGGTGCCCAACACTTGGACGTAGACAGTGTGCATACAAGTGCAGGCACCCGGACCTGCATGGATGTGCAGGTTCGGGTCTGCGTGTAACCCCATAGGGAGGTACAGGCAGCTGAACACAATAACACACAGCACTTGCCCTCTCGGGAGCAGGTCTATGCGCAGGCCGCACACCGTACAGATGTGCACGCCCGTGTGAATGAGCCTTAGTTCAGATCATGTCACATAACGCATATTACCCTTTCCTTACATCAGGTAGTTGACAAGGGGTTCCCTGACAAATCCCTGACATGTTTTTATTGTTTTGTTTTTGCATGAATTTCCTGAAATTTGCATCAATATAGTACAAGCAGGTGTTTCCGAATGCAGAACGCATTTCATTCCAAGCATACACATATCCTCCGTGTTATGTCAATTTATTTGCCAGTTTAAAATACTTTGTGCCTAGGATCAACAAATACAATGTAAAATAAAAAAAAAGAAATCTCCACATTGCACGCTCACCTGGGAACTCTTTTATTCTAGACTGACCCTTGTCCAGAGCCATCAGAAGAAGACCACCACTTGCTGCGTTTTTATGCATCTCAAAGTCACGGACACCTACAGACACTTCAGACCTGCGTAGGAACATTCCTGGGAAGTGCAAGCTCGCAACCACCACGGGTTTTTGTAGGACATGGAAAACAACTGGTGATCGCGGCACACAAGCTTGTGTTCATTGGGGACACACTTGGGCGGTTGCTCAGCTGTACTCAACTTCAAGCCAAACTCGCAGGGGAAGGAGGAGCCCTGTGTCAAGCTCTTAAGGAAGTTGTGCTAGCAACAAAGGAGGCTGCTGCCCTGTACCCATCACCTGTTGCCCTCAAAGCCATGGCAGCTAGTGTATCTGTACTCTGTACCTGTGCCTATAGCTTCACAGAACTCTTACAAAAACTGGCTGCCTGAATCATGGAGAACACAGCTTCAGACGTTTGGAAGGTTGATTTGGATCACGGTTTGAAAAATCTACAATAATGCAGCACAACTGCAGTGATGGGGCACAATGTGAGGCATTCATGGTACTGCCTGCCTAATCGTTTTACTGACTTTTTCATTTCAGTATTTATTTTGTATCAAGATCTCTGATGTTAAGTTTAAATATATTAAAAACTACAATAAATTCACCCTTATAGTAGATATCTGTAACATAGATAAACATGTATTTCTTACATGAAACAAAGTATGATAGTGAACCTTAAATTATAGATCTACAGAGATACATACAATACATATCAAAACCCAAAAATGGAATTTCTTTAATGTACGTTGAGGGACACAGAGTCTTAAACCTTCGAGTTATACTGCTGCCTAAAGGAGGAATGGACACCGACTAACTAAAAAAAAAAATGTAGGCAGCCCAGGATAAGCACTCCCATTAGCAACGTGTCCTAGGAGCTCTGCTGTTAAAGACTAACCTATTATTTGCTAGCACTTTTTTTTCTGCAATCAAGACTGTTTTTCTGTACTTTGGTGCTAGAGCTGGTCTCCATGATTGCAGCTGTCTGGCGTGGAGGTAACTGGGCACCTTTAAAATTCCTACTTGTCAGAAGGGAATAACACTGAGGGACAGCTAACATTATCATCTGCTGGGTGGAGTGTTGCACACATGCATGCGCTCTTTCCCGTCATTCAGCACTGAGAGAGCATCTCCCTGCCGCTGCTTCTGCATTGCAATGATCTACACGGAGCTTTGATTTTGGTCTGTTCCTGCTGCCAGCCTGCAGTGACTTTGGTCACCTCTGGCTATTTTACCATTACCTGCTCCTAGCTCTCAGTTTTTTTTTTTGAGTACCTGAGGCTTTGCCTCGTACATTGAATTTAAGTTGCTTTAGTGCTACAAAATTGCAACATGTCTATTTCTAGACGCAGAGGTGACAGTCCCATAACGGGTGACCACAGCTTACACTCAGCAGTTGAAATCCCTGTTTAAAACCCAGTTCTCACTAGCAGACCCTACACCCTATTCTGGCTGTGACTTTGATTTGTCAAACCATGGCAGAGTGGTCAAAAAACGCCTTTCAGCTGCAGTGCGCTGTGGTAACATGCATGTTAACATACGTGTCATTTGAATGGGCTGCCGAAACGCATGTTAACATGCAAATAGTGCATTAACACAATGAACTGGCACGCCAAGGTCTGAATGGGCCCTTAAAGGGATCTGCCTATTGAGGAACCTCTCAATGATAGAACACGTGGAGCAGGTGGCTGGAGATTCAACTGAGATGGACTGCTGCAATCATCTCAGCTGGTCTCCCATATTAGTCTCATCAATACACATGCACAGAGCAATCTGGGTAAAGTGCTGGTTAGTAAACCCTGCGTCCAAGGAGCACCTGATCCACATGGTCTTCAAGGGACGTCTCTTCAAACAGACCCTTGATGTTATCACAGATGTTACTTGAGACAAGAGCACCCACCTGCCTCAGCATAAGAAGCATAGGGAAAGGTTTACTCCTGGAGTATGCACGTCTAGGTCTCCTAAACTTGGTTCTCTGCCCAGTTGCACCTGCTAATCCCTGAGAGAAGCTTTCATCAGCATGAAGTTGCACCCCACCTTTCCAAAGTGGGGCAACAATTGCATAATTCAGGTGTCTAGGTGCAGATATTGCTTTTACAGGGATACAATCTGAGCCTTTACCTCCAGCTCCACCTGGAACCTTCCTGTGCCACTGCAGACTTATCTTTGCCCCTTTTTCATTGGGCCAGCCCCTACGTCAGACCAGTATTCCAACCTGGTCACTATTCTCTTTCCCAAATAGAACACCTCCCTCTTGGAGCTTGTAAGCCACAAATGTTTTATAGTTTCCACCATATTTACCCTGCCTTCCCTTTCCCAGAGGGGCTTTCTGGCTTCTGTGGTCAGAATTCTGATGGACTAGTTTCCAGTCTGTCAGCTGCTGCATGAGAGTCATGGGTCTGTGGTTAACTGACTTCTAAACACCCCTTTTCTCACTCCCCAGACTGTTTCAGCATTACGCTCCGTTGTCATAGGACAGGTTGGCTCAGGTTATGAGCAGACTGAATTGTCAGCCCCTGAGGATCAAGGTAATACCTGGCCTGGTGGTCCAGTCTACCAGCTGTGGAATTGGGGAAGTCCTCTCTTCCTGACTTCTGCAAGATCTCATCATTGGACAATTCTTGTTTCCCATTCTATATCCTGGAGTCTGAGGATATACAGTTCCTTTTACATTACTAGATTGTTCCCTTGAAAGGTCACCTGACCTGGATCCAATCACGTCACTGCATTGGCATGCCACAACCACACATTCAAGTCCTGTTTGCTGTGCCCATCTCAAGTGTGGACAATTGGGGCACAAACCATACACCCAAGTGCGTTCTAGGACTTGTGTTGGCGCCTGTCTATTGCTTTATGGGCTGGATTTGGGGAATAAAGCTGACCATACACCTGCAGATTTTCTATGGTCAGATGGAAAAAGTACAACAGATTCCTCCATCTATGCTAAGCTGTGTGGATGAAGGAATCTTCCACTGGACCAAGTTTCAGTATCTTGCTAGTCGGCCCCGCTGGCTGTCAACGTACCTCAACAATCTGATTGGATGCTTCAGGTCTCCAAGAGGAGTTTAGGGTGTGAGTCAATATCTCTTAGCTTCTGACTCTTATATTGGCCATCGTGGATAGACCTTGTAAGGCGATTCAGTTCTCATTCCACCTTCTGGGCAGTAAAGGTAACCAGCTTCCAAGCCTAAGTCTCTCTTTCCTTGTCAAGACATAATTCACTATTGATGAGTCTCTCCCTCTTTTGAGCATCAGTCCCCCTAATGCAAAGTTGCCACCAGGTCTTGTGTTCACTTATATATATTTTTTTTTTTTGAACCAGGTGTAGGTTGCAACCTCTTCTGATGCCATCCTCAAGCAGAAGATCCTTTAGGTGGTTAATGAGCTGCATTCAGGTCTTGATGCTGCCCACCCCTTTCTTGACATCTTAAAGGGGAAAGACTTCCTGGGTCTCTCAATGGACAGTAAATAAAAAAGAAGGATTGTTGTACTCCCCGCCAAATCCTTTTCTTAGAGCCCATTTAGGGACACAAGGTCCATCCATCTGTGTTTCTGTACTGCTTTTGCCACAAAACCAAGGTATGCTGGTAGTGGGAGGGGTTCTTTGGAGCTGACCTGCAGCTTGTTCGGCTGTGTCCAATCCTCCTGAAGGCAGTAGTGTAACGCAAAGGTGAAAGACTTCCCTCAATGGACTCCAAGAAAATGATTTTACAGTGAATATATAAAACAGCTTATTATGCAGATGTGATTGTGTCAGAGAGGGTTAGCACCCCCCCATTATTTTTTTCTGACAGTACCACACTTCCTAACCTAAGGTGACCATGCTCATTCACTGCAATGTATCCATAGAGAAGCATCATCACCCTAGGGCCCTCTCCAGATTTGGACTACCTATTACATAGTGTATTGTGTGGTGAAAACAAAAGCTGGAAAGGCTAACCACTTAAGACCCCTGTGTTTTTTCCCCAGAGTCTAGGGTGTTGTTTATTTAGACAATATGTCACTTCCAACAGGTTACAAGTTTTAGGTTCTGTAATGTAGTCTAAAAAGGTATTATAGCACTTGAGGGTAAATAAGGCTTTCATTAAGAAGCACATTTCGATACATACATTTGCAGTTGGAATAGAACAGGTAGTTTTTTGTGCTTGCAGAAAATGTACTTGACCTGTAAAAAGAAAACTAATGAAGCCATCCTCAAAGCACTGAGAGAAAGCAATAGAATAGATTTTTTTTTTGCATGATTTTAGATCTACTATAAAAGGCAGTTTAAGGCTAAAGCCAGACTGATTCCAATTGTCTTGTTACAGATTTAACCACCTTTCTGAATTAGGCTAGTGGTACTCGGAA
Organism: Nanorana parkeri; assembly: GCF_000935625.1. NCBI lineage: Eukaryota > Metazoa > Chordata > Amphibia > Anura > Dicroglossidae > Nanorana > Nanorana parkeri. The sequence continues at coordinate 1,625,717 of NW_017306493.1, forward strand.
ATTCTCATAGCCCAGTCGTATCACTCAAATTGCTAGTGATTAGCAGTAGCAATTAATCACTGAAAAGTCAGAACACATGGCTGGGTGTAGCTACACACCATGTAGTGATCAATCAACATCATTGGAGCATCATGCAGTCTTGCACAGCTGAATGCTACTTGTATATCTTACTCCATATGGATCTGCTATTCCTAGCAATTGATTTCTAACAGCTTTAGTGGTATGACTGATCTACTAAAAAATTGTGTAGCAATGAGGTGACTACCAGTGAAAGGTTAAATATTATAAAACAAGGTATTATAATCATCCATGTAGCTGAACCCTAAAGGAAACCTACAGAGAGACTATGGGATCTGTTATTGCCAGGCTCTACTCCTAAAAATTGAAATTGCCTGGCTTTGTCATGCTAATCCAATTTATTCTGCAAGTCAATACCATGGGGGGGGGGGTATTGACTTGCAGTATTTTTCTTGAAGACGTTTCATTGGTCATCCAACCAGCTTTCTCAATTCAGAAGACATGCAGATAAAGGTGTTCCAAATTCTACGCTACATCCTTATTTCTGGTCAGTTACATAGAAAGTACAGAAGCTATATAAAGCTCCTTACTTCTCCAGCACAGGGTTCCTCAGCCTGCATTTCTCAACTGAAAACAAAGTTGAATGCTATGATTAAATTGGGGCCTCATTAAAGTGTAAATCCAGAAAACAAAATTCAAAAAAGATTTAATCACAATATTGGGCAAGAGGTGGAGAGGCATCAAGTTTTACCTTGAGCTAAGGGCACATTCCCAAGTCCTTCTCAAAGATGCAACAAGGGAGGCATAGGTGAGCAGGACCGGAATGGGGGACCCAGCCACAGGGCTACATTCCAAACAGCTGCCTTTAATAGGCAGGGTGGGCTTATTCCTGAGAAAGCTACAAGAACAAACACAGGTCTAGAGGGATCTGCAGAGTTAGTGATTCTTTTGTATAGAAACACAAGGAAGCATTAACATGCATCTAAAAACCCACTTTGGATAACGTAAATGGTTAAAACCCCAGAGGAATCTCCCCTTGAACAGCAGTAATCACAAGTGTCCCCATTGGTAGATTTACACTTACCTGTCCCTTGCCAATTGTAGCATTTTGGAATTCCCATCACTTATAGGACAAAGGATGAATGTCCCCCAGTAGGGACAGTCAGCAATAGAAACAGCCGTTACTAAACCTTACCCACTTCATCCCAAACTAGAAAAGGCTTTCGGAATACTCCGACATGTACTTTCAGTGTGTGTGGGGAATAAATCCAACCTCTGACTGTTCTTTCAGTAATGGCTTTCTCAAAGCATTTCGCTCTAATGGCCAAGTTGATTGCACTACCAGTGCCAAAGCCTGTTTAGATGTACAAGGCAGCAGTAATGTGCATGGAAATCCTGAACACACCCCCAGACATTAGATGAAAGGTGGCTAAGAAACAATTGGCACATTTATTTAGCCATCTGCTGGGTTGGACACAAATTGTTACAGAAGATGTCAATTAGTTACAGATAAGCCCCACATTTCTGGATGGATTTCAGATATTTATCGGACAACCTCCTGTTCATGTGATTGGTCAGTAGTGGGTGCAATCTGCCTTACGGATGGATCTTTAGGCTAAATTATACATATTTTAATGTACCAGCCAACATTATTGGTGGACATTAACTGGCAACATCAGCCAGCATAAGAAAACTATTCTTTATATGTTAAAATATACCTAAGCTCAAAAATAATGTTCATTTTACTGCGAGTGCAATATTGGGGGACCACCACATCGTTGCATCTATTTTAAAGAAAATAGCTCAGTCGCATAAGCTTTGGCTTGATAAAACTACATAGTATACTAAAGGTGTCCAGAGGTGGGAATGTTCCAATCCAGCCATTTCTGGCCACATCAAATGAGCCAAGCCAGGTAAGCAAAGGTTACACTGAGCCACATGGAATGGATTGAATGACATTTTCTGAAGTATTTGACATGCAGAATTACACAAGGTGTAGTCTTGATCAGTCTAAGGACCTGCTGGATGAGGCCACCAAGCCATGTCTAATCTACTGCTTTTCCCTGATAAGCCAGTACTAAGATACCTGCAGCATGCCATCCATGTCCTGATGTATAGATAAAAGTCTCTCACGCTCTAACCATACCCATTTTTTGGAACCAACAAGTGCAGGGGTGCCAAATCATGCCTGCACATGTGACCATACTAATGTCAATGCCAACCTTTACTGTAGCCAAGCTTCTTTAGTCCTATAGCTCAAAGACAGTAACTGCCTTGCAGTAGATTTAGAGGGTTATTAAACCCTCGCATGTTTTTGCATACATCTACGGCTAGCGAGCAGTAGATATATGCAAAACGATTATTAAAAAAAAAAAAACATCGGAAAATGTTCCCGCCGGCCACAAAGGATCATGTGGCGGACGCATGCGCACTTCAGATGTTCAGCCGGGAGACGAGGAGAGACACAAGATAAGTCTATGGAGCAGCGTGCATCCGCACAGACTCCGTGGGACATCAGAGGAGTCAGCGCGGGATCGGAGACCTGCACCAAAGCTGGAGGGACAGCTGAAAACTACACTAAAGATCGGATTAAGAAGCATTTAAAGTGACATTAAAGTCAAAAACTTTTAGCCCTCCCCCCAATGTTAATGCCAGCACTTACCTTAAATGATGTCTCTTAATCCGATCTTCTTTCCTGTCCTTTTCAGCCTTCTCTCCAGCGCTGACTCCTCTGTCCTTGCTGGCACTTCCTGTCCCACGGTGTCTGCATGCGTCCATAGACTTACCTTGTGTCTCTCCTCGTGTCCCGGCCGAAAATCCGAACTGCGCCCGTGGCGAAGAGACAGGTAAGTTTAAACCGCTTTTAAAAAGGCAGGGAAAAAAAATGAGCCTTTAATATCACTTTACGTGTGCAGTTGTTTCCTGTTATGCCCCCTGTGGCATTTGAAGTTCTAGAGTGCTTTGCCTCGGAGGTCTAGATCACACACACTACAGCTGCTATTCAGATGGGATTCTCCCTTATATTTTAAAAACATTTACGGGTAAGACTGGCAGAGAATACATTAAAATTCTGTCTAGAGTCGTTAAGTGAGTGACCTGCACCTCACAGCAGCCGTCTGCAGTCTATGAAACGTTAAAAACCTAGGAACGCATTACAGGAAATCACCCATGATAGGCGAAATGAGAGATGCTCTGCCCCATTCCTTTCAAAAAAATTCCCAGACACAAATTACATGTTACCATTTTTTTTTTATTTTTCTCCTTTCCCTGCCTGAAACTATAAAAAAAAGTCTCAAAAGAAAAAAAAAAAAAAACCAAACAAAAACAAAAAACCAAAAAGGAACAGTCTAAAAACAGAAAAGATGCCCAGCTTGTGTCTTCCAACACTATGCAGGAACCTGAGCTAAAATAAAACTATAAAGAAAAGGCTGTTTTTGTGAGGGGCAGCCGACTCTCTCCGGGAAGCAAGCTTCTCCCATAGAAAGATACCTGCAAAGATAAAAACACGCAAAAAAAAGAAAAAGGAAAGGAAAACAGCAGGATGTTTAGCAGACATCACTTCCCTCCCCACAACTGAAAACACACTAGGCTGGGAACCATTCAGTATACACATTCTTTAACAGGTATCCTGCACATGAACAGTCAGCACCCCTGGGGCAAGTCATACACTCAGCACACTTAACTAATACAACCTCTTATCCACCCACCACCCCAACATACAGTAACCATCAGGAGCCTGGCCTACCACACCCATCTTGAAACATTGAAGGATGAACATGGGGCATGTAAGCGCAAGAGAAAAGGAATGGTCCACAGGGGACCGGTTTAATAAACTCTTAAAATTCATTGCAGTCTTCTTTTTTTTTTTTTCTTTTTTTGTGTTTTTGCCTCTCAGGTCTTCCTAAAGTTATATTTTTAGTAAGGTGAATACCATGACGTCACACGAGCCCGACCCCTGAAAAAGATAAGCCTAGTGTAAGCAATGTTGTTAGGACAAAAACAGGACCCTTAATGTCTCTTGTGCTCATTAACCCCAGACCTGTACACGCGTCCTCTGGGTCTTGAAGGATAGCCGCTGTAGAATCTGGAACGGGAAGTGAAGGAGGATGCTCTCGCTCTATATCTTGCACGTGGAAAGCCTCTGTCTGTTGTGCTAATGCCGGGTCTGTTTGTCCTTTTGGGAACCACCTGTCAAAATAACACACACAGTGAGGAGTGCAATAGCCAGATTTTGGCACATCCTGGAAAGCCAATGCTTCTCTGGAATTCCAATAAAGACATTTCTCTGCCTGATTTCTTGGGTCCCTACACTATAAGATTTTCCATTTAATGTTATGGAGAAGATAGGAGTAGAAACAGGGGAAGATCTCACTACTGGAGTCCCAAAATATACACAAAGCTAGAAGTTAAAACCAAGACTCCACCTAGGTGACAACCTCTGGGCAGACTATCTAAAAATACTAATGGCACATTTCCTAAAGCGTGGTCCCTAAACCATAGTGCTCATTGTTCTAAACATTCTGAAGCAATTGCTGTAACTGTTCTCTCCTCATTTGAAAGCCAAGAGCCAAACACCCAAGACTCAAAGCCGAAAGTTCAAAGGTTCCCTGTAAAAAGGCATTTCCCGATATTTCAGTGAAGGTGGAAATCCCCTTATACAAAAGTTGTAACAACCAAAAAATACAAAATGACTAAGACATGACAAAGACTCACAAAGCTGCTTTCTGTTACTAGAAGCCATGGAAATACCCGTGTAGCCTACAATCTGCAGCTTACGCAGTGACAGGACCGATTGTCACATGCTCCTCTATACCTGGAAGTAATGAGCATTTCCATCAGCTCCTGGTGCTCAAGTGGCAGGGGGTGAAGGAAAAGTACACAATGGGGAGAGGAATTAAAGTCCATTTCCACCTTTGTAAGTGATTGGCATTTATTGTGGTAATAAAGATGTGCAGTGATGTATACGTGTGCACAATTTATCACTCATTGCGGGCTCTTTTTTATTTATTGTTTGATTAGACCTGAATCCAAGATATTCAGAATGTTCTCCACAGACACTCCGTCCGACACTGGGGTCGGATTATAGAGAAGGCAGTAAAAAGGTGCCCCCCTCCCTCTGATTCTGTGTAACACCATCACTAATCACCAGCTCTGCCTTTCTAGGTTACAATATGCTGTCCAAGAGTGTTGGCGCTATGAATACTAATGAATGGGGGGAGAGATCAGTTGTAATTTAAACAGACTGCTTGTAGAGCACAGAGGCGGCCATTTCCACGAGGAGATGAAAAAGGACAGCAAACAAAAAAAAAAAGTAAGCTTCTGTGTTCATATACAGCAACTGCATATGCCTGCTCCATGTTCACTCAGTGTACATTGCTGGCACAGTGGGTTTCTTTTTTTTTTTAAATACCTCTCCAAAGGTGGACATGGGCTTTAAAGCAATCCCCTTTAACCCCGACATGAGCAGACCTACCAGAATCAAGCATGCATTTCACTATGCCAATAGACAAAAAACACCCCCTGCAAATCTCTAAACAAAACATTCGTTTACAAATGTGATTCTGGAACAACAAGCGAGGACCAGCTCAAAGTAACAAAGACAAGCAGTCGCTACCTAGTAACTGCCACTCTTTAACCATGAAATATGTGCCAATATGGGTGATTTACAGTAAATGGACCCCCTCAACCGTTTCCTCTGCTTAAAAATGTCCCCCTACAGAGACCTGTATTTACAAAGAAAAACCACCCAATTGCAAAGCCATTAGGCATATAGTATGTTGTGTGTAGATCTGGCGTCACTATAAAAAGGAAAGTTTTACAAGCAATATATTTTGCCATACGAGTATTGTAGCAGTACATCAGTAAACCCATCATTGGTTATAAATGCAGCAAGGTGCCTTACTTTTATCTGTCGGCCTCTGAACAGAGACTCATCAAGGGCCATTGATGTCCTGACAGATTCTTTATCAGAAAATTCAATGTATGCAAACCTGCAGAAACAGAATATTGTCAAAACAAAAAGGCCAGACTCCATTTCCTCCCAGAAATTGTAATATGCAGAGAAAGCACGCAGCAGCTATAATCGCAATCTAATATTCACCATAGTACTAATGACATGCGAGCTACAAAATGCTATGTCAACATAGAAATAGAAACTCTGAAGTCACTATGTACATACAAGATGGATACACTGTGCCAAAAGAATGCCACAGCAGCCTTCTTCTCTCAGTCATTAACATAGCTGGCTGAAGGAAGTGGAGACAAATACAGTACTTTGCTAAGGCACAGAGCCATCAGCAGTCACAGTTTCATAGCAGGAACCACTTTCTCTGCTACTGCTGGACTTTGACTATTGCTGAAATGGGTAATAACACGTGGCAAAGATTTGGATATTTTGCAAGGTTCCTTACCAACTCTGAACCTTAGAGAACTATGGGGTTAATGTTTTCCCCATAGTTCTCTTAAAAGGTGAACTATGGGGTCAGGGCTTTTCCCCATAGTTCTACTAAGGGTAACGGGAGGACACAAACTAGCATCCTCCCGTCACCCTAAGCTCAGTATACCGCGAGCTGTACCGAGACGCCGTAGTCCGGACGGATCCCGACTTTACTGTCGAGATCCACCCAGCTGTGGGATTGACATCTGGCATTGCCTATCTAGAGGCAGAGCCAGCACTGGAGGATCGGACAGGGGAGGGGGGATCCCTGCAGGGAGCCATGAGAGACAATCACGGCTCTCTGCAGGGATAGATCGAGAAGTGAGTGAGCGCCGGTATGTGTTCGCTCACTTCCCGATCTATTGAGCCGACCTGTGACAGTTTAATTGTCACACGTTGGCTCAAACTATGAGGATGAGTGATTTTCATCGCCTAACTGTTCTCATTTAAGAGTCACGGGAGGACATATACTAGCGTCCTCCCGTGACCCAAAGCTCAGTATATCGCGAACTACAGCTCGCAGTATACTGAGACTGCCGCAGCTGGGACGGATCCCGACAATATTGTCGAGATCCACCTAGCTGCGTGAGTGACAGCTGGCTCTGCCTATCTAGAGGCAGAGTCAACCGTGCCCGCCCCTTTCCCCGTCCGTTCCTCCAGTCAGCGCTGCAGGATCGGAGCGGGGAATCCCTGCAGTGAGCCGTGAGTGACAGCTCTCTGCAGGGACATGATCGAGAACTGAGCGAGCGACGGTATGCGTTCACTCACTTCCCGATCTATTGAGCCGACGTGTGACAGTTTCATTGTCACACGTCGGCTAGAACTATGAGGATGAATTATTTTCACTCCTCCTAGTTCTCCTTTAAGATTGCTTGTAATGAAACTGATTTGAAAACTGCAAAGACAATCTGAACCAGCACAGGTAGTAGTGCCAATTCTTGACCCTAACAGTGCTAATGAGCTGGCTGCCTGCTTCAGGTTACTGCAGCCAGCTCATTCATTTTAATAGCACCCCAAACACACCTCCCACCCACAGTGTGATTGGCCGCACTGGAAGGCACGGTACTGCAATTGTAAAAACTGTTCATGCAGGTTTATTCCGAAGTAACCTTTATCTTTGTCACACTGCATTTGTGTATTTTATTTATTCCATTTTCTATAACTGATCAAAAAAAGAATGGGCCAACTAATCAAGTCTGAAAATCATTAGTTGCAGCCCTACTATAAAAACACTTACCCCTTGGGATGACCCGTGTACTTGTCACAAAGAATGGTTACCCTATTCACAGAACCACAACCATGGAAATGGGCCTCTAACTCTTCTGCTGTTGCTCCATAATCAACCTGCATAAAAAATCAAATACAAATAAATGAAGATACGGAAAGAGAAGAGCACAACATGGCGACTGGACACCCAATAGTTAGAGTCATTATCCATGAGGGACTCTTTGGGGCTTTTCCCAAATCTGCAGTCAGATGATGCAGGCTCAAACATGGCTACAGCTTCTGAAAGGTGCCGCTTTATAAGGGTCCATTCATATCACTGATCTGGAGAAATCACAAGCCACAGCCAACCAAAGGTTTCCTACAGTACATCAAGCCAGCACACCGTTACCTCAGTGCACGCCAACGCATAAAATGGAAGTGCCGATAGGCACAGCTCTAAATGTCAGTCGTATTGTGCCAGCAAACATGTATAACAATACCGAATATACACAATCAGCACATAGTCTCCGATACTGCAATTGTAGAGAACATTGTAAATACCTACAAGAAACAAAAAAGAGCGACACTACAGTGTTCTACCTATAGCCATCACAATACCATTAGACGGCCTTTTGTTTGCATGTGTTCCGTGACATCTCAAATGGGGAAAAATAATGTACCGAGGCAGGCAAGGTATGTCAACTGTTATTTTGGCTTTTTATATTTGTTACGTGTTCCATTCACATAGCATTCATTTAAAAAAAAAAAAACAAGCTCCTTGCAGTTTATACCGTTTTTACTTGCGTTAGGTTTTTAAAGGTTAACATTTCTACTTGCTTCTCTTTCTTTGCAATGTTAGGAGAGGCTGTGAGAGGCCCAAGTAGGCTTGTTAATTGTATGGTTAATGAAAAACAAACCTCAAAAGGTCAGTCTTTTCCATTAATACAGATCATGTGAAGGTGCTGAGATAACCTGGAATCAGCAGTCTTGCCTGATTTAACAAAACATCTAAAAAAGGTACTCTTAATTATTTTTCATTATGCTGTGTGAACAGAACATAAACCTTTAGAGGGGTTTTCTCAAATTTGACTGCAAAAACCGACTAAGCCGGGTTCAGACGCTTTGAATTTCCTCCGGCATCCCTCGAACAGTTGATCGAAGGAGCATGTTGGAAAATAGTTGGCCTAACAATCCAGCAGCCAATGAGCGACTGGCCGGTGGCCGCTCTCAGAATATAAAGGAAACGGCAGGAGATTCTAAGTGTTGATGGAGGAATCCACTCTATTTTCTTCATTCAGCCGGCAGGTTGAACGGGGAAAATAGAAGCATGTAAACCCAACTTTAAGTTAACTCTTGTGTAAAGTGAGATTTGTTACCATTTGAATAGTAATGACCTGTGCAATCGTTGCAATTTGATCTTACAGTCAACATACAAGAACCTATAAGCCATGGACACCGTAAGATGAATGGATTTGTCAAAATGATGAACTATAACCTACGCATGGTATAGAAATTTGTGCTACCATTATCTAAAATACTAAACTCACATTTCCAACATATATTGAACGAGCGTCTGCTTCCATTTTCTCTTCTATTGACATAATTACAGGACCAGCTGCAAAACAAATAGTCTTGAAATACAAAAAATCCAACGAGCACACTGCAAATATCAAAACTCAACTGGCCAAGACCTTCAACCGCTACCATATACCATGCTGCCAAGTGGTGTTCACAAGTACAAGCATGAAGCACCATCAAACCCACAGCCTAAAAGAGACTACCCCAGGATGACCTGCAGCATGTGCGAATACATGCAAACAGACTGCGAACAGTGGCAGCTGTCATTGGATTACACAGTGCTTCCCAGCCACAGATCGCACAAGTCTCAAAAAGGAATTGGTGAGAGAGACTTAGCCATGAGGTCCCAATGACGTTTGTGCATGGTGCCTTAACCTCCCCACAGACATTTTAAGTGTACCCACATAGAGCCCCAAGGACCCATAATTGAGGGTTCTGAGAAAGGGGACGTGGCCCCGGAAACGCATCAACTCAGGCATACTGTGCTGGCACACAGGAATACTATCTGTGCAGCTCTCACATGTCGTGTTTTGCTTTTTGCTAAAATGAGGATCAACCTTTGATTTTGAAGCCTTATCGTTATCTACTCTTTTGCATGTATTACTCTACTTTTGCCGGTTTTCGAATAAAAATGTATCTACAGTAGGGAAGGCGCCCCTGGTTTTTACCTTAAGTGAGCTCATTTCACAGGAACGGGCTAGAACACACCTCAACAAATGAAAGACAAAACTCTGTAGGCTGCATTTTTTGCCGCGCACATGTGTTTAAAATAAATGGCAATGTAGAACACTATATTGTATAATGGGTGGTGTGAATGGGCCCTGAATCACCCCGAATATATCCCGATTAGTTGCAGACCACCGTGTTCTCTAAAAAGCATAGTCAGTGAAATTGGTGAAAATGGGCAACTTGAAGACTGGCCAAACCCTCAACAGATCAGTAGAATACAATGCATTTATTCAAGTATGGTTTAGATCCTTACCGTTTCCTGGTGGAGGGCTCATGTTCATTTGTTTCTCTACCTCATTCTGCATTTCCTTTAATTTCTCGGCTTCTTCTTCCATTTCCCGAACACGCGCTTTGATTGCTTCAAGCTCCTGTAGAACATATCAAGTAATAAAAAAAATAAAATGGGTCCAGCTTTTGCCACAACTAAAGGAGACATGCCACTGCTTATTAGGGCCAATATGTTCTATGCATACAATATGAACTGTGAGATAGGACAATATCATGATCAACAATTGTGTGCCTCCAAAGACACGAGACCAAGCACAATGTCACAAGGCCTTGTAATAACACTTAAGCTGGCCATACACTTTACAATTTATCTGCAGATTTTCTGTGGTCAGATGGAAAAGGTGCAACAGATTCCTCCATCTATGCTAAACTGTGTGTATGGAGTAATCTCCACCCGGAGCCAATCTGTTGCACTTTTTCCATCTGACCACAGAAAATCTGCAGATAATTGTAAGGTGTGTGGGCACCTTAGGAGGTCATACATGCCTTTGTTTTGCACTTCAATGAGACCTATTGTGCATGGTAGCATGATGCACTACTTCAGCCAAGCTTTTTGACTGGGCCCCAACGCATGAGAACACTTGTGCACCATTTTGTTTCCATCACAGCTCTCACTGTGCATTGCAGTGCACTGTAGCTCAAGTACACCGCTATTGGATATGAAAAGCAATGCACGTTATGTTGCATTGCTGCAGCTATGGGGTCATTTTACAATACATTCACAGGACAGTTTGCTCTGTAAACATCTTTGTTTCATCTTTCGCACCAAGTTATGGCCACTAGATAGAGCCAAGGAGCAGAAGAAATTCCTATACTCCTCAGCTTTATCTATTGGCTACATTGCGATACGAACCTGAAACTGAGATGTTCTGCAAGTGTTTTATAAATGCACCCGTGGGTGAAGGGGGCCTTAATCACAGCACTGCATAGCCAGTCTTAACCACAGTACATTACCAAACCTTGACTAGTTACAGGGCCTGGGGTGTGGTAATGAACACAATTCATGGTCAGTATATTTGGCGAAAAAAAAAAAAAACTAGCTAAACTATTTGACCATCCCACAGAAAACACCAGGATACCTCTGGTAAAAGCCAGCTAGACTGTTTGGTATGAACGCTGATCCTCTGCTGCATGACCATGCTTCATCACTATCACATGACTATGCTTCATCACTATCACATGACTAACTACATTCGTGTTTTAGGTAGGACCGATAGGTGCTTAAAGGAGAACTATGGGGTCAGTGTTTTTCCCCATAGTTCTCCTTATGGTAACGGGAGGACACAAACTAGCGTCCTCCCGTTACCCTAGGCTCAGTATACCGCGAGCTAGAGCTCGCGGTATACTGAGACGCCGCACCTGGAGCGGATCCCGACTTAGATGACGGGATCCGCCCAGCTGCTTGAGTGACAGCTGGCTCTGCCTATCTAGAGGCAGAGTCAGCTGTGCCCGCCCCCTCTGCCAGTCAGCGCTGGCAGATCGGAGCGGGGAATCCAGCCCCTCCCCCTGTCACGGCAGAGAGCCATGACAGGATGGAGAGGTGAGGGAACCCGGTATGTTTTCCCTCACCTCCCGATCTACTGAGCCGACCTGTGACAGTCTCATTGTCACAGGTCGGCTAGAACTATGAGTTTCCTTTCTCCTTTAAAGGAAACCTACAAGCATAGAAATATGGGAGCTGTCTTTGCCAACTTGCTTATAGTAGATGCAGGCTCTGGAGCTACCATTCTGATCATTGCGTCAATGTAGCAAGTCGCTGACTTGGAAGACATATGTAGCACAGGAGCTCACCAATGTTAGACTTCAATGGCTGCAAGCATGTGACACTACCTTATAGTAAGCAACGTTGGCAATAGCAGCTCCTAGATTTATGCCCTCACCTGAACCTGCCATGCACAAAGCACAGGTTCACTTCCAGCCTCTGTTATTTAGAAGTATTGCTGGAGTGGGCAGAAGCACCAGAGTGAACATAGGCTGCAGCTGCTGAAGGGGCCACCCATTGGTATGAGGACAGTGGTGAGGTAAGCCTGGGCCTCCATTGTGATTTCATCCACAAAAACAATGATCCTGACATATGTACCACACAGCTTACTGAAGTCAATTTGAGGAAGCAGCTAGGGTGCGTACAATACAGGACAATGACTGGCAGATCCTATTGCCATTAGTGAGGTCTACCTGTCCAATAAGCAGCCTTCAAGTTTGTGTACAAAAAGGTTTTCAATCTGTACGTTGCTTTTATTGTTCCAGAATAGCCAGGGCATGGCAAGCGCATAGTAGATTCATCTCCAAACACCAGGGTAGTCTGCACTGTTTCTGCATAGTGTTTATGTATTCTCAAATACAACTAAAAAGCCAACACAGTTGGCTTCCAACCCCTAAGGGCCCATTTACACTGCCATCCTTGTGCGTTGTAGCACAGCATGCGACAACCTGCATTGCATTAAAAGGAGAACTATGAGGTGAGTGATTTTCACTCACCTCATAGTTCTAGCCGACTTGTGACAATGAGACTGTCACAGGTCGGCTCAGTGGATCGGGAAGTGAGCGAAGACATACCGGCGTTCGCTCACCTCTCGATCCTGTCACAGCACAGAGCCGTGGCAGGGGAGGGACTAGAATCGCCCCTCCCGCGCTGATTGGCGGAACAGACGGGGGAGCGTACAGCTGGCTCTGCCTCTAGATAGACAGAGCCAGCTGTCACTCACACAGCTGGGCAGATCCTGACATAACTGTCGGGATCCGCTTCAGCTGCGGCATCTCAGAATACTGCGAAATACTGAGCTTTGGGTGAAGGGAGGAGCGCTAGTATGTGTCCTCCCGTTACCCTTCGGAGAACTGTGGGGAAAAGCCCTAACCCCATAGGAAACAAATGACTCCTAAAAGCCGATTGTAAACAGATCACCCAGAAAATAGGATTACCAACCTTGACCCAGCCTCCAATGCCTCTAGGGGGCACAGACATCACAATGCCTCATGGGGTACCTGGGCGCTCACAATTCCATGTGCAGTTTGAGCGGAGTGCACCCTTGCAAGATTCTGAGCCCCCAGCATTACAAGGCACAATGACATCACTTGTGCATCTTGGAATCGTCAGAGGTCAGGCCGAGGTTAGGATTTCTTTTGGGCAATTCGTCTACAAATGCTCTTTAAAGTCATTTGTATTGCTTCTGTCTGGCATGGAAGACCTGATCTTTGTCATCGGAATGCCTTCATTGTGGTCCCCAGCAGTAACATACACCATACAAGGTACAGATAAACCCAAGACTGACACCCAGTCCTGACCAGTCGATTTACAACCACCCACCGTCAGCAAATATTGAACGGCTCAAGTCTGCAGCATTCACATGAGAAAAGAAATGACAAGGCCTCGTCAGCATTTATGCCTTCACTATTGCTGAGTGTTACCCCCTCCAATGGCAGGTCATGGAGGATGACAAACCCACTATGTGATATAGAATGACAGTACGTAGCTACGATCACTGCAGATTACTGGAAGGTCTTTGTCCAGAACACACACGATCGGATTTATTCTGCCGGATCACAACATTGGTCAGTGACACAACCTAAACACCCCATTCATTCCCTAATCAGTGGCTTGTGCCTCTAAGCACAACTGATCGTAAACCCAATTGAGCTGATCGATCAGGTGTGTGTCGTCTCTGGGTCTTTTAAGGTGCCACCAGTAAGCTAGCATGCAGCAAGCCTCCATTACATGACGCCCCTTTCCCCACCCCCCCATCACATCCTGCCCCCACCGCTGAGCTCTCACCGGGTCCTCGATGGCGGGATCTCCGCTCAGTTCACCGGGCTCTTCCTCCTCCAGCTCTTCCTCTTCCAGTTCCTCCAGTCCCCCGGCGCCTCCGCTCCCCGTGCTCCCTCGTCCTCCCGACCGCCTTCCCGTGGCCACTCTACCCCCTATCCGCCGACTTCTTCTACCCGGGCCCAGCAACTCCAGGTCAAGTTCCAGCCCTCCGCGGCCCATGGGATCGTCCTCCCCGGGATCCTGGCCTGCAACCGCCGAGCCAGATCCACCACGAAGCCCGTTCTCATAGTCTGCTCCACGCAGTGCCGCTGCTGAGGACACCGCCGCCATCTTGAGAAGAGATAGAGCAACCAGCCGCAGAGCCAACCCTTGTAACTGAGCTACAGCTGAGATTGGTACTTAGTGATGTCAATCATACCCCACTATTTGCCGATTGGCTCATGGATAGTTTATTGTTTCCTCGGGCGCCAGTGAGAAATCCCGCCCATCCGGTGTAGCCGGATTGGCTGCTAACTGAGCATGCGTAGTAGGCCAGCTGCCTCCACTGCGTTGGGATAGGTAGCGGACATCCCCTTAGGAAGGGCGGCTGTTGTTGGGCTAGAAATGAGGAAGCTGCCATTGCTGATTTGTTTTTTTAAAGGGAGAGTACAGTGGATTTGTACAGGTTTTTTTATTTTGGCAAGAATAAAAAAAAAATGCTAAAGCTGAATTCTGGGAATTACTAGAAATTGTAGTTACATGCTAGTTAAGTTTAGAAATAAAGAGTAATACCTTATTCCTCACTCCAGCAACCTCCATCAATCTTTACTCTCCCTAAAGCCTAAGATGGTAAGACCGGCGGTCGCATGATGACATCATCAAATACAATGAAGGGCCAATAACCCTGCATTGTGCGTGAGAGGATGGCGAGAACATTGAAGTGGTGAGCGCCGGATCATGCCAGAGTGAGGAATCAGGTATATGGCTCTTTATTTCTCTATTGCTAGACTTAACAAGCATTTAACCCTTACAGTGCAGATGGAGGGGAAAGAACGCTGCCTTTTTGTTTGGTTTTCAGAGATCAGCTTTAAAGGTTTTCATTTTTTTTAGAAGCAAAATATGAAATATGGCAGATTTGGTACTATAGCCAGCAGGTGGAGCTCTGGGCTGTGGCATATGTTTCTCTACAGACCTTAGCAGCCCACAGTGAGATTTGTCTCCTTAGCTAACCCGCAGTGCTCTGGGAATCCTAGACCTGTAGTAAAAGTTTGTTTATTACACAAACATTGTAGATTTAAAGTGGACATTTACCCCCCTTACACTAGAAATCCCATTAGCATGCAGCTCTGCATGCTGATATGAAATAATCTTACTTTCTCTAAACAGATTTGTTTTCCTTGCAATTTTCCACTTCCTGGGCCTCATAGGCATTAGTGATGTAATGTGCCAAAGTGTTGCATCCTGGGAAGGTTACATGCCCGCCGCTCTCTCAATTGGTGGACAGGGCCGGAAAGGCTGCAAAGAGGCATGATGTGGTATCAGATCAACCCAGTCAGGGTCACTACGGATGCGAGTTCTTAGGGCTGGGGGGCTCATGCCCAGGGATTACAGGCTCAAGGGCCTTGGTCACAAGATCTAAGAAATAGAAGCCCTAACCCAGGATTTGGGTGTTCAACCTAAGTTATGCCTTTTCTCGTCTCTGCTTGATCTCTCAGATGTTACAAAAATGAAGCCAGGCGAGATGCTTTCTCATTCTGGTAGCTCCCTGGTGGCCCAAGAGAACCTGTTTTTCAGATCTTCAGAGTCGGTCTATTCTCCCTCCGTGGGAACTTCTGTATAGAAGGGGGGAGAGGGGAATCTTCTTTTTCAAGGGCCAGTGCTGCATCCAAATCGAAATACATTTCGGTTGATGGCCTGGTTCTTGAAAGGAGGCTGTTAAAGGAGAACTATGAGATGAGTGATTTCCACTCACGTCATAGTTCTAGCCGACCTGTGACAATGAGACTGTCACAGGTTGGCTCAGTAGATCGGGAGGTGAGCGAACACATACCGGGTTCCCTCACCTCTCGATCCTGTCACGGCTCTCTGCCGTGACAGGGGGAGGGGCTGGATTCCCCTCTCCCCGCTCCAATCTGCCAGTGCTGACTGGCGGAACGGACGGGGAGGGGGCGGGTACAGCTGGCTCTGCCTCTAGATAGGCAGAGCCAGCTGTCACTCATGCAGCAGGGCGGATCCCGTCATCTACGTCGGGATCCGCTCTGGCTGCGGCGTCTCAGTATACTGGTGGTAGACACTCTCCTTTCCAGTAGGAAGGTGATCACTAGAAAGATCTATAGTAAAGTATGGAATATTTATTTTTCTTTTCGGTTTACGTGGGAACATGGTTTCTGCTTTGGTTCCGGTTATTTTGGATTTCGTACAAGAGGGCCCTCAGCACCTTAAAGGTACCATTATCTGCCCTCTCTGTTTTTCTGGAGAAAAAAAAATGTTGATTGAACCGTTGATAAAACAATTTCTTACAGCTATTGAACTTTCTTGTCCGGTACAAAGTAAAGTTTTCCCTCCCTGGGATCTTTCCCTGGTGTTGGGAAGACTTTCAAAATCTCCATTTGAACCCATTACTAAGGTTTCAGTTAAACGGTTGACGCTTAACCAACTGCTGTCCGTCCGTTGTAATTAAACGGAAGGACAGTGGCTTCTTGGATGCTGGTGGGCGTTTTTAAACCCCATTTGTGCGTACCGCCTAGCGGGAAATCTACTTGAAATGTAAACTGCCAGCGATGGCTGTTTACATACAAGCGTTCGGGCGTCTGTAGAGACGCCCGATCGCTTGTAATGTGCGTGCGGGTGTGCACCCCCCTCCATCACACAAAAAGAGCACCTGTCACTGCAAATTGGCTTTTATATAAGTCACATGTAAAAGCAATTAAAACATTTTTTAAAGTGCCCTGACCCCACATGCAAACATGCGTCGAGTATGCCTACGTGCGAAAACGATGATTGCATCCATTGCACCGCACATGTTACATATCGCCGCAAACGTCTCAGTGTGAGCAATACTTTTAGGGCCATTCATCACCGATAACACTAAACTGATGAGCGGTAAAAGCTTTTAAAGCGTCGCCTATGGCCAATTTTGGGTATGGTGTTTTGTGCGATTTCGCGGGCACACGCAATTTTAAAGCTTGACATGTTTGGTGTCTATTTACCCAGCATGACCCCACCTTTTATATTATATACAAAAATGTGTCAAGAATAAATGTTTTATAACATAACGTAGGGAGAACATTTTTTTTTTTCAAAATTATCGGTACCTTTTTCATTATATAGTAAAAAATAAAACCCCCAGTGGTGATTAAATACCACCAAAAGAAAGCTCTATCTGTCCCCAAAAAATGGTATAAAATTAATTCCAGTACAGCGCTGCATGACGGAATAAATATCAGTCTGCGATACCGCAGCGCTGAATACCGGAAAATGGCCTGGCCAGGAAGGGGGGTAGCACCCTGGTCAGCAAGTGGTTAAAATTTATGTTTTACTAGCTATTACATCAGCTAGAAGAGTGGGGGATTTGCAGGCGTGATCCATTATGGATCCTTTTTTAGTTATCCTTCCAGACAGTGATAGAAAGGTTTCTTCCTCTTTCCGTAGGTCTTGAGATATTTTTACCCTCTTTTTGTGGCAAGCCACAAGGTTTCAGGGAAGAGGAGTTCCACACATTGGATGTTAGAAGGTGTCTCCTAAGATATTTAGAAGTCAGCAGGATTTTCAGAAAATCCAGTCATCTTTTTGGTGGAAATAAAGGGCTTGCAACCTTCCAGAGCCTCTATAGTCCGCTGAATAAGACAAACTATTACCTATGTTTATCATTTAGAAGGTCAGAGAGAGCCTGAGACAGTAAGAGCTCATTTTACTAGATCTCCAGCCACTTCATGGGCAGAGAGAGCTGGGGCTTCAGTGGAACAGATCTGCAGAGCCGCTGTATGGTCGAGACAGGACACCTTCACCAGACACTAGAATGGAAGTTCTGTCACAGCAAGTTTGGCAAAAAAGCACCTAGCGTTTGGCAGAAAAGTATTAGTCTGTGACCCTGCCGTGATAAGGAAAGCTTGTTGGATTTGCTTGCCAATTCTCTCAGGGTGCCGTCCCGGAAAATGATTATAGAAATCCTTAGACTTACCAGTAACAGTATTTCTGAGAATCTTCAGGGACGGCAAACCTACTTCCCACCCTAATCTGTTTAAGGGCCTGTTCACATGATTTTGAGGTCCTGATCTGCAGACGCAGTGCTATGTGTTTTTGCCGCGTTCCAGTTTTTTGTTTTTTTGCTGGAGTGGGGCTGTCAGTATGTTAGCTGCAGTGCAGTGTGTTTTTGACGCGTTTTGCGTTTCCGGACTGTACAAAATGCGACATGCAGTATTTTTTGTGTAGTAACCTGAACGGACTGCGCACGTGAGAACTGTAGCCCATAAAACACATAGGGATACATTTTTAGTGCAGGAGCTTACAGATCAGGTCAGCACAGAAAACAGACGTTGTGTGAACAGGCCCTAATGGTGTTTTCATTGAATGTTGGTGTAGGTAGTCTACTTTTATCTCAACTGAGGGACAAGGGAGGTGGGAGGGATTTTTAAACTCTGTTCAATTGTGTTTCTTGTAGAAGGAGGAGCCAATCATCTCATTCGGGTTGCCGCCCTGGAGGATTCTCAAATACCATTACCGGTAAGTCCAACAAGGGATTTCACACAGGTGGTCTGATCGGGTCTACCTGTCTGTTTTTCAGATGGACCCGATCAGATGCCCAATGTGGTCTATGAGCATGTTTATACCCAGTTACCTCAGATGCCGGCCAGGTCCAGAGTTCTGTTTCGCCAGACCTAATCGTGCCGGGGGGGGTAATCTGATGTAAATAGACACATGTCCGTTTACATCTGACTCCCCATAGACCGACATGCATGTCACAGCTAGGGCTGCAACAACTAATCGACATAATCGATTATTGAAAAAGTGAAATCCAATCTGTACCACTCTAAATCAGGAGGGGATCCAAGCATGGATCTCGTCCTGATCAGCCCACGTGAAAAGGGCATAAAATGTACATGTCATGAAAGAAGTACAGGTGCTGCCATTGCTGGCCAATTTATGAAAATACTAGTTGCTTGGTTGTGTTTGGCTTCAATGCTTTGAAATCATGAGCCTGTAAAAAGCATGCTGTAAAGGAGTATCAAAATTCCAAGATTTGTTCAGAATCAGTGACAAAGTTTTGAGATCAAAGCTTTACCATGAGAGCCTGGAAACTTACAGGTCTATTCACAAAAGGGTGAAGAGTTTGGAGAAGGCAGGATAAGTGAACAATCTAGGACAACATAACTGAACTGGAAAGGGAGCTGAATTGGAGAATTTTTCCAAATCACCTATTTTGGCATAGCTCTTCACCCTTTTGTGAATAACCCTATTAATTTCCCAAAAAGAAGTTAGCAACGCCAGCCGACATCATTCTTTCATGACAGGTGTATTTAAAACAAAATTGGACAGTTAAATGAAAACAGCTGCCAGATATAAAGTGGAGGCATCTATCTTAGCAGCCACCAGGTCCCCACTGCTATGCCAAAATTACTGACTGCTCTGGTTGGCAAAGCTTGAGCACTTCCTAGAAAGTTCAAAGCTTGCCCTCCTGCCTTTTCATGCATTATTTGGCACTGAGGCAAACCATTAAAGTGAAGGGCAGCTACTACTCTTCTGCGTGTAGAATCATCCCAACAATTAGTAAATTATAGCTACTTTAAAAAAGGATTTAGATTTCAGTTTGCAATGTAACTTTAAAATCACTAACCCCTATACCCATAACCAACGGAAGCAGTTCTGCCCCTGCTTAAATAAAACCTATATTGAAAGAAACGTGGGGAGATTTTCCTGGCTATCATGATGATCCAAATTGCTAAGTATAATTGGCCTGGAAGAATTAAGGTGCCCATACACTGTACGATAATCGTATGCGATCGGTTTTTCGTACGATAATCGAGCAGTGTGAACGGAGACGTGCGACCGTTTCTACTGTACGGTCGCACGTCTTCTGTCGAACCAGCATGTTCGAAAACCAGCCGGGAATCGTACGATTCTCGGCTGGTTAGAACGGTGCTCGGAAGATAAATGCTGAACGGGCCGGTGTGCGCACGCGCACACTGCCCGTTCAGCATTGCGGTCATCGGAAGCCCGCCGCGATGGTTGTAGAGTGTATGGCCACCTTTACACCAAGATTTCTGACGCCACCTGCTACCGGTCTCCTGAAAGATTTGCCCTTTGTCTTGAATTGCTCCTGAAAATATCCAGGCAGTTCCTGTGTCTTAAGCCTCATAAAATGTATCTCTGCAGTGCATCTAAGGCAATGCTGCTCTGTTGCCAATCACGAGATTTGGTTATGACACCGTTGAGCTGCTCACTGTTCTTGCAGCTGCAGTACAAGGATCTCCATGTTTCTGCTTCATCCACCTATTTCTGCTCCTTGATAAGTCCCCATTAGTCATCAGATCACTGTTCAGCAGATGGCAGCTCTGACATGAGGCAGAAAAGTGTAGAACAAGGCATTGTTAGTAAGTATGGCAAAAGGATCAGCAACAGGGAGCCTATATAAGCAAAACTGGCTAATAGTTCTTCGGCCTCAGTTTGCCTTTTTCAGCCTCCCCAAATATTCCGGTATTCACTTTATTTACCTGCTTCCGGGAACCTACAAATCGCAACGTATATTGTCTAGTGGATATTATCCAGTGTGACCTATCAGGTCACTTTGCAGACTCCCATCTGTAAGAAATCATCAGTGATCAAGCAAATAGAAATAAAGAAAACTCATCCAGGGCTAAGTTGCACTAAAACTCCTCATGTGAAAAGAGAGTCCAAGGAAATCATACAGGGCAGCAATAAACTTTCAACATTTACACCATAACAATTTCGACCTAGATGCTTAACATTCAAGCAAAAGCAGAAAACGTATTCTGTTTACCAAATACTAGTGACTAACTTACCTAAGATTCTCACTTTCTCTTTTGCAATCCAGTGTGTGATTTTTTTTTATTGTATTCTATTAAATGTTATTTAAATATTATTGATTTATTTCACCTTTAACCACCACTCCAATAAAACATTATTAGAGTTAGTATACTGTATATTTCCGGTGGCCGTCAGGAGAGACGAGGCATACCTACAGCGCTCAGGAACTCAAACCACTAAAAACCATTTCCAGGTAGAAAATAAAGTAAAACAGCAACAACAAAAAAAGGGAAGAGATGTTCTTTTAAAAAAAATGCATTGTAGAATAGGAATGTCACTTAAATCATTGGCAATGGTGAGTTTGCAGCATGAATCATTTACCTCAGGAAACCAGGTTTAATTAGGTTTTGGGGTTGTTGATGATTGCCCATTTACAGATCAGGCTCCCGAGTCACATATCGCCCTTATACTCAAGCCTGATAAGGATCCCTCCTTGTGTGCAAATGTTCGCCCAATCTCACAAATGTGGATCTTAAGCTAGCTATACACCTTAAGATTATCTGCAGATTTTCTGTGGTCAGATGGAAGAGGTGCAACAGATTCCTCCATCTACACTTAACTGTGTGTATGGAGTCATCTCCACCTGCGCCAATCTGTTGCACTTTTTCCATCTGACCACAGAAAATCTGCAGATAATTGTAAGGTGTATGGGCACCTTAAACATATTTGCCAAGCTTATTGTGAATCGTCTCACATTGCATCACTTAAGCTCAATTAAAAGGAACAAGTGGGTTTTGACCCATAGAGGGAGGCACAAGACAACACACTGAATACCCTGACCCTTATTAAATTTGCTCAATCACATGATGTCCCTCTTTGTCTGCCTAGAGGCAGAAAAGGCTTTCAATCATTTAGGATTGGACCTTTATGCAGTCTACCTTACAACAGATTGGGCTCCCATCACTGTTAGTAGTGATGACCCTATACCACCACCCAACTGCTAGGATATGGGTCAACAGCAGATTATCGGACCACGTTGTGAAACATAATGGAAAGCACAGGGCTGCCCACTTTCACCTTTCCTGTATATTTTAGGCAAGGATCATTTGGCAGAAGATATCCCCTAAGAATCCCAATATTCAGGGTATCCACTTTAAAGACGCATATAATTTACCTCAGTGTTCCAACTCCAACGCACCAAGCTGAAAGGCTGACACTTGTCAGTTTTGTTTCCAGTTGCTCCATCTAAGATTCCCCACACATACCCAATACTGGCATCAAGATAACTGCATTCATTTTGCACAGGAGGTCACAACAGTGAGTTGCAGTATGCACACAAAACGGTAACTAACATTACTGCACCATTGTGTGTGGATGTCTTTATAGGTTTAGGTTATACATAAGGAAAGTAGAAGAAAACCATGTATGTGGAATAACAGAAACCACAATAACATTGGGCAAGGAATCTTTAATGTATGATGAACACTTAAACCAATCTCCTCTGAAACAGTGTTCTCTGTACAGGGAAGCCAATGTCAACTTGGGTGAGGTTGTAGTTAGTGCAGGAGCCTCCCCCTCTCAGGCCTGCTTTGATATACAGGTGTTGAGAGGAAGCTAGTTTATGTCTGTTGCTTACTTTAGGTGAGTGGAGGACAATTGCACTAGGTGTTATCAAAGGATTGTGTTATCAGACAACTCATGCCAATTGCAGGTAGGACTGGGACAGCATGACATCTAGTTATCAGAACTAAAACTAGACACTGTGCAGATACATTTGAAGAACAGCAATTGCAGATGGCTGACACCGAGACATTTCAGTTAAATACGACAGTACTGTATTATATTTCCTTTATATTGTTGATTTGAGACTGTTAGCTCTACTCATGCGTGTTTACTGTCCTCAAATGCACAGAAGAGAAGAATCTTGTAGAGAGAAAGAAGCTCCCTCCTACTACAAATTCATTAGACTAAATCACCAGCAGCAAGGAGAAGCAATAAATACCAGCACTGCTCACAGACACAAATGTAGACAAAGCAATACAGTTCTCTCTTCCATACACAAAGCATCATATAATGGAGCCATACAAACATTTCATCCACACAGAGAAAGACATATTGAGTACACATGCACAGAAAAACACTAGAATGCAGACATGCATGATCACACTCAGAAAATCAGCATACAGACAATACCTGTAATCTTTAATGCAGTCGGACACACAAAATACATACTCGTATGCTGCAAAAACAACATCATATTAAAACAAAGAAACATACACAGAAGCACACAGGCAACAACCGTCACATACTCTAACAGTGCCATTCATCTACAAACACACTTCTTGTTGTGCATGGATAAAGCACACTGCTTGCAGAGGACATTTGGTGTCTGTTTCTTTATGTGTCATTTGCTGGCAAACAGAGCTCCTACAGTCATAAGAGCCCCAAGAGCCACTGCCCCAGTTAGTACGGTTTTCAGAGAGGCCCAGTTTCCTTCACGCTGTCTTCTTGCTTCTTCTATAGCACCATCACCATACAAAGTTAGAAACCCATTCTGGAAAAGAAAGAGAAAACGTAATAACATGGTTGGAATATCACCATGTTGGCAGCAGCCACTCACTGTACATTTGCATAATTTTAGAGTTAACTCAAGTACACGTAAGGAAAATCAAGGCCACGCCACCTGCAAATTCTATTTTTATCATTTTTAAATACGCTGATGCTGGAAGAGAAGAGAAAGGACACCACTCATCATGCAACTGATGTAATGTATGCATCTTTTTTTTTTTTTAAACAGGTGTATTGCGTGGAGATGGGGAGTGGTTCTAGTAGGGGGTGTGGTGAGTACGGTTCCTGAATGGGGAACTAGGGCCTGGAGTTCAGCTTTACATTAAAACGCACACGCACCTACTATTACGCGAGGAAGGGGTGGGCTTGAGCCTACAACCATAGGAGGTGGATGCTGTGTGCATATCAAAACACTCTGGTTTTCAGGGGTTTCAAGCACCCAACATGAAACAGAATCTAGCATGTAGACAGGCACCTGGAAGTGCCTCCTACTAAATAAGTGGTATTTTAGTTACTTATAGGTGTCCACAGCTTAAAAGAGAACTATGGGAAAACCTTTTTATCCCGTAATTCTCTTTAGGGTCACGGGAGAACATATACTAACATCCTCCTGTGACCCAAAACTCAGTATATAGTGGGCTATTGCCCACTATTTATATACTGAGCGCTGCAGCCGGGACAGATCCCGACAATACTGTTGAGATCCACCCAGCTGGCTGATTGACAGCGGGCTCTGCCTCCCTACAGGGAGAGCCACTGTGCCGCCCTCTCCCCTGTCCGTTCTGGAGGAACGAAGAGGGAAGGGGGGGGGATCCCTGTGGGGAGCAGTGACCGACAGTCAGGGCTCTCTGCAGGGAGATCTATAGGAGTTGACATGCGTCAGTTTCATGGTCACAGGTCGGCTCGAACTATGAGGATGAGTGGCAATCACTCACCTCATAGTTCTCCTTTAACATGTGAAGTAGCAGACATGAAAATAGAGCACATTGTCTGATGTAGGCCTAAACAAATGACCTTGCTCATTAAAAGACCATATTTACCAAACACCCCCCACTGTGGTTTAGCCTCGTGTACTTTTGGAAATATGTACGTGTTACCTGTAACTCTTTAGATCTACAACTTTATCATCTGTAACTATAATCAATAGGTTTTTTTTGAAATTTGAAAAACTCTGGGCATAATTATTCTTTACCCTTGCAGTGGGGCTACTCCCTCACGGCAAGGGTTAAGTGCTCGTGTTGATCTAGGGAGAAAAAAAGGCTACACTCACTTGAAACTCAGTGCCGCCTGTCTCCTCTGCTCCAGCGATGGAATGTCGGTCAGCGTCCTCACATCCTGCACACTGTATAGGACATGATGACTCACAGTACCTTAGACTACCGCAGCAGAGAAGGAGAAAGGCGGCAGGGACCGGTCTAACAGCCAGAGATTCAGGTAGGTATAACTTTTTTTTTTTAAACTTTTGTCCCTAGACAAAACTTGAGAGCTTAACCCTTGCAGTGGGAATAGCCCCACTGCAAGGGTTAAGAATAATTATACCCTTCTTTCAAGAGAATGTCATTTAGGAAACAAAAGCCTCAGATATTTAAGTTTATGCACATACCTACAGCAGCTTTCAGTACAGCCTGCTTCACCTAAATGCCACATTGTTCTGAGAGGAAATGCCTCATCACAACTTGATAGTGAAGAAGATGCCTGTCCATTGCCATCTCCTGCACATTTCTAATGACAGACCAGCACAGTGATGGGGTAATAAGAATGTGTGGGGAAGGAGAGACCATTCATGCTCAGACACTCAGCTTTGTCTATCAGAACAACCCAGAACTTGGGCAAAGAGGAGGTACTGAAAGCTGCTTCAGGTATGTGCTGCACTTCATATTTGTCACCAGCTTTTCACTTTCTTATTTATAGTAAAAAAAAAAAAAAAAAATCACATTTTTTCAGCTGTTTCAAATGCCTATTAAATGCCTTACAATGAATGCTGCTACCTGATGTTTAAAAGTTTTAGTTTCCTGCAGAATCAGCTGGTCCCCTGAGCACTGGCCCTGATATCCTGTTTTAGGATGGCTTCTTTCCCTTGCAGTGTCCTATAGTCACCCTTGTGTGTGCTAGTAAGCTGTGTGCATCTCCACAATCACAACAAGGTGATCCAATTCCCTGCTCCCTGATTCTTACTCCTTGTTCCTCTGTTCTCAAAACTAGTAGATGGACAGCTGCTGAAGACTGCATTCCCTTGTGATCTTGTGCTGGACAGGAAGTTCAAAGAGGAGAGGAGTTCAAAAGGAGTTGAAACTGTTTGGAAACATGATGACTAACTTCTTGGGCAAAAATTCAAAGAAATACTTTCCAGGGCGATGTATATTGTTTGATCTGGATTCGTTATTAAAAAAAGGTTTGAGAGTTTGATGCTACTTTAAAGTGACCGAGTGTCACAAACAGAATTCTCCCTTAAGGTCCAGTCAATAATAAACAGATAAATATACTATAAAAAGAAATTTAAAAGTAAAGTTGGTATTTCTTACCCATCCCCCATTGCTCTGCATCCAGTCTCTCAAGTTGTTCTCCATAAAGATCACCATCCAGTCTTGAATCCGTGGTAGAAGGGGAGCCATCTCTTTGTTGACACACTCTGCACAAAGTGCAGCTCCAAACACAAAGAATGCCACCACGCGACCCCAGTTTACCCCACCTTGGAACAGACCACCTGCTACCTCCGCAAAATGTGTGTATGCTGTCCCAGGTGTCACATGTATCTGTGTAGATATTTCACTGAAAGCCTGCCGGAAGCGTTCCTCAAACTCATCCCCTGCAGCACGCATAGCTGAATGCAGACTACAGGATGGAGGTCCAACTGGCTCTGGAACCAAACCCCGCTGACACAGCTTGTACTGGACAAAATCTTCCACCAGGGGGCGGGATCTTGGGTCAGACTGCGCCATCCAGGCTCTCTGAAAGCAAAACACAAAAACACCCTCTTGCCATCAATCTACAGAAAACTCTAAACCAGGAGAAGGCAACCTTGGCACTCCAGCTGTGGTATAATTACAACTCTCATCATGCCTCTGCCTCTGGAAGTCATACCTGTGATGGTCACAATCTTGCAATGCCTCATAGAACTTGTAGTTCCCCAACTGCTGGAGTGCGGAGGATGCCCACCCCTGCTCTAAACTCTTAAAACTATACATAGAAAAGATATGTCAAACTGGCATTATTTTGGGCTGCATGCAGCTCATATATCACTTTCCTTGTGCCTCCTCAGCCAATCTAAAGGTTTCAACTGAATGAGGTCCAAATCTATTCTCCAACTCATTATTGTGATATTTCCATTCATTATTTTACAGACTTAGACATGTTACTAGGTACAAATCAAATAGACAAAATTGCATTGCCCGACACTTTTCAAAAGGAAAAACCTGTTCTCACAGGTGACGTTCCCTGCAGACTAATCAGTCTGTTGTCCAGCGCAGGTCCTCTTCTAGGCTGAATGAGTTTCTGCATTATTCAAATCGCATGAGCCCAGGAAGTTATGGACCCTTCCCCAGGGGATGCCTCATCCAGCCAGCCTGGAGCCAAAGCAGAGTGCTGTGGAGAATGAAGCTCACATCACTAGCTGAGCACAGTTCTCCTGCAGGACCACCCACTGCTGAAGGAAGAGGACCCATGATGTCAAATGACTGGGGAGAAGACCCATTCAAAGAAAGTCATCTTGAAGGGGCATAGTACACTAACAAAAAAAAACATATGCTCATGTAAACTAGGACTGCAATCAACTAATCGATCAATAATAAATCGATAAGGAGCATAAGTTGTTGGATCACCTAGTTCTTTCCTCCACGCTGGGAGGAGGGCACAGCATGCAGTGGGCGGTTGCAATAGCCAGCCTGCTATTGGCTATTGCAATTTGAAATGGCCAATAGCAGGCTGGCTATTGCACCAGCCCACTACCTGCTGCATTTACATTCAGCTGCCGTCTGCGGAATCTTGCCACTGGCAGCTGTCATTCCCTGGCTGAAGCTATTCAAACGCCATGTGCTAACAATACAATTATAATTAAAAATTATTTAAAAACAAACAAAAAAAGTCATTTTCTGACATTCTGCTGTGGGGAGGTGCCCTGCAGTGCCATTCATTTCAAAGGCACCCCAAACGAGCCTCCCACCCACAGCATGATCCCCCGCACTGGATGCACAGTACAGCAATGACGTGTGTTCCAGTGCAATGCAATTGCAAAAAATAGTGCAAGCATCTTTATTCTGAAGTAAACTTTGTAACACTACATCTGTGTATTTTATTTTAAATTGAGAATGGTAGTTAATTTTTTTTTTTTTTGCCGATCAGAAAAAATTAATTGGCCAACTAATCGATAATGAAAATAATTAGTTGCAGCCCTAATGTAAACAGCAAGTATTTGAATTACTTACAATAAAAGGAGGAGTTTTGAGGGGGGGTATCATTTAAAACCATAAGTTCACAGCAAATACAATGGCTGCCCATGTGCACCATTCACATGAAACCATTGCGTTGGAAAAAAAAAAAATGTAGGCATGCTGTATTTAATGCAGCGCAACACAAAAATGTATGTCAACACAACATGCTTCAACAAGTCTATCGATAATTAAAGAAGATCTCCAGGAAAAAAAATCAACCCTTGCATTGGGGCACTGCAAAGGTTAAGTGCTCATTTGTGTCTAGGAACAAAAATAACAAAGATATACTCACCTGAAGCTCTGAGCTGGTCAGCTGTCACAGCGCTCCCTCCAGCCTGTCTTCTCCACCACAGAACATTAAAGTCTTCCTCAGCATTCTCATGTCTATACACAGTGTATAGATGTGATGATTTATGAGACCTTCGGCCGCTGCAGAGGAGAGACAGAAGAAGGACCGGTCTAAGAAGCCGCCGGCTCGGAGCATCGGGTAAGTCAAGACACTAACGAGCACTTTACCCACTGCAAGGGTTAATAAAAAATAACCTAGAGCTCTTCTTTAAAACAAGTTAATATTTTGATGATGTATGGGCTACTGCTCTATGAGCACTACAAATTTATTTCCTTTCCTATCTGACTAAATGTGGGGGAGGGGGGAGGGGGGGGAAATCAAGAAAGAGTGATGTAGGTATACAGCAGAAAATGGAACAGATCCTGCTCCTAATTAACAAAAAGGAGCGATCTGCTCTGTTTCCTATTTTTTTTCTGCATTAAGGTGCCCATACACTGTGCGATTATCGCGAGAAATCCCGCGATCGTACGATAATCGCAAAGTGTATGGAAGGCGTGCGACCGTTTTTACTGTACGGTCGCACGGCTTTTGTCTAAGGAGCATGCTAGAAAACCAGCCGAGCATTGTATGATTTTCGGCTGGTTTTTAGCATGATCGTACGATCAATGCCGCACGCGCACACTGCCCGTTCAGCATTGCGGTCATCGGAAGCCCGCGAGTACGATCTGCCTGTCCAAGATGGGCAGATCGTACCTTTTTTTAATTACTTTACAACCATCGCAAGACTAAGGTCTTGCGATGGTTGTAAAGTGTATGGCCACCATTAGACATGGCATAAGCAGCAGGAGAGCTAGAGTTGCTTGCGCTGGTTCCCTCTGCCTGCCGCCCCCCCTCACTCAGCAGACTGTGAGAGGGAGGAGGAGGGCTGTGAGCTCTGTTTTTGCTGGGGCTAACAGCTGGACATACAGGCAGGAAAAGGTGTTTTCTAGGGATGCACTGATACCACTTTAAGACCGAGTACCGATACTTTTTATCAAGTACTCGCAAATACCAATTACCGATACTTTCTTAAAGGGACAGGTCACATTTTTTCTAAAGCAATACAAACTAATGCTTTAAGGTCACTTTCTTAATATTATGATTCATGAGATGACGAGGGAGCATGACGCCGGCTTCCCGGCCAATCAGAATGCCGGGCGCTGCGTCATTACACGGCGCCTGGCTTCTGGATTTTCTAGCTTCCTGACCAATCGGGAAGCTGGGCAGTGCGTCATTGCACGCTACCCGGCTTCCTGATTGGCCGGGAAGTCGGCTACATGCTCTCTCATCACAATGGCCAATCAGGAAACCGGGCAGCGTGTAATGATGCGCTGCCCGGCTTCCTGATACAGGAAGTACACGTGCTAGGTATCGGAGCATTTGGGCGAGTACTCACCCAAATACTTAGTATCGGTATATCCCTAGCGTTTTCCTATTGCTATATGCAGGTGCTACCCATGTGTGTGTTCACTGCATAAGGAGAGAAAGGCATGTATGCTGTCTGCCAGGTCACATGCACACAGTTCACATTTTGTATGCCAGATTCCACTAAATGAATGGAAAAAATCCCTCATTCTCATCAATGCACAGCACAATAAAGTCTTAGAACAGAAGGATTTCACATGTCTCAATCCATCACATACTCCACTAGTAAGGATTACTCCTCATTTTCAGGATAGTGGGCGGAGATATGAAAATCATTGCTTTACAGCCCATCAGCCAGATGCCCATTCAGGAACCCCTGGAATAAGTTCTTATATTAAAACATGTGAATGTCTTTCCCTTTTAAAGGAATTGTTTTAGTCCCTTCTCACCTTAACCTGTATGGCTATAATGTATCATTGCTCAACTCCATTGAAGCCATGGTTTTTAAACACTGCACTGATGACAGCTGAAAAAGCAATGGATTTGCAGAACTCCGTCCGCTGTCCTGAAATCAGAAATAAACCTGTTATTTCTGGGATATCTTGATACGTAGAAGGGAATTATCAAAACTGGAGCAGACCAAATCTGGAGCAGTTGTGCATGGCAACAAATCAGCTTCTCTCTTTCATTTTCAAATCTTAACTAAACAAACTGAAGAAATAAGTTGATTGGTTGCCATGGACAAGTGCTCCAGATTCTGCTTTACTGTGCTGTGAACTGATTAGAGTGAGGGCTTCTTGATAGTTTTAGTCCCTCATCACTGTAACTTATATGATTTTAATCTCCTGTAGAGAACTAAGAAAAAAGGAAATGAATTGAGTTCTTCCCAGGTGATTCATGTTGTAAAAAAATTCCCCTTTTACACTGGCAGTAAGGAGTGTCCAGTCTCCTCCCACATAACATGTTTCTCCTTCACAGCCCAATCTAATAATATGGGACTGGCTGCAGGCTCCCAGCACAACACTACGTAGAGGGGACATCAGTGACTCCAGATATAACATATTGTATGGCCCCCTGCCTTCTGGCATCAGCCGACCCTTCTTTAACCCGGAATAGCCCTTCCAAGGGCCCCCACAGTGCCTTTGCCGCCCACCTACCAGTCATGTGCTGCTGGGGGCTCCCCCAGAGACGGTTGATGTTACTCTCATGCTGCTCTCTACCCTTCGGCCCGTTCTGCCGTTGCCTTCTCCGGGCTAAAACGGAAACACTTCCGGCTCTGTCATGGCGACGCCCGATGACATCACGCGGAGGCGCGCCTTTCTCCGCTATGATTGGACAGCTCTCCTGGTACCGGTGGCAGCAGAAAGCCCCGACACCGTAATGTGCAGACTAAACTGGCACGCCAGTATTCCGCTGCCACCAGCAAAACTGATAGGAGTGTGAACCCTCTTTGGATATGTAGCAGCATGATGCTGTAGGTCGCACAATACTCTACGTATAGGAGATAGAGTCCTCCTCCGACAAACGTGCTGCTCTACCCCACGTGTCCGCCGCAGAGCTGCCACCTCCCAAGGTTCACCACACGAGAGCCGAGGCTTCTAGACTGCACGGATGCAGCGTGTCAATGCGTGCCGCGCCTGCAGAGGCCTCCCTGTCAGTTTTGCTGTTGTACTGCTGGGTCTCATATTAGGCAACTTGTCTCCAGCTTCCTCATTTCCTCGCGTCTGCTCCAGCCCGGATCACCTTGCTATGAGCCCCGCCCTCCCACTATCCTCCAATCCCGTGAGGGGGCTGGGCCAAGCTTTTCACCGTCGTCCGCGCTACTCGAAGCATTACGGTAGTGGTCCAGGGACTCCGCAGGATGGCAGTGATGCAGAGGATTCGGGGAATGATGGAGGAGCATCCCTGGGAGCACAGCAGGGGAAGATGAGGACACGGTGGAAGGAGGCATTGGAATGACACAGGGAGCAGATTAGTGCTGGGCATTAAAGACTAGGTGGGTCCAAGGGAGTGCAGCAAAAGTGGTGCAGAGGTGTGTGTGAGAGAGCCGGCTGCACCTTTACCTTCAGGGAATTTTACACATACCATTAATGCCTTCCAGCTGTTAATAATTTATGAATCTGCAACACATTAACACAGCTATTGCCTACAAAGTATTTTAATCTACATCACCCATGTCACTGCTGAAGCCTTAATGCTATTTTGTAATTCTTCTGTATAGAAAAATGTCCTGCCGCTCTCGGCCTCCCATGGGGGACATCCCCAGAAATCTGAGCTACATTGCTGGACTTTATGAACGAGCCTACTACCGCACAGCTAGACCGAGCCTGGAGGAGCACGATGAAGGAGGAGAAGAAGCGTTATCCTCTCCAGGTTGCTCCAGCGCTGTAAAACCCACAAGTGCTCCGCGAAGGTGGCGTTCCCGATCCGCCCCAGCTTTGCGCGTGCCCCGGGCAGAGCGCCACCGCAGCCCGGAAAGCAGGAAGAGGGTCCGCTTTGCAGATGCCTTAGGGCTAGAGCTGGAGTCTGTACGCCACTTCAGACGTGAGGATATGCCCCAAATTCCCCAACATGTGACCTACCGCCTACAGAAAGCATTGCTGGAACAAATAGGAGGATCCTGCAGCTCCAAGGAAGATGTGGTATGTTGTAGATTTCCTTCTTCATTGGCTGCATTCTTGTTGTAGTAACTTTGATAGTAACAGTAAGGGCTCATGCAAATGCCCGTAGGAAAATGTTGCCGGCAGAACCTGGCTAAAAGACCCTGCTTTAAAAAGTGCCCTGTACACATGTTGTGCAGTGTTTACATGTGTACAGCATGTAGCACAAAAAAATCCTTATTAGTTGCTAGTTGGCTGGAGCCACCTGCATTCTAGCACAAAAAACGGCTTCTAGAACGCAAGCGGCTCCAGTAGAGTCCATTGGTGCTGTACACATATATACGGTACCTCAAACATTTACATGCATACAAAATAAAATATGGTCAATACTCAAGACCTCTGATGCAAATTTTCCTGTTTTGATTTTACGGATCTGAACGCAGGACAAGTTTGCTGATCTTTAGGCACTATCTGCATGGGCCCATAATAACCAATACACCTGCTTTGAGATCGAAAAAAAGCTTTAGTAGTAAAAACATGAGTGAGGGGAATTTAGTAAGACTGGAGCAGATAGAATCTTGAGCAGCTGTGCACGGCAACCAGTCAGCTTCAAGCTTTGATTTTCAAACCTTAGCTAAACAAGCTGAAGATAGAAGTTGATTGGTTACTATGCACAACTTCTCAAGATTCTGTCTGCTCAGTGGCGGAACCAGAGAAGGAGAATATTGCCAGAAACATCGATATGCAGAGCTGACATTTTGCGGCTGTTGTCCATCAGATAGATTATCTTTTTATGGGTCTGTTTTTTCATCTTAAAGTGAACCTCACCCAGCCTAGAAAATGAGTGAGATAACAATAGCACTGGCAAGCAGATACCCTGTAGTGTCATTCAGCATTAAAATGCTAAACACCCTGCTATTCTATTATGATTCTGGCATTTGATAGTTGAATGGCAGGGCTGGGGCTTAGGACATGGAGAAAGCAAGGCCTTATAGCGACATGGAGAGAGATCAAGGCCCTGTTTACAGGCCATGCACTAGACCCAAAGGATTGATTCAAAAACTATTACACACGCTTGCAAGCACCTCAAGATGATGGTCAACACTTTTGACCTTGAACACAATTTAGGAAAAAACAGGTTCATTTTGAGGCATTCACGTTGTTGTACCCAATGATTATGAATATCACTTGTGCAAGGAGCATCGTTTTTAGCATCACATGATACAGACTCAGACTCAACCACAAGCCTGTCTTATGTCTAAGTCGCCTATGTTTGCCTGAGAGGCAATACTGCTGAAGACAGGGTAGATTTTTCTATGGGGCCACAATAACTTCATAGTTCTGTTCTTGCTAGCATACCTTTCATACAAACCTTTTAATGTAAACTGACTATATTAAATTACCACTTCATCCTTGCTGATACTTACCTAAAAGAACAGTGATGAATGTTAGTTAATACTTTTATTTCATTGGGTGCAATGTTTAACCAAGATGTTGTTTTCCAGAGCTGGTGTGAGGCTCGCCATGTCATATCCCCTTCTTGGACAATAGAGCCAGGAACCTTGGAAAAGCAAACTTGGGAGCGGAGCGCCTGGGATCAACAAACATGGGATCAGCGCGTGTGCTTACAGAATATGCGCTGTGAAAGCTGCTTCCTGTGGGGGTCCGTGAGGGTCCTGGATCTGGCTTATGAAAAGAGAGTTACAGTGCGCTATACTCTGGATGGATGGCTTTCTTATCAGGATACCCATGCTCTGTATGCTGCTCGCCTGTGCCATGGTGGAGCTGGCCACCCTGGCACAGACCTCTTCACCTTCCGTCTACCTCTACCACCACAAGACCAAGCCCTGCCTTCGCCACTGCAATTTGCGATTCATTATCAAGTTGGAGATGAGGAGTTCTGGGATAACAACAAGGGCAAGAATTACAGCCTGCGTCTGTCTAATGCCGAAGCTTCCCAGACTCAGGATTCTGAAAATGGATGGATACATTTCATATAATACAGAGAGGATAAAAGTTCAGTGTCTGATAATTGTTCTGCATATCAATGTTAGACCAAAGAATACTGACCAGATAACTAATATCAGTATACAATAAAAGTGCTCAGAATTTAGGGCATAATAAAGTGGAATTATCAATATAGAAATTACAGCATTTTTTAAATGAAGCAGAACAGTATTTGCATTGATATATAGCAATTAGTCAGACATGCGCTTTGTACCTCATAGGGTTGTCCACTTCCAGGAGAATGTTGGAAACCCTCTTTTCTCTTGACAGTGACCACCAATGGAAGGTCCTCAGTCTCAGATACCATGTGGCATGGGTGTTTATATGAGACATGGAGTCCAAGTTTGTTTTGTCTTTCTTATGATAAAAATGATTAACTGCCATTAGTAGGAAGGCAATGAGAAATCTGTGTTATTAGATTAGAGATGAATAAAAAGGTGATCTATTTGTACGAGTAGTAGTCAACTCCCCATCAATGATCCTTAGGCTTCTAGGTATCTAAACATGGCCGGAGAGCGATTGCTAAGTGTGAAAAACCCTTTTAAAGTCTCAGTATGTTTCTGCTAGGTTAATTAATGGCAAAGATGGACAACTTTCAAATGTAAATAGATCAGAGCAATTAGTCCTACAGGGAACTCTGTGGACAGAGGTTGATTGTCAGTAATGTGAAATTACAATCTATTAAGAGGATAGCTGGGTATATTTATCCAGCCACACTAATAGTGTGAAGAGCACTGATGCGTATTAAGCTGTAGCAACCAATCCGGTGAAGTCAGAATACTGATCTGTTACTGGTTACTGAATGGCTGCTGTGGGTTACTGCACATTGCATTTTCTTTTATTAGAGAAAAGTAAAACAAAAAAAATCAAAATTTCTAATAAACTTAAAAGGACTGCAATATATATTATTGTCATATAGCTAGTAGAAGTTAGTTACATTTAACTTGATTTGTTCTGGAATGTTGAAGGTGTTTAGTTCCTTATCCAAGCAACGTCTTAAAGTGACACAAAACTCAGGAGTTAAACCTTAAAAATGCATTCAAGTATCTTAATTATGGGCAAAAATGTATCTAATGTGTGCATCACTCAGCTGTAGATCCTTAAATTATCTATGAATTGGTGTTTACACTGTCCTTCCTTCTGGAGGATGGCTACTTTTGTTCACCATGGTTCCTGTGTGTGTTGTAAGGTAGCCACCACTCCAAGGTCACTCCCGTGATGGACTACAATCTCAATATAAATCAGTAAACTAAACATGAGATTGTAGTCCATCATGGAAGCAAGCTTGGAGCGGTGACTACTTTACAACACACGCAGGAACCATGAGAAACAAAAATAGCCCCCCTACAGAAGGAAGGACAGTGTACAGTGACAGTGGAAGGACAATTGACTACAATTCAGAGATAATTTGAGGATCTACAGCCGAATGATACACAAATAAGACACATTTCTGTTAATAGTTAAGGTACTTGAATGGATTTTTAAGGTTTAACTCATATGTTTAGTCTTGCTTTAAGTTCTGATAAGTGTCAGAAACATACCCCCACATTTAGAATCACATGAACTCCATAATCCAAACACCATGGAATGTGCCAAGGCAGATGTTGATTGGTCAAGAACGGGATGGCAGATGTAAAAGTCAGTGAAACCACCCTGTTCTAATAGCATATTCCAATCCCACAGTGGCACAGTGGAACTGTTGTCAAATTGCCAGAATAGAGATGTTAAAGCATGATTAGATGTTTTGAAAAGTCCCTACCCTGTGTAAGGATGGTTTTCCCACTTTGGAATAGATTGCCTCTGTCACGTCTCTCGCTAACCAATTGTTCTGTTTACAAAGTGCGCCTCACTTCCTCCAAAGAATGTTCCCTATCCATAAGATGGAGGAGTAAGAGGAGAGGTGTAGAGTTCCCCCTCCTAAGTTGTACCATTGTTTGTTGAGATGTTGTTTCATCTCCTCAGTGTACTTGTCTTTGCATTCCTTACTACACTTGACTGCATATACCCAGTTGTTTTCTTGTGTTTGGGTGTTAGGTCTTTTGGACTTTAAAAGCATACGGATGTCATTTTTGTTCAAATTCCTCTGCGTTTTTCTGAACGTCAATGTTTTGCTGACTCTCATTAGAACTGAAAGAGCTGCTTGGCTATGCAGTGAAACGTCTTCAATATTACAGAACAAGTCCAGTTGAATGTGACTACTCTTAGCTCAACCATGAATAAATAAGAATCTTCAGAGACATTATTGTGACGTGATTTATAAGTTAGAATGTTGCTTCATTGATGAGAAAATATTCAGTGTTTAAGGGCGTATATGTTGTAAAATGTTATGTATATTATAATTACTATAGACTGAAGCAAGTGGAGTGTAAAAACCCACTTATGTGTTGAAAAAAGAGAGAATTGAAATATTAAAAAAAAAAAATGACTTTTTTTTAAAGAGACAACCTAGTTGCTCAGGGCCTCTGAGGGCTACAGCTGCTATGTCTACCACACTGAACAGGAATATAGGGATAAAGGCCTGGTAGATGTTCTAACCCTGCTTTACTCCATCCAGAGCTAAGATATAAAGTTTGGATGAAAGTAAAAAACAATACAAAGATTTGTTTAGTAGAGGGTATAGGGGGTATATTTTAAGGGAACAAGAATGGAGAAGGAAAGTATGTATTATTCTTTAACTATATGGCAATAAGAGTGTATACACTGGAAGCAGAGTCCTACTACCATATTATACTAAGGGCAGAGTGTAATATAATACTTGTTTACACAGTGTGCAGTGCGTACACAATATATTTTGTACATTACAGGTGCATTGAGAAAAGTACTGTATTACCTTATTGAACGTAAGAGATTAATTAGTAATGGTGTTTCCCAAACTCGTCCCTGAAATCCTACTTTCTGAAGCTAATAGGGCTATTAATATTTAAAGCGACTCTGTCTCTATACTAAAATGATGCAGTCCAGTCATACCTGGCAAAAAGGAGGAAAAAAAAGTGGGCCACCAAAATTTGCTACATGAGCTACTTTTCTTTGCGTTTGTCATGGGTGTTTTTTAAATCAGCACCGTAGATCCATTCTTACTTTATGAGCTGTTTTTTGGTTTTAAACTACCCCATTTCATTTATAATTTGGAGGCTTCATACTGTGGCCCCTCCCCTGTTTATGGGTGTCTCCTTTGCCTAACAGGTTGCAAAGGAGATACCCGAGTGTGCGTGCTCCTGGCTGAGTACTGAGCTGAGCTGTGTGCATCCACTGGAACACACAGCACGCCACAGGCCACACCCCTACTTCCGCCTCCTCACAGCAAATTGAAAAAAATGCAAAAATACCCCCCCAAAAAAAATTGAAAGTCCCCCGACCTTGCGAGTGCCAAAAAACATGTTTTTGTTTTTCCAAATGAGAACAACAAACCTTATTTGATATACCCTGTTTCCCTGAAAATAAGACCTACCCCGAAGATAAAACCTAGTACTATTTTTGGGAATTGCTAAAATATAAGACCTACCCTGAAAATAAGATCTAGTTGTGACCATTCCCAGGGCCGGTGGTGGCATAAGGGGGAACCTGAAGAGCCGCGGGAGAGAATCAGTGGTGCCAACTAAGCCATCGCTAGAGGAAGTGAGGCAGCAGCGGAGGGAGCAGAGCCGCATAAGCCGATGCCTCCTCTATAGCGCCGGCTCCTATCACATGTGGAGTGATACCAAATGCACTCCGCCTGTGAGGAATTGATAGTGAAAGCGCACTTCCCTCATTCTGGACAGCAATTGGTTAGCAAATTGCTCTTGGAAAGGCACGACACCCCTGATTGACCTGATCACCATATGTTTCTACATAAATAAGTGTGGATTGTTGTACAATAAAAAAAATAAAAAATAAGACCTACCCTGAAAATAAGACCTAGTGTGTTTTTTGAGCCAACAAAAATATAAGACAGTGTCTTATTTTCGGGGAAACACGGTATTCAACCTCTGGCATGCATTGCAATTTAAAAACATAATAAAATAAATTATAGCAGAATGCACAGGTATGAAGTGAGGTGGGTATAATAGGGAAAACTCTCCAGCTTTGCATCCTAACACTAATGAAATTAGCCGTACATAAAATATATACTATTTAATATATAAAATATTACAAATCAACACCCTATTGCATTTACCTGGAAGTCTGAATCACTTAACCACTTTTTGGGAAAGGTTTGGGAAACACAGGGCTACAGCACAATGTTGACGGCAGAGTATAATGTTTATGAATGTTTACGAAATATTAAAATACAAATAGGAAATGAGCCAGTATGAGCACATATGAGCAATTTAGGACTCATTTACTTTACAAAATAGTGAACAATATACAGTTGGGTGTTCTAAAAATGTATTTATTTGGGGGGGGGAATGTGCTATGAGCAGAAACTTCCTTGTTTTTACTTTGTGTGTGTCTTATGTCCCACGTGTATTTGAAATGTGTAAATTAGGGCTAAGCAAGATTTTACAATAGTAGTAGTTCTTAAAAAAGAGAACTAAAGTTAAACCTCATTTTTGGCTTTGGTGCTCTTTCGGGTCATAGGAACACATTTGCTAATGTACTTCTGTGACCCAAACTCAGCATCTAGCGGGCTACTGCCTGCTATTTGCTGACAGCGCAGAGTCGTGCTGCAGATGGAAAAGATCCCGACAATAATGTCAAGATCCACCTCACGAACTGATTGGCAGCTGGCTCTAGAGTCAGAGTCAGCTGTGCCCACCCCTCCCCTGTGTGTCCCCATCTGTCCCTCCCCGCTGGGAGGGATCCCTGCGGGGAGCAGTGACTGGCAATCACCGCTATCTGCATGAAGGAGACCGAGCGATCAGCAGTTCGTGACCATTCAGCTCGTGAGCTATAGAGCCGACATGTGACACCTGCAGTGTCATACACTGGCTCGAAGTATTGGGAAGAGTATATTATACTGTCCCAATAATTCTACTTTAAATACCTACTTGCAGTTATTTTATTGTCTTGCAATATGCCTCTGAACATTGAGCATTCTCTTTGCAGGTCATAGCCCTCTCCTCTTCTGGGAGTGTCTAATTACGGTCTGTACTGGCCCAGCTCCTCCATCCCTCTCTTCACCTCCCTACATAACCTTTTATGTAACAAACGGGAATGGTATAGAGTGCTCTGAGTCTGCTGGGACTGTTGCCCTCACATATAAGATGATGGTGCACAGCAGCAGTCTCAGGGCTTTTGGATGTCTACACAAGTGAGGCTTTTACAGATAAATAACATGGCTATGTTACATGCACATGTAATCTTATAGGACAAATGTTGTTGCAGTGATTGGTCTTTTGAACCTGTTCTTCATTTTACATTTTTTTAATCCTGAGACAGGACACCACAAGACTTCTTTTATTATGAAAAGAGTTTCCATTGTGTCCTTCATTGGTATTATTTTACTTGGTTACTGGGGTCTATCTTTCTCTGATTTCATGGCTAAGTCATGCCAACTACCTTTCCATTGTCCAATGATACCATTTTTTTGTTTTACCTGCCCTCATAAAGATATTATTTCATTTTTTTCTAGCCCTGATGACCCCCAAAAACGCATTGGCTGTATTTGTATTCTCATTGTCATCAGACATTTAGATAAAGACTTTTGGACTCCTATCACCTGATTTGGTGCTCTACATGTCCATTGTCTAATGAGACTGCTTCAATGGCCAGTAAAGGCACTTTCTCTGGCAGGGGCATCCCCACAATGAGGCAGCCTGAGGTGATAGCATCTCATTGTGTGGGGGGGGTGGGGGGCGCGGCAGCATGGCCAATCCCCCCC
>NW_017306493.1:1665852-1676265 GCF_000935625.1 Nanorana parkeri
GCTAACAGCTCGGCCAGCCACCACCTCCTGAAAGCTCAGCTGTCCGCACCTCCCCCCTTCTTCTAGCCGCCTCAGCCGGCAAACAAGGTAGCAACAGCCTTGCTCTCTGAACATGGTGATGGCAGTTTGAGAAGCATAGCCATCAAGTCAGGGCATCTCATGTTGTCTAGGTTCACTTTAAAGTCAAAATGTGATAGTGTGAGAATGCAGTAAAGTGACTAAGGTGTGCTGTACATAGAAATGAGTCATGTTCTAGTAATTCATGTAATGAATGGATATATACGTGGTTTGTGGCATGGTCAGGGCACAGTGAGCTATTTTATTACACAATATATGTGTTGAATTTCTAATAGCTTATGGTTTAATGAATTTTTGGTTCATAACAGAAGGGTACACTGACATTATTAATGATGCCTTTTTTGTTCTA
The DNA here is from genome assembly GCF_000935625.1 of Nanorana parkeri. NCBI lineage: Eukaryota > Metazoa > Chordata > Amphibia > Anura > Dicroglossidae > Nanorana > Nanorana parkeri. Next base: position 1,666,280 of record NW_017306493.1, read on the forward strand.
CCCAAGAGGCCTTATAGATGCCTTATTACTGTTTGTTGTTATTTGTTTGTCTGTTAGTAGCATTGTCTCTTGTTTCAGATGTCTAATCATTAATTGCTAAATTAATATATGCTCTGCTAAAACTGAAACCTTGTGATTTCTTATTCATTGCCCTACCTATTGTGCCATCTTAACAAGTGTGTTATATAATATTATAGCAGTACTGATGTAATAGGGTCAGTAACCATGAGTATTGTACAGAGCTCAGTGTGATGACCATGCCAGCTAACAGAGATGATGTTAACCAGTCATGACATTATTATTATTATTATTATACAGGATTTATATAGTGCCAATAGTTTGCACAGCGCTTTACAATATAAGGAAGACATTACAGTCACAATACAATTCAAGACAAGATGGTAAGGAGGGCCCTGCCCGTGAGGGCTTACAATCTAAAAGGGAGGGGGAAGTGATACATGACCTCCTTATCCCTGCATATATGTCATGTTCTTTGGAATGGGGATAAAACTGATTACCAGTACATAACCAGCACACAAAGGCTCAGATTGTCTATTTTACTAAAGCTGCCCACACACCTTACAATTATCTGTAGATTTTCGGTGGTCAGATGGAAAAAGTGCAACAGATTAGCCCAGGTGGAGATTACTCCTCCCACACAGTTAAGTGTAGATGGAGGAATCTGTTGCACCTTTTCCATCTGGCCACAGAAAATCTGCAGATAAATTGTAAGGTGTGTGGGCAGCTTAAGTTAGTTAGTTTACTAACTTAGTTTGCAATCAGGGTAGCAATCCAGACACAGAGGTTTATAATTCAAGCCACAATCCAGGTATGAATGCTAAACTGTTACAGAAAAGTACAGTTCACTGCATTGTGGTGCAACAAAAATAAATATATATAGGAAACACATCCAGGCATGATAACCTATACCTGGGGTAGGCAACCATGGTGCTCCATGTGTTTTGTTTTTTTTATAAATTCTTTATTTAAGTCTTTTTTCACATTTTTATCCAAGTTGTACAAAACAATGTTTAAATAGCACTCATGGATAAGAGATTGAGCCATGTACAATATAGCATCAATTATGCCAACAAACATTACATCATATTACAACATATAGAGTGATTTCAACAGGTATGGAGCGACCCTTTGCAATGAGAACGTGGGCAGAGGGTGCCAGGGCTCCCCCACGGATGGGGGTGCAGAATTCCTGGGGTGCCCCCTGTCCGGGCAGTGGTAGCGTGAGTCGCGATAGCTGGAAAACTGGGTTTGGGTAATTCGGTATCCCATGATCGTTGTTAGAGCGTGGTGAGGTTTTACTACACAAATGGACAGGGTAACCGTGGGAAGGTGGGGGCATCATGGAAGCTATCGACTTGTGAGGGTCACATAAGGTAGGAGGGAGGGAGGACTAGGGGTTGGGGAGGGTGCGGGTCTAGGGTATGCGGAGTTTGGGGAAAGCGGGGTCCTGAATCAGGCGAGAGTGAGAGGACGAGATCATGTGACTACATCCAGTCATATGTAGCCCTATTTATCAGAGCGTGAGGTAGTCAGGGGATCTCATGAACTCCATCCAGGGAAGCCAAGTACCAGAGAACTGGGTGTTGGTGTGTTTGAGGGAGCTCGTTAGGTCCTCCATGAGGTAAATATCGTGCATGCGGTCTAAGACCTGTCTGATGCGCGGGGGTTCGGGTCGTTTCCAGAGAGCCGGGATACTTGCCCGGGCCGCGTTGACTATGTGCCTGATGAGGGAGCGTGAATAGGCTTGCATAGTGATGGGCTCCATGTGTTTTTTAACTACAAGTCCCATGAGACATAGCAAGACCCTGACAGCCACAGATACATGACTCCCAGATGATACATGACTGTCCTGCCATATGTCTGTCCTGCTGTAGGTTAGTCCCCCCCCTTAGTGATGATGTGCTAAGTGCAGACAGCCAGATTCTGTCATTAAAAAAATATTACTTGAAATGGCTCATTAGCTGTTAGTGAAAAATGCATTTTGTCTTATTATATAAGCTCCTTTATATTATATATACACAGTATTACATATATAAAATACCGGAGAAAAACATTAAACACAAAAGTGGTCAATCAGAGGTTTACTGATTATAAAATGAACACTGCCCAGAAGTGAGGAAAATGGTCCACAATACTGTTTACTGCCATCTAGCTGCTATATGAACTCTTGATAATATGGACTAACCTAAAAGGGTGATAGTAAATCCAAACTCCAGTCAAATCTTTAGCTTTTGGCTGGAGTATGAAGGTTATAGGACCTCCATCAGGCTTTTATTGCTGGTTGTGATCCCATTGGAGAGATTTCCCTTCACTACCTTTCCTGTTGATAGGATATCACAGGGACAATAAGGGAAAATTGCTTCAATGTGGGTGGAGACAGTAATTAAAATGTTCTATGCAAGTTACGGCCTGTGTTTTTTTTTAACCTATTGACACCTGTGCTTCCTAGTGGCATGTGCAAATGCCAATCCTTACTCTAGACAAAACGTTTTATTTTGAATGGATAGGGTTTTCTTTCTTTTTTAAGCGGTGTGTTGTGGCAATGCATACCACAACGCAAGTTACGCATTTTGAATGCCACCCAACGCACACCAATGCTGACTGCCACAGGTCCAAGGATCAGGTGAAAAAAAAACAGGCACTTAACCCTTGCAGTGTGGGGATAGCCCCTCTGCAAAGGTTCTTTTCTACAGTTCTACATAGCACCCCCAGGTAGCTCTGTTGCCTTTTATATCTGAGAAAAAGCACTTGTATGGAGCCTGGCCATTTGTTTTAACAGTCAATATGACTTACTGGTGTTTGGCTAAAATTCTTAGCTTTCTGTTGACACTAGTAGATACATTGAGGGAGGTTGTGTACCATTCTCCTCCCGTACTTACAATTAATATACACTGACAATTTGCTTGTGTTTGGTCTTCTTCCATATGGACTTGAGGGAACTCAAAGGACAGTGGAAGATCTGATAGCATCTCATGCTTCTAGGGCCAAAGGTTAGGAGATAACCATTAAGGTTTCCTTACTGCTTTGGTCTACTACCCAATGCTTTGTGCCTTACCACACCCACAAAGAAGGTTGTGTATAACATGTGTGTAGTAGAGGCGATCCTGGGTGAAAACCACCAACTGCTATACTTAACGTCAGCAAGGAATTTTTTCCCCTCTCCCCTGAATTTAGACATGTCAGAGATTCATATGGCAGGTATGTTGGTGTAGCCACAAAGGTGCTTTGAGCTGACCTAGGAATCATTGTGGAAAGCTTCAATTGAGCGATATATATTCATACGGTACCTTTAGCAATAAAGATGAATATAAATATTTCACGTCTTCTATTGTATTACTGAATCACTGTTTACCGTTAAGCAGGGGGAAGCACAATCTTCATACCCATAATGTGGCTGGTTTTTGGACTGTAGGATGGGGAGATGTATGAAAAGGCAACACCATACTGCCTCCAATGAGGGACACATTCTGTATTCAAAAAAATAATTAAGAACAATTACACAAAGCACTTTTAGTTTGGAAAGTCTAAATTATAGAAACACAATATTAACTTTATAAATAATAGGAGACAGAGACACAGAGTCTGCATTTAGCGCTATAGAAACTGACATGTGGTCTGCTGTATTGCCATGCAGCCTTCCCTACATCAAGGAAGCCAGTGGGCAAAGATGGCACAATGCATTGATGCTGAGGTGGCAATGGTGCTAAAGAGATTTTGGGACACTCTCATACCCTGCTATATAACTAACCTTCTAGACCGGTCCCTGCAGTCTTGCTCCCCCTCCGCTCTAGCGATCTAAGGTCCCTTAAGTCATCACATCCAATACAGTGTATTGGACTTGGCGCTGGCGGAAATTCCATCGCTGAAGCGGACTGGTCTAGCAGCCAGCGGTGAGTACAGTATATCTTTGTTAATTTAGCTCCCTAGACAAAACAAGGACTTAATCCTTGCAGTACGGGGGTAGCCTCACTGCAGGGGTTAAGATTGAATATGCCCAGAGTTCTTCTTTTACATAATTGAACAATAAACAAGTCTTCCAAGGTTGACATCTCTGACACTTATGGATGCTTTGGGCTACATCTAATTAGAGATCAATCACTGCATGCAGGTGACAGGAGGTATCTGGGAGATGACAGGAATCCTGGGGAATTGCAAGAGGATAACAGGAAACGGGATGAGGAGGGAAAATCAGGGGACTCCCAGGACTTTAGACCAGAAGAAGGCAATCTCGGCACTCCAGCTCTTTTTGAAAGGTATTGCAAGATTCACCAGCCAGAGGCATGATGGGATTTGTGGTTTTGTCAAAACTGGGGTGCCGAGGTTAACTAGCGTTTTTCAGGTTTGATCATATTTATCTTAGCCAATGGAAAGCTAGTTATTAAGAGGAGGAGAGGGTTGTTAGGCATGTTCTTAAGGTGCTCTCTGAAGTCTGTGGGCCAAAAGCGTGCAATTTTACACAAAACAAGCAAATTAACTTCAAGCTACAAGTAAAACAACGCTTAGGTGTAAATGGCACCCTTGAAAATAACAGGATGCATCATGTTGTGCGTTGAGGCACGTCGGGAAAGGTGCAACAAAATGCTCAGGTGTGAATGGAGGGGGGTTAAAGTGAGTGGACATGGTGATGTTCTTGTTTCTTCATGTGTTTTACTTGCTAGTAATCCTCCCTCCCCCTGTCCTCCAGCTCTGCTCTGTACCCTGGCTGCACTCCAAATTATAATCTGTTCCACATGTTCTTTGTTTTTCTTTTCATGTTAGCCACAGAAAGTCATTTAGTCAGTGACAGCCTTCTGCCGTCTCCTGGTTTCTACCCCCTTATGTACGTGCATCTCACAACCCCCTTCTTCCTCTTCCCTCCCCTACCACACGCACTCTGGACACACAGAAGAAAGGATCTCATCCTGGGCCTCATCTTCATACTGTCATGGATGGGAAGGTAAGGCTATGGGGTCTAGATGAGAGCACAAAGGGTATGCTGCTGAAGTCCTGTCTACCATGTTTTTAAACAAATCCCTTATATTTGTTTTTGTTATGTTTTCTGATTGGTCTTTGTCAGATCAACCGGCCACTCACATCCCTATTTTTTCTAGTGACACAATGGAATCGCGCATTGCTTGCAGGAATTGGCCAGCGTTCAAATACAAACTCCGTCACTGCTATTTTAATTAGTAGGGGAACTGCACGGTGCACACAAGAGGAGTTCAATTCACTTTGTTATTTTAACTTTGTTCCATAGTTAGGGAGGTTGAAAAAAGACACAAGTTCATCAAGTTCAACCAATAGAAAAAGGAATAAATTCATCTAAACCCTGCATATACAGTAAAGGGTATTCATCAAAACTGGAGCAGACAAAATTTGGAGTAGTTGCCTATGGCAACCAAATCAGCTTCTCTCTTTAATTTTCTAAGATTAACTAGGCAAACTGAAGAGGAAAGCTGAATGGTTACTATAAGCAACAGCTCTAGTTTCAAGCTCACAAAGACATCGGTAGGGATGCACCGATACCAAGTAACGCACTCGGTAGAAGTACATGTACCGATACTTTTTGAGCTCCAAGACTAGACTAGAGAAAAATTCAAAAGTTAGGAGGCAGCTGTCATTTGTAAGGAGCACACGGAGCACCTGGGATTTGTACATCTCTGTTTTAATATATAATTTTGTTTTTATAAATATAAATAAAAACATTCCGTGTCGCACATTTTTACCGCGATTCGCGGTTAAAAAACACACAACAAACGAGCGTTTTCGAAGGCTATCCGGCTGTATCCTAATGTATACGCGTGGCAAATACGCCCCAAAGAAGCTCCTGTACTTCTTTGGGCGTAGGGCATTTTGCAGCGCGTTCCTACGTGCTGTAAAACGCCCGGGTGGGAACCATGCCCATAGGCAATCATTGGTTTTCACATGTTGAGCGTTTTATAGCGCGTAGGAACGCGCTGTAAAACGCCCAGGTGTGAACCAGGCCTTAGCGATCACTGATCACTGTAGCTTGCTCTCCACATACTGTCACTGAGGCTGAGTGAATGGTGAGGAGAGGAGAGCCCAGCCTCCTGTGACAGCGCTGTCTCCGCCCCCACACCGCTCTGCCGCACTGTGAAAGGCGGCCGAGCGGTGTGGGAGGAGAGACACCGGCCGCTCACAGTGCTCTTGCCCCACAGCGCTCGGCCAGCTGTCACTTTCTCTCCTCCCCGCTGGGACACAGAGCAGCGCCCAACTGGGAGGAAATAAATCAGGGATGCGCCGATGTATCGGCAGGAAAATGGCACTTTCGGCATTTAGCCAAAAGTGCAATTTTCGGCCGATATGTTTCGGTGGCCGAAATACCGGCACATCCCTAACCGATACCATTTTTGTAAGTACAAGTACTGATACATTTTTGTTTATTGTCATGTGACAGTTTTTCTAAAATAATACAGACTAATGATTTCAGGACAGTGGTGGAGAGCCAGAGCCCGGTCCCAGCTACAACCTCTGCAACCCTGGTAGTTCTCATGAAAATGCCAAGTATCAGCACTGGTATCTGAACCGGTATCGGTGCATCCCTAGTTATGGGAAAGAGGAAGGAATATCAGTAGTGGAGCAGACAAAATCTGGATCAGTTGCCCATGCCAGCCAATCAGCTTCTTTCTTTATTTCTTTCATTTTTAAAGCATTACATTGATATTAAAGTAAAAAGGTTTTTAAGCTATTTCAGATGCTGATGAAGTCACTTACAATGAATGCTGCCTCTTGCTGTTTAAAAGTTTGTTTCCTGCAGAATCAGCTAGTCCCCTGAGCACTTGCCCTGATATCCTGTTTTAGTGTGGCTCCTTTCCCTTGCAGTGTCCTGTGGAGCCACCCTTATGTGTGCTAGTAAGCTGTTTGTGTCTCTACAAAGACACAGCAAGACAAGCCGCTCTCCTGCTCCCCGTTCCTCCTTTCTTCCTCCTCCCTCCAGATAGTCACGGAGCAAATGACAGAAAAGAAATAGGCGGAGGGACGACATGACAAGGCGAACATGGGATCAGGAAGGAGGGGTCAATGTTTTTCTTCAAAATGAATGGGGTACTTACCTGATTGGCCAAGTGATAGGTGGTCTAGGAGGGGCTAGTTTTGGTACTCGCTGGTGTGACATGGTTCGGAGGCCCGGTGGCCCTACTTTGGTGTTGGTGAGGACTCGTCTCTGGTGCGCAGTCCTCGTTGTGGCGGAGTCAGCAGGCATGATGACCAGTACAGTATTAGGTTGAAAATGTCTCTGCAACAATTCGGTGGTCGTCCCTGAGTCGGTGTCTTGAGGCTAGGGGCCTTGTGGTTATGCAGAGATGGTGGCATTAGGGTAACGGGGCCTTCACGGACCTCCAGCAATATGTGTGTGTCCATGCATTTATATATATACAGTGGGGCAAAAAAGTATTTAGTCAGCCACCAATTGTGCAAGTTCTCCCACTTAAAAGTGTATATATTTATATTAGAGGTGTGCGTGTGTGCATGGACACACACATAATTTAGTTAATTGTTGATTACATTAATCTAATGTTTACGTGTATTGGTTTACGTTTTGTAATAAACAACTGCTACAGCCATTTATACCAAAAATGGTGTGGTCTGTTATTTGGGGATAGTAGTTATTGAGGGGAGGGGGCATAGCAGGATTTTTGTGCAAGAAGGAACCCATGGATTGCCCTAGTCATGCAAGCTAGAGGATGGAGATATGCTGCAGCCTGCTCTCTTGCTTGTGATCTTGTGCTGGACAGGAAGTTCGTGGAAGATGAGCTGAGAGAGTTGGACCTGTTTGGAAACATGATGACTGTAAGTGTTTGGGCACAAAATGTAAAGAAATCTTTTGCTGGGCAAAGTGTATTTGTTTGGTCTGGATTCATTATTGACAAAGGTTTGAGAGTTTAATACTACATCTGAACAAACTGAAGAGAAAAGCTGTTTGGTTAATATGATCAGCTACTCCAGATTCTGTCTGCTCCAGTTTTGATAAATTCCCCTCATAGAGTACTATACTCACACAGGAGGTACAGACATCTCAACTCTCCCGGATTTTCCAGGAGTCTCTGGCTATTAGATAGTGGCTCCCGAACACCCGGGAGGGAAACATTTTCTCCCGGAAAGGTTTACTCTGGTAGAGCAGAGTAAACCTTTCCCTGCTGTCTGTTTTTTTGTTTTTCTGACATCGGGGCTGCCATCCGTCAGAGAAATAACTAGATTGCTATTGGCTATTTCAATTTGCAATAGCCAGTAGCAGACTAGCTATTGCACACGCCCACTGCTGCTGTCAATCAGCAGAGGTGGACCTGAAGTTCTTAATTGGGTCGGGTTCAATAGCCAGCTTGCTATTGGGTTTTGCAAATTGAAATAGCCAACAGCAATCTAGCTATTAGTTCCTATGCCGTGTTTTTTTTTTTCTCTCCTGACGGCAGCAGTTAGCAAAGGAAGCATCAGCTTCTTTGCTGTCTGCCATCATTTCAGGGGGGTGCTCTCTTCCTTGTTGTTGCACCTCCTCCCCCCCCCCCCGCCTGAAGGATTGATTTCCAGTGACTTTCTATCTATGGCATTGGAACATTAATCTCCAACCTCCCCTGGTGCATGAGCATTACTGACATCAAATCCATAATTCTTGTTTATACAACTCAAGGACATGAAAGGTCAACATATAATGCATTCATAACCTGACCAGTCAGTCAGGAGGGAATGGAAAACTGTTTCCACTGACGAAGCATATGTAACTTCCAGGAGCAAGTGGGGCACTAACATTTTCCACAGCAAACCACAAGCCTAGTTTTTGAGATGTAGCTGGCCCCAGAATATAAACAGACACACTAAGGATGAGTTCAGTCTTTTCTTTGTGTACAGCAGAAATGCAACTGAGAATATATTTTTCGTTTGTATTTGGACACTTGTTTGTTGCCTCTTCTTTATCCCTTTTGAGTTCCACACCAACATCCCAAACTCTTTTTTTCTTTAAATCATTGGGAATCAAATAGTCAAGTGTTATGAGGTAAATGCCACCTCCAGGACCACTGCCATTTCTTTACCATTTACTGTTTTACTGATACAGGATAGTACAGCTTTTGCTATACCTCCGGAACTGCCACAGGAGATCTCTGGCTCTCCTATGCAGAAGCTGCACTATACGCCCCACCTGTCCCCTATACAGAACACTTTGTATATTGGGAATGGTTCATAGAATAAAAGGGGTTCTGAGAATGGATAAGAAGAGAGGAGGAACAGATAAACAACAGTCCGTCTTCTCTGTAGGAGAGCCTCATGTCTCCTGTCCCAGCAGTATAAGGAAAGCTTTACTATCCGGCATAAGTAACACAATACATAATATAGAAATGGCAACGATCCTGGAGGTGGCATATACCTCATTAAACTTGTATTTGTTACCCATCACATTATAAAAAATCTGCAGTTCTTCTGTAAATCACATACATCATGTTCATGGTGAAAATGCTCCCAGCAAACATCTGAAGGGCTTAGCAAATTATATAATTAAGCACAGAGTGGATTCCTTAAAACCCTCGCCTGTGGATTATATTGAGCGATACAAATGCTGTGCTATTCTTGCAGTTGGGAAACTTTAGTTTGTTTTATGGTAGTTTCTGTGTGTTTTTTTAATCGACATCAATAGGTAGGTCTGCGCTAGCCATACGAAAGTGGGGCTTGTTGACCTAGTTGTTATAACTATAACCATAGGGCTCCTTATGTCTGCAGGTAAGAAGATGGTATCCAGTGAAGATCCTGATTGTTGCAGTCTGCGGCTCTCTTATTGCATCTGTAAATGGATGCAACAAAGCCCTCTGTGCAAGTGATGTCAGCAAGTGTCTCTTGCAGGTGAGATTGGATTTAGAATCTACAGATATGCATGCAAAGACTCACATAAAAAGAGGAGACTTGTGAAAACAAAACTAAAATAGCTATAGAACAAGCTGGTCTGTGAGTATGCATAGGCCTAATATATATATATATATATA
>NW_017306493.1:1676770-1725393 GCF_000935625.1 Nanorana parkeri
GTATTTTAATACCTACTCAAGCATGGGAGATGTATCTGTGCTACCAATAGCAACCATTCCCATATTAACTGTTTGTATAAATAACTGTTTGTATAAATAAGACACATTGTCCAGCCTTTGATTACATTTTTTATATTTTTGTAGTCTGAAAGTCTATATATCTCTAGACAGGAACATATACATTAGATTGTAAGCTCATGAGGGCAGGGCAACTACATGACTCCTGTATAAGCCCCTCCCCCAAACAAAGAAGTAAATAGGCATGCAGTCCTAGGCCCCGTTCACATATAGCGAATTGTAGCGCGATTTTCCGCCGCGATATCGCGCATTTTTGCCGCGCGATATCGCGAGAAGTCGCCGTTGTTATTCAATGGAGCTGTCTTAACTCCATGTCGCGCGTCGCTCGTCGCGGTCGCAAGTCGCTTCTACTGGACCCTTTTTTCGGCGGATTTTGCGCGATTTTACTTTTTTTCTATGGAGCCCGACGGGGAAGGTGGCGCTACCGTCGCTGGATCGTCGCTGGAACGTCGCCCCGAAAGTCGCGCTATCCCGGCCGTGCGGATCCGCTGCAAAAGGTATGTCGCTATATGTGAACGGGGCCTTAAAGTACAGTGCAGACACCCTTTAGGCCCATGTGATCCTGTCGATGGCACAAACGCTGCAGAAACTTCCTTGCCAGAGAGCAGCATCCAGAGATGCCTTGCTGGTCCAAACAGTGAGGTTCACACTGTAGAAACTTTTAAGTGGTTTCCTTGCTCTCTTTACAATTCCATTGCTGTCAGTAACAGGATTGCTAGTGTAGCCCCTACCATCTTTAGTGGAGTGGCTACTAGATATTTAGTGATTGCCAGAGCTGTAGTCAGCCTGGCTGATTTATAGTTAAGGTTTATCTGGTTAATTCCATGTGTTCTGGCATTGATTGTACTTGTCTGAGTGGAGTGTGACTCCAATGTAGTGTGAGACAACCAATATGGGACGCTGTGAATGTGTGTGCAGTCCACCAGCCAATCACGGGGGCTCTCAAAGCCAGTGCTGCATGCTGGGACAGGGCATATATATTCAAGGGAATTGCCATGTGCTCAGTCCAGCCTGGGATAGCCCAAAGTCCAGCCAGGGCTGGGTGCTGTCCAGCCTGCCCCAGGCTAGGTGGGAATGCTTGAGTGCGGGAAAAGTTTTGCTAGGCCTCAAGCCTGTAGAAGGCCTTTGCTACTGATTGAGGAGGAGAACCAGGGAAGCTGATGGCTACTGGAGGTGCCTAGAATAGAGAGGACCTCAGGAGCATGTCTGGTGTCTCTTCCATTGAAGATTCTGTGACAATCCGTGCTCATCTGTTCAACTACCCTCTGTCAGTATGTGCTTGTATTAAATCTGCACTGGAATTCTGAAAGGGACTTATCCCAGTTTGGATATGTTAATAATGTTCTTCAGCATCGTACTTCTGGCCTGGATCTCAGCTCTGTTGGTCACTAGAAGAGGGCAGTTAATGCTAGTGGGGCAGCTGGTTACCAAAATCCCCTAGACAGGCTATGGCTGAATCGGGTATTCCAGTGGCTCCTTCGGGGGAGAGCACTACACTAGTGTATGATGGGCCTTAAATTGGCAAAGGACCACAAGAAGCAGACTAAAAGGGCCCCAGAAATGTGCATGCTGCTGCATTAAATGAGTTGTATATATCTGAAAACATTGTGTTTTCAGAGTGATTTCTCTAGACAGAGTCTCATTTATAATGATGTCATATGGATTCTCCCTGCAGGAGCTCTGTCAGTGCAGCATGAAAGGAGACGAGTGTCCTTGCTGCCAGGATTGCATGATGTGTCTGGGCAGTATTTGGGAACAGTGCTGCTCTTGTGTGGGTAAGTAAGCCTAGATGATATCAATTAGGTTTTTAAGTTTGCATCTAGAATGAGAAAACTGAACATTTTACAGGCTTTTACAAACTCATGGAAGTTTATGTCTGCTGTAGGTGCATACAGCCATATTTACTCCATCTGGGGAAGATGGATGATCTTGAAAGCAGGAGAATGCAGAAAATCACCTTTTGCTGCATATACACTGCTTTTCTCTATAAGTCATATAACAAAAAGTCAGACTTCTGGTAAGGTTTATGCATCTTTACATAGATACTTATACAGGAGGGCAAACTAATAAGGCTGTCTGTAGACTATCATTGCTGGAACCAGCTTATAAGGGTGAACAATGGTAAGCAGAACTGGTTTTCTAAACTTGTCCAATCAGTTTTTTTTCACTAAGCAGCTGGTTTGAGAGTTATATGTCTATGGGTATATGAAATCTCCATTAGACCTACTGCACCCACCTTCTTAATTCCAAAAGATATTACAGAACTCTGGTAATTAACATAATGACAGAAACTGCAACTTATGATTTATCGCTGTAAAAGGTGCATGGAAACATTGTCTGAAGTACTTAATTTCAAAACTGTTTAACAAACAGTAGCTTTTATGAACTTTAGAACAGCAGGAGGCCTCATTCATTATAGTGAAACACCAGACATAAATATAAAAAACACCATTCAATCCAGTTATGTTCTTAGGCAAATATGTACTGTGGAAAGATCAGCTCAAAGGTTACATAGTTACATAGTATCTGAGGTCGAATAAAGACATAAGTCCATCAAGTCCAACCTATTGTTGATGTGTGCGTATGTGTACACGCACACACATATATATATATATACATACATATACACATATATACATGTACATACACACATACATGCATATATACAAACACACCCTCACATACACACATCGGTCCTTGTATCAGTTCATTGTTAACTGTACCTGTATCCCTGTATGTTATGGTTTCTCAGGAAATCGTCTAACAGCTTCTTGAATGATTCCACATTCTTAGCTGAGATCGCTGCCTCTGGCAGTGAGTTCCAGACCCTAACCGCTCTAACTGTGAAGAACCCCCTTCGCCCCTTGTGCTTGAATTTCTTTTCCACCAATTTTAGGTGGTGGCCTCTAGTCTTTGTAATGGAGTTAATTGTAAAGAGTTTGTTGCTAATGTTACTGTCACCATTAAACAATTTGTACATGAAAATCATATCCCTTCCGTAATCTCCTTACTTCTAACGTGAACATGTTTAAATTTAGTAGTCTTGTCTCATAGCTCTGGTCCTCCATTCCCCTAATTAGTTTGGTTGCCCTCTGCTGGACTCTTTCAAGCTCAAGGACGTCCTTTCTGCGGACTGGTGACCAAAACTGGACCGCATACTCCAGATGAGGCCGAACCAGTGATCTATAAAGTGGCAAAATTATAGACCTGTCTCTGCAATAAATACCCTTCCTAATACAGGACAGGACTCTACTTGCTTTGTTTACAGCAGTCTGGCACTGCAAGCTATTAATCAATCTGTGGTCTACAATGACCCCCAAATCTTTTCCCATTTGCCCATTTGCTTATTTTTATTCCCAAAGTGCATTACTTGGCATTTGTCGACAATAAACCTCATCTGCCATATATTAGCCCACTCCCCTATTTTATCCAGGTCCTCCTGTAATGTTAAACTGTCTAGGTCCGTTTCTATTACCCTCCCGATTTTGGTATCATCAGCAAACACTGAAACATTGCTACCTCACCCTCCCCGATGTCGTTAATAAATCGGGTGAACAGCATGGGGCCCAGCACAGAACCCTGAGGCACACCGCTCATGACACTAGCCCATTCTGAAAAGCTGCCATTTACAGATACGCTTTGTACTAGGTCCTGTAGCCAGTTCTCTATCCATATACACACCATCCCATCTATGCCCGTGGATCTCAGCTTGTATAACAAGCGTTTGTGTGGCACCGTATCAAAAGCCTTTGAGAAATCCAGATATACCACATCCACCGATCTCCCTCCATCCAGATTTCTACTTACCCCCTCGTAAAAAGTTAAAGGTATCGATTCAAGGATGCATAACCTAACCAAAAACTTTAAAGAGCTGTCTTTGCCCACTTTTTATAAGAGTAAAGTTTAAAATACAAACAAAGTTACCCTTGCAAGGGTTATTCAGAATTTCTCTTCCAAACACAAATACTTCACTCCAGTTTCCTGGCTTTCTTCTGCAGCCCTGTTGATCTGGTCCACAGGCTTAGGTCCCTGTTTGTCTCTCCTCCAGACAGTTGTCACAACTCTCTCTGCTCACACCATTTTGCAGCTCCGAACTGCAGTGGCTTACCTTCTCTTGGATGGAGCCCTCTTGTCTCCTGGGTTGAGACTTCCTCTGTCTCCTAGGTGGAGCACTGAGATAGAGTCAGCTCCCATAATATGCACTGATGGGTATGTCTATATAAATTACTATATGTTATCTCTGTACTGTCATCTCTGTGTCTGTCGAAGGGGACCCTGTGTGGCCCCCGAAAGCGTTTGCCAATGAGAGACAGCATCTGTCAATAAATGAGCATCTAATTGCTGTTATTATTGTTGTTGGAGTGCTTGTGACGTCTTCCTTTTTGTTTTTAGCTCCCATAATAAAACCCTTGTGTACACCTGAACAATCAGTAGGTGCTGGTTACCACCAAAACATGGACCTAGGGTTGGCTCTTCATTCTACCCAAGGCTCTAAACCAGGCTTCATGGCCTAAACCAGGATTTACTTATGCCAGAGGAAACTGGAAAAAAAACTATTTCCTCCCTATTAGACATGCATCCTGGAACCCCTCAACCTGCACCAGTGAGAACACTAGGTGGCACCAAATCCTTTTCACTCCATGACAAAGCACTGTCCTGTCTAAGAAAAGTAAGATCACAGTTTGGTAGAAAGAACCATAGCTCACCTGATGCTAATTTTTCTGTATTCTTCCACTGCCACTGAAATTCCTATGTGGCTATTGGTTGCACAAGTCCAATGGCCTGGTGACTAGCTGCCTAGATACTGTGGCTGAATTATCCACTGTAGGCAGGAGTGGTATTTGTTCACCATGGAACATACCGTGTTTCCCCGAAAATAAGACACTGTCTTATATTTTTTTTGCCCCCAAAAAACACACTGGGTCTTATTTTCAGGGGATGTGTTATTTTGTTTTTTATACTGTGCAACAAAATGTACAACAATCTAAAGTTATCTGGTATCACTCCACCTGTCACAGTAACCAGCGCTGTAGAGGAATATCGGCTAATGCGGCTCTGCTCCCTCCGCCGACGCAGCCTTGCTTTCTGCAGCGCTGGCATGCTTTGCCATCAGGGACAGTGGTACCAGCGGTGCAGCAGTGGGGACATCAGACAGTGGACAGCCAGTAAAGTATGGTACCATTTACCGGTACACATTACAGTACAGTACCATTACATTAAGCAGTGCCTTCAGGGGGACAGCAGTTGAAGTATGGTACTGGAGTGCTCCCTGTCACTGCGCTGGCCGGAGGGAGTCCCCTGTCATCCCCTTAATACAGTATGTCCCTGCAGGCTGATACCATCTCTCCTGCTCTTCAAGTTTCCCCCTCACATGCTACCACCAAACTAGGTCTTATTTTCGGGGTAGGTCTTATATTACCGAAATCTTGAAAAATAGTGCTAGGTCTTACTTTCGGGATAGGTCTTATTTTCGGGGAAACAGGGTATTCTTGGGGTCCAGTTGATGACTGTCTGGGGGTATACTGTTCATTTTCCTTACCTAACCCCTGGAGCAGAGGTGCACTTAGATAATCTGTGTATTATTTTATTCCATCCTATTTTATACAAATATCTATACTTTTTTTAATTGTCCCATAGTTTTAATTATAAGAACTGTCCACCATGTTTGGGATAAGTAAAAAAAAAGTTCATACATTATATATAATGTTCCTATAGTCCATTAATCTAGTGCCATTTAAGTCTGTAGGACGTTAGTGCTTGGGCGGCCCAGTCTAGATTTCTACCAGATGTAGACAACGTGGGAGGCTGCTACCACCAGAGGAAATAAGTAAGCCCCTGTGGTGGGGAGGCTCAACTAGGGCTAGGGAAGGGGGCTGCTTGGTTTTATATTACTTCTTTTAATAAACCAATTCATTTCTATAGTATGCAGTATGCACATATTTGAAGACACCAAGCTAGCCTATTACTGTCTGCACTAACCCTATATGGAAAGTGACAGATTTATCTAACGTTTTAACTGCTAGAGAAAGCTAATTCTGTGTTTGTAAAAACCTACATACTAGCTTATTATATCCTGGCGAGCCGAGTCTTCTGACTAGAAGTGTCAAGAGTGTGGGTCTCTTGCAAGCTCATTAATTGTGTGAGTGGTGTGTGCATCCTGTGTGTGCGTTTTACCTTCCCTTCCCTATCCATGACAGGAAAATACAAAGGGCATGTAATCAAATAAATATATAAATACATTTGGGCCTGAAGTTCTGCTTTCAATTTTTAATCTTGGCAGGGTCCATCAAGTGGATTTCAGAGGGCTATGTGTAGTTTAAAAATCTAATTTGTCTGCTTTTTGCCCTTCTACAATGGCACTTTTTTAATGTGCAAAAAATTTGACAGATCTCAGGATCCTTGTGAAATGCTACAGTCACCAGGAATCAGAGTTCAAATCCTGAGATACAGAGCTGCCACTGCTGGCTGTCTGCTGAAAATGCAAGTTGACTGGCTGTCGGGCTGACACTCTACCTTTAGTGCTCTCTGAGTTACTCGCATAGATCAAGTATACATAACAGAAAACTCAGCGTAAAGTCAGAAGTCATGATCTACATGAGTAGTCAATAATGGCAACGTCCATATCTCTCAGGAAAGGTTTCCTTTAAGTACACTGACAGAACGTACTAAAATGAATGTGCACATAAATCACAATAGCTATAGGCACTTAATAATCAATCATCACTATAAACTAAAAAATATGTTTGACATCTATCCAGTTTTGTTGTGAAGCCTTTTGTTTTATGTAAGCTGTCACCAGAGACAAAAGGAAGCAACAAAATACAGTCCCTTTCTTTTTATAGACTCAGTTCACTAACCTGTAATACATGTGCGGTCTACCATAACAGCAATTACTTTTTTTTAGCTCATTGGCTCCCATTGCTAAAGTAATAATTAAGACAAGTGACAAACCTCATAGTTAAGCAAACTTGATATCTTCAAAGAAGCACTGTCTATTCAGGGCACAATGGTATTTCCTCCTGATAGCTCACCTACCTGACACTCAACAATACATACTCCCTCAGTGTCTCCATGTTGCAGGAATCTACCCTGGATAAGCTCCAGAGTTTACCAGGGTGGATGGTGTCACAGCCTTCACCAAGTGAGAACCTGGAAATAAGCCTTAAATACTGTCACATAGGGGAGGCCACATGTTTCCTCCATACCCAGAAGCTCTATTGGAGCAGGTAGGTGACAAAGTATCATGGATCAGTGAGAATACCTTGCTGTGGGAGGGGTGTGGGCAGAAGGGTGCCATAAGGAGACACTGTCACTGTGCCCATTTCGTGTCTCTTCAAAAGGCATCAGGACAAGTAGTCAGCTGTGTGTCTATATTATTAATATTATACAGGATTTATATAGCGCCAACAGTTTGTGCAGCGCTTTACAATATAAGGAAGACATTACAATCAGAATACAATTCAAGACAAGATGGTAAGAAAGGCCCTGCCCGTGATGGCTTAGGCTTTAGGTGTCTTGTGTTTTTTTTGATCTCTTGAAACTTTGGCTCATTGATCCTTGAAAGTGATTAAATCATCTTTTATGCAAACCATTTTCTAAAAATGATACCACTTGGCTATAATGACCCTTTACATTGCAGCTGAGGTTCTATTGTACTCTACAACATCTAGGAGGTAAACTGGAAGAGAGCATTTTACTGCAGCTTTCATCTTTCTTTAAAGAACCTTTAATCAATGTTGTATTCTTTTGTTAAACAATAACTGACTGCAATTTCATTATTTCCATTCCATTTCAACCCTTTTTCTAGTTGCTTTCTTTTATTTTGTCACTACACAAAACTAGAAAATAAGGTTTTAGGATGGTCAAGCACTGCAAATAACAATGGCACAGGGGTCCTTTAGTTGTAAAGTATTATAAGAAGATGAGATGTTATTGCAGCAAGGGGTTCCAGGAAAATATGGCATTTTATTTCTTCTTCTTCTTCTAAGGCTTCTTTAAAGGCCAAACTTATCCAAAACTGATTTTTCAGTATGGCTTCCTTTGTCTCTTCAGGGCGTCAGCCTGCAGAAGTACCAAGACCATTAGAAACCACTGCAAGGCCAAATAATGCCACCATGGCTTCTCCATGTAAATAAATACATATGTGGTAAATTCAACTACAACAATTGGTACCTTTTGTTATACTACTGTGAGAATGGGCAGAGACATAGACTACTGCTGGGAAATCTCACTATTGGAATGGCCATAAGTTCTAATTAATCAACAAGTGTTTTAGCCTCTCTAAGCACATGCAAAGCTGAAATATTAGGAGTGGGCCTTATACTGGTAAAGGCCTTCTACAAGTCTGCTTCTTACCTCTAAAGCAGCATGTACATGCACACATTAGTTTGTATTCCTAAAAATACCTGGATATGCTTCAATGGGTAAAAGAAGTTGAGTTATCACTTAGCTTTAGCAAATAAGATGTAGTTATGTTATCCCATAAGGTCATGTATTTATCACTGCACCCCTAAACCCAGGTGTCTGGTGTTAGTATGGCTGTTATACAAAAGGTTATATGCTGGCCCTGTTATTTTTTTGTGCTTCTTTTTGCTCCTCAGGTTTGTGCAGTGAGCATAAAGGAAGTCGCAAACTTGCAGCCCGAAGAAGTTCACTAGAGGAGCTACCTTTCCCATTGCCATCTCTGTTCCAGTCTCTATGTGAACTGCAGGGAGATGCAGCTGTAGACTGGACCATTCACACTCTGCCCGCATCTAAAGAATTCAGCCAGATGTCTCATATGGATCATATCCTTCTCGGCACTCATTCAGGTACAGCAAACAAAGCTATAAATATGTAATTCTAGTAATGGAACTGATTTATTATAAGTTTCAGCCTCGTTTCAGCTTAGTTTACACTGACATCTGCCAAGTAATGCATTAGGCAAAAACATTTTCAGATTCCTAATCAACAGAAACTGGAGTTGCAAGATCATACTTGCTATGATACCTCTAATCACACTGGTTGGTAAAAGGGTAATGTTTTTAAAACACTATTTCAACTAGGGTAATTATGAAATATGAATATTTTAAATGTACCACTTACAACCAGCAGATAACAAGGCTATTTGTCTAGGCTTTCTCAAACATGCATTACTGCCTTGCAGTGGATTGCCTCTATTGTAAAAAGATCTGAATACTAGAACAGTGTTTCTCAACCTTCATTAGTCCCGGTGTAAAAGTATGCAAAATCTTGAGGGGCCCCAGTCTGTCATAGATTTTAAGGGGGACCTAATGCAAGAACATGGCCTTCACATCAGAGTCACCCTTTGCATCAGTATTCTCTCTTCACATCAGAAGTCCTTCTTTCATATTAGAAACGCCGCTTTCATATCAGGGTCCTCCTCTTTCACATCAGAGTTCCCCCTTTACATTAGGAGCCCCCCTAACATCACAGTCCCACTACTAAAAAATTTGAGGCACCCCTGGGGAAGCCAGAAGGCACACCAGTGTGCCAGTGCATCATGGTTGAGAAAGACTGTACTAGAAGATTGTTTTAACCACCCAGCTGGATAAGGGCTTCTTTACACCATGTTATTTAAGCTGTGTTTTTCTACACAACACTGCACATGCATGGAGTAAACAGGAAACATAAAAAACAATTGTTTTTAAGTGCCCTGTTCACGCCGTACATGTAAGGTGGAGTATGGGAAACCGCAACTCAAGGAACATGGTGTGAACAAGCCCCAAGTCAGAGAAGGGACACAAGCCCTTACCTTTCTTATAGCAGTGACCCCTCTAGTTTTTCAGCAGAAGTAAAGAAGCAGCCCACTGTCAATGCTGGGTTTTCTTACTGGAAAGCCCAGCATGTCCTGCTGACATGTTTAAAATGACCTCCCTATATTGCATGTTTATTTTTTTTAAAGGGTTTTAAACAAATAATAAAACCAATATAAAACAATTCATGAACTTTATAAATCTATAAACATGCATTTTTTAGCAGCCTTATAGCCCATTCACACCAGGGTGGTCGCAAGGGAGGTTTGGGGAGTTTTAATTGCATTTCAGCGAACAGGGCCTTACATGCTACCCTACTTCCTCTCTAGGAATTATGTCTTTATTTATTACATGTATTTATATATCACCAACAATATACATAAAATAAATTCACATCAGTCATATTAACCATTTGCATTGCATTGGTGGCTTTCCATCCTAGGGAAGTGTGCCTTTCCTCACTTGGACATCAATCTTACTTTCTCACAAACATGGTGCTGTTGCTGAAAGCCACAATCACTGTGAAGGGGGTGGGAGCAAAACATATTGATGCCCTTGAAGGCACAATCTATTGAAGGTCATGAGGGGGGGTTAAAGGGATACAACAGTTGAAAAAAAAACTTTCTTCAAGCAGTCCTAATGGCCACCAGTCCTTAGCTCTGCCCCCATATTCAATATGACTGTGATGTGGGTATTGGCAGGCATTGACAGTTGATGTCCATATCAGATGCAGAATGGATTGCTGAGGCTGATCTTTTACATCTGTATCCTGCCAGTCTAAGTTTATTCCAGAGCTAAAAAATGGTTAGACTTTCCTAATGAGCATCATTATAATAAATTAGTTACGAAGCTTGCTTGGGGATCAATCAATTTCCCTGGCACTGTAAACGCTGAGAAACAGTGTTCAATAATGCAGCAAAATTAGGAACTAGTGCTTACATTTTAAAATGGCTTGTCACACAAAGTGCTCATTTGTAATGCAAGATATGAAGACGATGCCAGGATGAGATGAAATAGAATGTAAAATGTCAAATACAATCTGCCGGTGTTGAAACATTTAACAACTGTTTTTGCAACATCCAAGCTGTCACTTCCTATTCAGCATGTTTATTGTTTCTCTGGATTACAGGGAAAAGTGCTATCCTGCTCATGTAATTACTATCAGTCATGATGCTTTTAGAGACACATCCAGTCCTTCCTGATTTGGTTTGAGGTTCTAATATTTATAGATTCTATCAACTGCATTATGTTTTTAACTGATTAGCACTAAACCAACCCTGCTATCAGTTTGTATAGCAACTTGACCTGTGCAATGTTAGGCCCCGTTCACACCTAGGCATTTTGACACGCGTAATTGTCCACGCTGAAGACAAGAAATCCCATTTATTTCTATAGCCGCGGTTCACACCTGAGCGTAGAAAAACGCCTGACGCTGGAAAAAGTACATGAGCTTTTTTTTTTTTTTGGCAGAGCAGTTTGATTTGTTCCCATACACTTAAGAGGAAACACGATTTTGACCATTTACATCAATATGTCATGATCTGCTCATGAAAACACGTGACTTACTATACACAAGGAAACGTGTTTAAACCACATGCAAAATCGTGCAGCGAAAACGCTAGCAGATACACGTGAAAATGCTGTCGCCTAGGTGAATGCAGCCTTAGAGCCAGATCGTGCACCACTTCATATTCCACCAAAAACTCCTTTTAGTATTAGAACAAACTCATTCATGTGCTGCTGAGGAGATCTTTCTGTCAGGTTTTTTTAAAGGGTTGCAAGGGTTTTTTTCCCCCAGCCTCTTGTTCAACTTTAAAGTGTATTTCCCCTTTTGCAGTCAAATTTGAGAAAACCCCTTTATATGTTTGTTATGCATTCCAATTCACACAGTATACCCAAAAATATATATATAAATAAAAAAAAAAAAAATTCTTACCTTTTTAGCTGTTTTATTGCAGCAGGCAACATGGCTGATTCCAGTTTTTTTTCTCAGCACCTTCAGAGTGATCTGTCATTTATAGAAAGGCTTAAAAGGGAAATTTTACGGATTGTGTTTTAATTAGTAACATACAATGGGGAAGTCCCTCACCCCTCAAATATTCTCTTAACATTACAAAAGAAAAAGAAGCAAGTATAAATTGTAACCCTTAGGGCCTGTTCACACGACGTCTGTTTTCTGTGCTGACCGGCTCCGTACGCTCCTGCACTAAAAATGCATCCCAATGTATCCCTATGTGTTTTATGGGGTACAGTTCTCACGTGCGCAGTCCGTTCAGGTTACGACAGAAAAAATACTGCATGTCACATTTTGTCCGGTCAGGAAACGGGCCGGAAACGCAAAACGCTTCAAAAACGCGTCAAAAACGCACTGCACTGCAGCTAACATACTGACAGCCCCACTACAGCAAAAAAAAACTTTTTTAACTGGAACGCATCAAAAACGCGGCCAAAACGCACTGCATCAGTAGCACCGCGTCTGCAGATCCGCACCTGATATCATGTGAACAGGCCCTAAGGAAGTCAAGAAACCCTAACCCAAGTAAAGCTATTTAAACCACCAAAAGCATTTTTATTGTAATTCTTTTTAGCTTATGCGATGTGAATGGGAATATGTAACAAATAGAAAATAGGTGTTATCCCAATTTGACTGCAAAAGTGGAAATAGACTTTAAGGAGACTTCCGCTTACAGCTGTTACCTGGACAAGAAGTGAGGGGAAATCTTTCTCATGGGCACACCGAAGAATAAAATCTGAAACAAGGTCTTCTTGACTTGAAAATATGTGTTTTTATTGCCATGAGTGTCCCCACTGGAGGGATTTCGCACACTTTTTGTTCTGTCTAACATCTTAAAGGAGAACTATGGGGTCAGTGCTTTTCCCCATAGTTCTCCTTAAGGTAACGGGAGGACACAAACTAGCGCCCTTCCGTCACCCTAAGCTCAGTATACCACGAGCTACAGCTGGGGGAATCCAGCCCCTCCCCTGTCACGGCAGAGAGCCGTGACAGGATCGAGAGGTGAGCGAACGCCGTTATGTGTTCGCTCACCTCCCGATCTACTAAGCCGACCTGTGACAGTTTCATTGTCACAGGTCGGCTAGAACTATGAGGTGAGTGAAAAGCACTCGCCTCATACTTCTCCTTTAAATAGACAGGAATTGGGGAGATTTTCTAATTTCCTGCTCTGTTTGACATTGGTCAAATAAGGAGATAGTGAGTAGAAATCTCCCAAAGTCCACTCAACGCATCTTACCTAATCTTACAAAACAAATCTAAAACACAACAGGCGGAATTGAAGTGCACTGAAGATCGCAATACAGTCATAGATGTGGGCTGGGACAAGGGGGCTGAAGGATCACATGCTGAGTGTTTGCGCCCTCTTGTGGCTAATCTATGAATCACTACAATACCAAAACAAAACATAAAAGAGCAACCATGTCAAAATGTAAGTCATAACAAAATTAAGGTAACCTGCATTAAATCACAGGAATTAAAAAAAAACATACTTTCCATTTTACTTCCAGTCAATTCACAAATGTAAAACTATTTTTCAACATTGCTATTTCTATAGCAGAGGTTTTTTTATTGTTTTTTTTTCCTGTGCCTACTTGGTTTTATTTCTGAAAGTAGGGGAAGGAGAACTGCCCTTGAATTCTCCTAACAAACATTTAGTTTTTTAAGAATGAAAAACATTTTTAATGGCCAAGTTTTAAATGTTCTACTATAAGACTCTCAGGGGGACATTTATTTGTACACTGAGTGGCCAGATTATTATGACCACCCCACCAGTACTTCGTTGGGCCGCCTCGTGACTCCACGGGATGTTGAAAGGTGATGGGAGAAATCTGACACTGCACTGTTGCCCTTCTGTTGTCTTGTACCAGTCTTGCCACTCTCCGTTCTGCCCTAATATTGACTAGTCGCTGACGGTCACAATTCGCACGTTCAGACCCAGATTTTCGGCTGGCAGTCCAGTCTTTAAACACTTTAACAACAGCTGCTCTTGAACATTTAACGAATTCTGCTGTTTTTCTGATACTTGCTCTATGGCTCCGAGCGCCAACAATCATCCCACGTTCAAAGGCTGTTAAATCGCAACCTGCTTCCCTATTTATAATCGTCTGGCCCTCTAGCAACTTCAGCGTGAAATTATAGCTAATTATAGGTAATCTGCCTACAAACGTCAGGTGGTCATAATAATCTAGCCACTCAGTGTATAGTCCTGTATTAATGAATGTACAATTTGCATGCAAAATGTGAACATTCATCTTTCTGTCTGTTTTGTCATCCAAGTGACAGATTTCATTCCACATGATTGCGAGGCCAAAAAGAGCCTGTATGTCTATTTTCTTAGTTGTGCCCCTACTGTCGAGAACATATTTAGCAATGAGAATGAACATTAGAATTGTCACAGATCTAAGAAGTGTTCACAGAAGGGATCACTTTTTAAACAGATGCAGATAAGTTCATTTTCAGCACTGGCTAAGTTATTACCCAAATTGCGTGCAGAAAACCAAATCTGGCCCTTTTAGTAAAAAAGAAAAGAAGCAACAGATTAGCAACTTCATACAAGGAGAGAGAGATAGGAGAGAGAGAGAGAGTGTGAGAGAGATTATAATAAATGAATAAATATATCATAAGCAAATATTATTAATATTATTATACAGGATTTATAAAGCACCAACAGTGCAGCGCTTTACAATATAAGGAAGATATTACAATCGCAATACAATTCAATACAAGATTGTAAAGAGGGCCCTGTGAGGGCTTACAATCTAAAAGGGAGGGGGAAGTGATACATGAGGAGGTAGCTGTGTGGATGAATTGTTTGAGAATGTGATAGTTCAGTGGTCAGGTTGAGGTGGGATAGGCTTCCTTGAAGAGATGAGTCTTTAGGAGATAGATGGACAGGTTAGGTTAAAGAGTTCCAGAGGATGGGAGAGACTCTAGTGAAGTCCTGGAGCCAAGCATGGGAGGAGTTGAGGAGGGAGCTGGAAAGCAGGAGTTCTTTGGAAGAGTGAAGGGGACGGTTAGGGTGATACTTTGAGACAAGGTTGGAGATGTAACCTGGGGCAGAGTTGTGGATGGCTTTGTAAGCGGTTGTTAATATTTGGAATTTTATCCTTTGGGTGACGGGAAGCTAGTGCAGGGATCGGCAGAGGGGGGTTGCAGACACTGAGCTGTTGGTTAGGTGAATGAGTCCAGCAGCTGCATTCATGATAGACTGAAGGGGAGATATCCTGTGTAGTGGAAGGCCAATGAGGAGGGAGTTGCAATAGTCAAGACGAGATATAACAAGGGAGTGGATGAGTAATTTAGCGGTTTCATTGGTGAGTATTTTGGAGATGTTACGAAGGTGAAGGCGGCAGGATTTGGATAGTGATTGGATGTGGGGAAGAAAGGTGAGGTCCGAGTCAAGGACGACACCTAGGACCTTGGCATGGGGGGAGGGTTGGATAGTTGTGTTAACAATCTCAAGGGAAAAGTTGGGGGAAGGTGCACGGGTAGGAGGAAATATCATGAGCTCAGTTTTTGAAAGGTTGAGTTTTAAGAAGTGTTGCGACATCCAGATGGATATGTCAGTTAGTAGATTAGTGACACGAGAGGACAAAGAGGGGGTGAGTTGTGGAGTAGAGATATAGATTTGAGTTTCATCGGCATAAAGATGGTATTGGAAGCCATGTGTGGTTATTAACTGACCAAGGGAGGAGGTATAGATAGAGAAGAGAAGGGGTCCAAGGACAGAGCCTTGGGGAACCCCTACAGGAAGAGGAGGGGAGGAGTTAGATTTGTAGGTGACACTAAAGGAGCGCTTAGATAGGTAGGAGGAGAACCATAAGAGAGCAGAGTCTTGTAGGCCAAGTAAGTGGAGTTTTTTGAAGAGGAGCGGGTGGTCAACAGTGTCAAAAGCAGCAGAGAGGTCTAATAGCAAGAGTAGGGAGTAGTGGCCATTGTTATATATTGTCTAAGTACAAGAGGCATGTGTATTCTTACTTGAATCTTGGTGTGCTTTGTGTATTTCTTCCTGATGTGTGCAGTAATTCAGTGTGAATCTTTGCCTTTGTGCAGAAGCTTCCTGTAATAAAGACCAGACTGCTGCTCTCTCTCCTTGTGCAGGGTGACTGGTCGTTTCTTCGCCCCCTCCTGTAGTTTTCTGTAAGCAGCCTGTAGTGGGTGAAGCCTGCTGACTCCCTCCCACAGCTCTGCTCTCTGCACATGATATGTACAGCACATTGATGATGTCACTACTAATTTTACAAGGTTATTTCTGGGTTTGCAAAGACATTTGGTGCAGACAAAGCATACTTGTATCCTTTGTGGCCATTAAGGAAGAATTCCGGGCAAAACTGTAGCCCCACCGCAAGGGTTAAGTGCTTATTTTGGTCTAGGTGCAAAAATAACAACGTTATACTCCCTGAACCATGCAGCTGGCTGGCTCCTCCTCTTCTCCAGTGATGGTAGGTCCCTTGTCGTCCTCACGTCCTATTCACTGTGCAAAGAACGCTATGACTCAAGAATCCTTAGACCACTGCAGTGGAGGGTGAGATAAGGACCGGTTCTAACAGCCAGCTTGCTCCGAGGGTTGGGTGAGTATAACTTTGTTATTTGTGTACCTAGACCAAAATGAGCACTAAACCCTTGCAGTGCAGAGGTAGCCCCACTGCAAGGGTTAATACCTTTTTTGCCCGGAGTTCTTTAAGGAATATATTTAAATGAAAGTTTTTGTTTCTCGAGTTCTGCTTTAATACCGGTGTGCACTGCATGGTGTGGCATCCAGTATTGCACTCCATACAGTGTACAGACCTTTAGCTTCAGATCTTGGCGCTTGAAGTGATAACACGGATGGCGCCGTGTTACAGTGCAATCGATGATGGAAATCATCCAGCACTCAATTGTATGCATGTATTTTATTCACTTGTCACATGTGGCATCAAGCCAACATTTCGGGGCCATGCAGGGTCCCTTCCTCGGTGTTCATACTTCATGCATACAATTGAGTGATGGTGACTTCCATTATTGTTTGCATTGTGTGGCATGACTTGACAAATCTGCAGCATCTTGTGTGCTGGAATACACACATACATTATAAGACATAATAATCCTGTCAGGCATTTATTGCCTTTACAAATTCACATTTTTCTTTTTCCTTTATCTGCTTTAGCTTTACCTTCCCCACCTTCTGTGAATGTAGCTGCCATTTGCACAGTGATGTATTTTAAACCCTGTATGACTATGAAAAGATGCCAGGAGTCCTGTGAAGTTACCGGCTCCTCGAGGTACCGTTGGTTCCATAACGGATGCTGTCAATGTGTGGGGCCCGACTGCTATGGATATGGCAACAAAGAGCCACTATGCCAGCAATGCCATCCTAAGGGAATGCTGTTATCTGGAGGAGACGCATAATAACTCTGGAAATAATGAATAAGGAAAGCTCCTGATTCGAGAAATCAATTCACTTGGATGTTGTGGACACCTGCTTTCTATCAGCTGAAAGGCATGCATGTCATGTGAAGACACAGTTTCATATACAGTATGTACTGGTAAAATTCGTGTGTCATTTCACAATAAGCAACTGCTTTTTTTAGAGAGGGCAAAGTAGCGGATTTATAGAAGAATAAAAAGATCAGTGTCAAATAATAATCTGAGTAGTTGTACCAATAACTGTATTCATATTCATTGTTGTTGGGAGAGAAGATAACATGCAAATGAGAGAATTTCTATTTTGCAACAGTCCTATGACTGATAAGCAACATTACTAAAGTGTGGGGGTCATGTATATATGTTTTCTTTAGAAGCTACGCCAGCACATTTATAAAAGGCATCTGTGTGCTTTGCTTGCCTTCTGATTAAAGCCCCAATTTATTCTAGAGCGGTTGTACAGCTCAGAATCATGTGACAAGAGGTTGCATTCTCTCCCAAATGTCCTTTTAGAAGTCAACTAAATTAGGTTGCGTTCATTTTTTAAAATCGATTCCACATTAAGGTGGAAGGTAATTGACCTGACTTGAAGCGGAACTCCGGGCATAGTAATTTATAGACTCCTACATTGGTCTAGCTTGGCACACTGCCCTTTGTCCAATCAGTGAATGACTAGCATTCATTGTGAAAAGAATGGCCACTGTACCGAGCAACCAACTGTGTTTTAACAGTGGAAGGGAAGTCGCTCAGCAGAGCAACTGTTCCTGGACCTGTAGTTGCTGCTGATACTAAATTGCTTTACAGCGTCCATGTGGCCCTGCTGGGGATCATTTATATATATTTACATTTGTGTCAAGCTGGACCAATGTAAGTATATATACATTTCTATAGCTGGAGCTCTGCTATAAGCCTAGTTGCAGGGTTTCATGAAAAGCATAAGCTTTTTGCTGCCCGCATTTCAAACCAAATGTTTAAAGCCCAGCTCCAGGCATGAGACAAAAAAATTCTTGCAGTGGGCCCCCCTTCCCCTGCACTTCAAGGGTTAAGTGCTCATAAGGTCTAGGGCAGGGATCAGCAACCTGCGGCTCCGGAGCCGCATGTGGCTCTTTCATCCCTCTGCTGCGGCTCCCTGTCCAGGGGCGGAACTACCCCTGGGGCCCCAGGCTGTGGGGGGGCCCAGTGAGGTCCGGGCACCCCCCCTGGTGGAATATGTGGCAGAGTCCCAGGGCCCCGCACTGCCGACGGGCTTCTTAGTAAGGGGGCAGGTCTTGTGACTCACCTCCTCTCCCGGCCGCGTCCCTAGTAACAGGCGGCGGGAGAGGAGAAGTGTGTGTCACATGCCCCACCCCCCCCAGTGCACACCGTCTGGCTGGGATGCTGGCTGTGAGGCTTGGCAGTTGAATCCGGATGAGGAGCGCGGGGGAGTGCGTTACTAAGCCCAGAGTCCAGTGCGTTACTAAGCCCAGAGTCCAGTGCGTTACTAAGTCCACATATACCTATATACATGCCATACATAGCATAAAGGTAAAAAACGATATATGCCTTGTGATCTTCATTTTAGATGTCAAAAGGGTTTTGTGGCTCCCGGTGTTTTCTTTTCTCTGGGAAACGGGTCCAAATGGCTCTTTGAGTGTTTAAGGTTGCTGACCCCTGGTCTAGGGGGTACAAAGGAGATATTGCTTATCTGCCCCCACCCACATCTGCAGGCTCCAGTGCTTTCCTCCTCTCCATCACGCTCTGGGCTTTGTGCAGTCCCTCAACATCATCACATACAGTGCAGGGCTATTAACTCTGCATTGTATGTGGAGAAGGCAAGTGAGTGATCATATTCAGGAGCACCCTTTTGAAGAGGCTTCTCGGGTGTGGCCACATGGATGGAAGGAACCTGCCATAGCAAGGAGTAAAGTAAGTATTATCCCTGCATCAGTGGACTTACCAAGCAGTTCACTCTTGTATTGTCCCTGGAGTTGGGCTTTAAGGTCGCCATTAGGTATAAGATGACAGACTCCCAGATATTTTTTATCTCAAGTCTCTGGGCAGTTTCAAACAGTACTAAAATAAATCTTGGGAAGGACAAGGGATTGGACAGTTTCGAAAAGTTTTTCTGAATGCTATGGTTTCCACCATGATAAGATGATGGATAAGCATATAAACCACACCTTCCCCCTTCCTATTAGCCTCTGCAGGAATACTTGTGCAAATCTAGCCAAAACCTGTACCAAAAGTCATTGTAATACAGTAAGATTGTTCTTCAGCCATTCTCTGTTGTCTGTGGCTAGCTTTAGACAAATATTTGCAATTCAGTTGAAAAGTTTATTGACAAACATCTGTCACTCAGAGTCAGTCCTGGTGCAAGGAGACAGATGCTGCTCTTACTCTTTGAGCCCCCAGCACTGCTTTAGGAAATGTGGGCAGGAATGTTCTATTCATCCTACCTTAAACTATTGTTCTGGCTCAAACCCCCAACAGATCCCTCCTGAAGATCCTAGATCCTGGTATAGTGTTTGTCTTTGGGGTCATTTCACTAACCTTTTCACTTATTTATCAATGGCCATCTATGGTTTTCTCATCAAAACTTTTAGTTTACAAACATAAATATTTCATATATGCAGAATCCTTTTTTGATGCATGAAGGAGTCAACAGTTAAATATCTAATTTGAATTGTATTTTTTTTTTTTTATTCATTGGTATTTTTTTCACATGAAAGGTAATGCTATTGTTCTCAAAAGACGCCTCATAGAAACCACACAATTGTCACTAATGTTTGTGAAATGACTGAAATATACAGAATATCCCCCCTAAAATGATAAAGTAACATACTTGTGGTAAATCCTGCTGGCTTGTGGGAAAAAATCTTTATTGAGTTTAAAACCATTTTCGTTAGTACAAAATAGAAACATATGGTTGTTTGGGGTGGTAGTACACTGTGTATTGCATGGGTTTTTTTTCGCCCTGAAGTGCACAGCATACTTGCACATTGTGCCCTTCTCCAGCTCTGTGCAATGCATCTTCGGTCCCCCCCCATCTCTGCCTCCACCACTTCTGGGTTATGTGGGAATCCTCCTTGGCCATTGAGTGGCCACTGATGATTTAACTCCTGCAAATGCGCACAGGAGTTACATCGCCCCCAGCATCAGGCAAAATTACGGCATCTTACCAGTGTACACAAAAGTTTTTTTTTAAATAATTGAGGGAAAGAGGGAGAACTTTTTTTGCAGAAGAGACTTTGCATGTATCTTCTGCCAAAAAAAAATAGCTTCTAGCCAATTTTCATTTGTTTTATTGTACTTCCACTTGAAAATACCGCATGCATTAGTGAATTGACGCAGTATTCATTTGAAATAAAGGTATGTTTTACGTTTTAAAACATTATAAAAATGTGTATTTTCTTTTTGTTACCTGTGCTGTATGGATTTTGTTGTAGTGACTGATTATTTCTGCATTTTTAGTTCTTTTAGAAGTATACATTATTAGGGTAGGGCTACCAATAGACCATAAAGGGCATATGATTGTGATGATCCATTAGTCCTTAGGGCAGGGCATATACTATGTGTATGTGTGTGTGTATATGTGTGTGTGTGTGTGTGTGTGTGTGTATATATATGTGTGTGTAAATGTGTGTGTGTGTGTATATTTATATATATTGTGGCAGTGTAAGCTAGGGCTGCAGCTAACGATTATTTTCATAATCGATTAGTTAGCCGATTATTAAGTTCGATTAATCGATTAATCGGATAAAAAAAAAAGGCTCCAGTGATGGACTACTAGTTTCTATTGAGATTGTAAAGCCAATGCCACGGTGTAGTATGGCGACTTTGGCCAGATCCAATTACTGTCTCCTGTGTCTAGAGTCTATGTATGTATATCTATATGCAAAATGCTTTAGGTCCACGTTATACGTTACATGCGGTATTTCGCCTGTCGATTTTTGTCAGATAGTTTGATGATGATCTAATTTCCATGACTGGCCCCATTCAGCAGGTTAAAAAAACTGTTCCAGTTACAATTGTTCTCTAGCTGATAAGTCAGCATCAGCTCCCTGTCCCTGCTCAGCCACCTTCCCTTTAAAATGTACCTTTGTAAGTCCAGACAGCCAACTGTATGCCCTATGGCAGGGGTAGCCAAACTTAGCATAATGATGCCCGTAGACTTCAGAAGGTGGTTAGTGATGCCCGTAGACTTCAGAAGGTGGTTGTACAAGTGTTATGTAGCAGCCCATAGAGCAGGAGTAGCCAAACTTCGCCACTGCAGCTGTGGTGAATCTGCAAGACTCTGACAGCCTCAAGCATGACTTCCAGAGGCAGATACATGATAGAATTTGTAGT
Source organism: Nanorana parkeri (assembly GCF_000935625.1). NCBI lineage: Eukaryota > Metazoa > Chordata > Amphibia > Anura > Dicroglossidae > Nanorana > Nanorana parkeri. The sequence continues at coordinate 1,698,347 of NW_017306493.1, forward strand.
TGCATCACAGCTGGAGGACCATCTCAACTGACCACCTTCTGAAGTCTATGGACATCACCGTAAACTGCAATTTTAAAAGTAATAATTTCAGCATTTTGTTAAATAAAGAATCTGTATTTTAGGTTTAAACATCAATCTTTTTTTGGGGAAAAAAAGCACAATGATTGCTAGATACTATAAACAATAGCATTTCACATATAACAAAAAGCCTCAGATTCAGATGTGCATGTACCATATTAATATTGGTATGCTAACACTAAGGGTTCTATTCATAAACATTTTGCAGAGCCATTCGCCCTATGAATCTTTGAAAGTTAATTCTGGGGAATGGAAGAAAAAAAATAATGTTATTTTTAGGTTGAATGTAATATTTGGAAATTAAAACATAATGGCCACTAGATGGAGCTGAAGAGCACATAATGTAAGTATTTAGTACCTATGCTCCTCAGCTACATCTAGTGGCCATAATACTGTACTTTCCAAATATTACATTCGACCTGAAAAGAAAATATTCTAACAACGTCCGTACAGTACAACTGTTTACAGAGATTTGTACGGTGAATAGCTCTGTGAATTGCTTATAAATAGACCTTGAACATACAGTATGTTAATGTTTCTCTGAAGAAGTGGACACTGATCTAGGAAACTCATCAGGAACTTTAAAAATGATGCATTGATCTTGACATATATTGAGCAGATTCATGTAGAGTGAGACGCATCATAGCTCTAGTTGCTGTTAAAATATATTATTTTGTATATTAAAAAAATGCATACAGTATTTTTATTTGTTGTTTGTAGCCAAAACAATGTTTAAGTCCTGCTTACAAATTTCTTCATTTACTGTATATCATGATTAATAAACGTAAAAAGAAGATGATCAAAGTCAGTGTCCACTATATATTTCTGTATTTACAGAACACTTCCAAATAATTTAAGCAGCTTGTGCTGTGTGCAGCAATAACCCACATCTACAGTATTTGTTGTCCAGAGACGTATCTGCAAAAAATTGCTCCCCTGACGTCCCAGGTTGCTAAGAGCCAAACGGGGAGATATGTAAGGGTCATACACATCTCACCGACCAGCTCTTAGCAACCTGGGACACTCTGGCCGGCATCCCGCCCAGTTCCTGGCAACCAGTGATGTCACTGGTTGCCAGGAACTGGGTGGGATGACGGGCAGAGTGTTCAGCCCTCATACACATCTACCCACCTGCTCTGGTTAATAAGGGCCAGGCAGGGAGATGTGTATGGCTCTTACACATGTTCATCTGTAACATCACTGGTTGCCAGACACTGGGCAAGATGCGGGCCAGAGGATCCCTGGGTGCTGAAAATGGGTGTATGGGAGAGGGCTTGGGAGAGATAAAATGTCAGCTGGCTCCGAACGTTCGCTGACCCACAGAGCAGGATCCCCCTCCCTTTGTACTATATGTGCCATACCCTGGATACACCACTGTTTGTCCATTGCCAGTTATAATGCTCATAGCATTCAGGGGGCTATTTGCCCACCAATGGCATTCTTGTTCCATACTGTGTTTTTATGAGTTCCTGAAGTAACAGTACATTGGAAGCACCTGAAAAAATTACTTCATCTAAAAAAAAATATAAGGCTTCTCCTTACCCCAAGGCTGGGGTTTTTATACCATAAGGCAGTCGCTAGTGCATCAGTGCAGGCAGACTGCCTCATGGTATATTTCCCTATTCTGTCCACTCTTCGGCATTTGAAGCTAAATTAAACAAGGGAGCTGTAGGGGTAAGGGGGTGCCCTTATGTGCCCATGGGAATAGGAATGCCCCCCCCCCCCCCCACACATTGTAGTAGTAGGAATGTTCTAGCATTGGTGCCAGTACTTGCATACCTAAAGGAGATAACAAGCCAGGCCTACACTACTGTTTTTGGCTCTGCCAAGTGACATCAGAACCAGAATTGTTCAGGCATTTCAAGTGGGAGATCAATGAGCTAAACAGTACCTAACAGACCCCACCGATTGAATTGATGCCTGTACATGAGAGAAAACCAAGTAAAGATGGGGAACATACTTTACAAAGCTGTAAGTATGTTTGAAAATTGGTGATGTAGCAAGTAAATCAAAGTGAATGCATTTTGTTCTGGTAATGTGATTATATTAGGGATGCTTCAATACCGGTTTTTCGTTATCGAGTACCGATATATATATATTTTTTTTTTACGGTACTCGCCAATACAGATACCGGAAGTCCCATTAGGGAGCCAGGCTGCGTGTAATGACTCGGTGTCCGGCTTTCTGATTGGCTTCAAAGCCGGCTCCATGCTCCCTCATCACCATGTGACAAGGAAGCATGGAGCTGGGTTTCTGGCCAATCAGGAAGCCAGGGGACGGGTATTGACACGCCACCCGGCTTCCCGATTGGCCAGCTTTGCGACCAATCAGGAAGCCGGGCTGCGTGTAATGACACGCCGCCCAGCTTCCTGGCTGGCCGGGAAGCCAGCTTCATGCTCCCTGGCGACGAGGGAGCATGGAACCGGCTTCTTGGCCAATCAGGAAGCGGTGTGGCGTGTAATGACTCGCTGGTATCGTGGGCATTTGGGCAAGTACGAGTACTCACCCAAATACTTGGTATCGGCACTGATGCTATTATCGGTGCAAGCCTAGATAATATGTTTAGTTATTATGTAATGTGGACAACATAAATCTGAAGGTGAGCATTAACAATTTATTCTTGTGAACTATATAACTATTAGCTTTTTGAACCCTTTTGGAGTGGGATACTTGTGTAAACATTGTCAGTGTGTAGGTGCTAACCTTTCTATAGAAACATAGAAGAGTGATGGCAGGAAAAAGACTAAGTGGTCCATTGAGACTGTCCCTTTTTTATTTTGTTTATTTTAACCACTTCCCGTCCGCCGTCCGCTGAAAGACGGCCGGACAGGAGTCTCCTGGATGCGGGTGGGCATCTTTAGACGTCCTTCATGCCCTTTCGTGCGCGCCAGGGGGCTAGAGCAGGAAACCACCAGGATTTTAAACGCCCAGCGTTGGCCATTTACATACAAGCGTTCTCGCCGTCGCCGTTCTCGCTGTCCCCGCGATCCCGGGCGTCATCCATCCCGGGCAATGTGGCGGCTCTGCGCACTGAGAACAGAGGGAGTTCAGTACAGATCTCCCACCGCTCTCCTCCCGGTCTCTGTAATTTGTTATTACATAGGGGACTTCTTAGCACCCTATGTGATAACAATAAAGTTAAGTGTAAAAAAAAAATTGCTCACAACATATATAAAATGTACACACACACAAATAACAAAAATCCACAAAATTTTTTGAAAGTCCCCCACCCAGACGTAGATGCGCAAAAATGCGTTAGGTGTGCCTACACGCAAAAACGACGATTGCGCCCATTACGCCACACGTTACATATCGCCGCGAACTTCGCAGTGAGAGCAATAATTTTAGGGTCATCAATCACTGATAACACTAAACTGATGAGCGCTAAAATCTTTTAAAGCAATGCCCATGGCCAATTTGGGCTATGATAGTTTTTTGCGATTTTGCGGGCGTGCGCAATTTTAATGCTTGACATGTTTGGTGTCTATTTACCTGATGTGACCCCGCCTTTTATATTTTACCAAAACATTAGGTAAAAATAAATGTTTCCTAAAACCGTTTAAAAAAAAAATATTCAGTACTTTTTTGTTATATAGTAAAAAATAAAAACCCGTAGTGGTGATTAAATACCACCAAAAGGAAAGCTCTATCTGTCCCCAAAAAATGGTATAACATTTGTTTCAGTACAGCGCTGCATGACGGAATAAACGTCAGTTGAAGTACTGCAGCGCTGAATACTGAAAAATGGCCTGGACAGGAAAGGGGTGTAAACACCCCGGTCAGCAAGTGGTTAAACCTTTTTATCTGAGTATAGATCTGTGTGTCCCAGGCATGTTTAAATGGGTACCTCCCTTTTTCCTCCCCTCGGGCGCTTTTTCTTCTTCCTCTTTCTCCACCCCTCTCCCATACACATCTCCTCGCCTGGCTCTTAGCAACCAGGACACTGTGGCCAGCGTTCCGCACAGCTCTTGGCAACCAGTGACGCCACTCATTGGTAAGAGTCAAGGGAGAAGTGTATGGGCTTGTTCACACCAGTAGCTGCACTCGTGTGAATGTGTGCGTGTGCCTGGGCAGAGGTGATGCGCTGCGCTTAAATGAATGGCAACGCAATGTACCTGCCACACTGTAATGCATGGTAGTTACATTGCAGGAAGATTGCTACCCTCCCTCTTTATAAACGCTAAAAGATCGAATATACCCAAACCACATTACCAGAAGTCCGTCCCACCTTAAAACACAGAAAGGTGGGATTAACTGTCTGAGTCCAAAGGCAGATGTGTAGGTTCGGGGTTGGCATGTGGCCACGTGCAGTCACGTCCCATAGGGATGTACTGGCAGCTGCATGCAATTACACGCTGCACCTGTCCCTCCCGGGAGCAGGTCTACACCATATGGATGTGCACGCCTGTGTGAATGAGGCTTTAGGAAGTATATGATGTATTCACTTGATAAGAAGAATATCTAAATGTAGTTGAAGGATTTCAATTAGCGTGTATATACATAACAAGGCCTACCAGTGCTGGGAGAAGGTTCTCTGGTGTCTTAAGGTGCCCATACACCTTACGATTATCGTACGACAATCGTATGCGATCGACTTTTCGTACGACAATCGTAACATGTGAATAGAGTGCCCGACCGATAGTACTGTACAATCGCGCGACTTTTGACGGTCAAGCATGTTTGAAAACTTTGGTCGATCGTACGATGTTCGCATGGTTGGTGGCGTTTCCGTCCGTCAAAAGTCGTACGATTAACACTGCGCATGTGCAAACGAAAAGAATTGCGGTCAATTACCGCAAGTCGTCCAGGTGTTTTTTTTAACTACCGCTAATTGGACCTTGCGATAATCGGGGCAGAATGGGGCTGTCGTACGAAAATCGTACGACGGTCCGATCATCGGACGAAAAGTTTCGTCCGATAATCGTAAGGTGTATGGGCACCTTTAGAAGAACATGGATGACTGATAACCATTTCCTTTCCCATAAGCTGTATCCTCCTTTTGGTTTAAACTCTAAGGCCTGGTTCACACCTGGGCATTTTACAGAGTGTTCCTACGCGCTATAAAACGCTCAACATGTGAAAACCAATGATTGCCTATGGACATGGTTCCCACCCGGGAGTTTTACAGCGCGTAGGAACGCGCTGCAAAATGCCCTACGCCCAAAGAGGTACAGGAGCTTCTTTGTGGGTGTATTTCCTCCACGTATCCATTAAGATACAGCCGGATAGCCCTCGGAAATGCGCGTTTGTCGTGCGTTTTTTACCGCAAATCGTGGTGCATACGCACATATTCGGTACGCCCAGGTGTAAACCCAGCCTTACAGGAATGAAAATTAAATGGAATGTAGCTTTCTTGCATCTCAATGCTTCTGATCTCCTGCAGCCTCTTTGCCGCTCCTTCTGGTCTACTTGCATGCACTCCGGTGATGGGTGCATGGCATTTCTGATGAATATTATTGTACAGGGTCTAATAGTTTGCTCAGCACTTTATAAAATGACAGTACAGTTACAATACAATTCATTACAAGATGTTCCCATTTTGATAGCAGGGGGCAAGTGATCCAAAAGGTAATAGCTGATGGAAGGACAAAAGGACAGTTATTTTATGGAGGTGGGATAGTCTTCTCTGAAGAGATTCCAATGATTGCCTAAAGGCAGGTAGAGTAGGAAAAAGCCAGAGAGTATGGGGTAGGGAGTTCCATTGTCACATGCTGGTATATATTGCTCTGCCAATTGAGTTATGAATACACTGTGATTTCTAGCATTCATTATACATGGACACATGTGGTAAATTGTTTTGAGTGATTGTGGCAGTGGCGGAACTGCAGGCGGTGCGGACGCACCAGGGCCTCTAGGGGGCCCAGCACAGTCCCAGCGCCGGATCGGTACCCAGCGGCCAGCGGGCCCCCCATCTCTGTGCCGGGAGTCGGATGACACTCCCGGCGCAGAGACTGGGGGCCCGCTGGCTGTTGGATACCTGCTCTCTCTATACATTGCCCCCCTCCCCCTCTCTATATACATTGCTTCCCTTCCCCCTCTCTATATACATTGCTTCCCTTCCCCCTCTCTATATACATTGCTTCCCTTCCCCCTCTCTATATACATTGCTTCCCTTCCCCCTCTCTATATACATTGCTTCCCTTCCCCCTCTCTATATACATTGCTTCCCTTCCCCCTCTCTATATACATTGCTTCCCTTCCCCCTCTCTATATACATTGCTTCCCTTCCCCCTCTCTATATACATTGCTTCCCTTCCCCCTCTCTATATACATTGCTTCCCTTCCCCCTCTCTATATACATTGCTTCCCTTCCCCCTCTCTATATACATTGCTTCCCTTCCCCCTCTCTATATACATTGCTTCCCTTCCCCCTCTCTATATACATTGCTTCCCTTCCCCCTCTCTATATACATTGCTTCCCTTCCCCCTCTCTATATACATTGCTTCCCTTCCCCCTCTCTATATACATTGCTTCCCTTCCCCCTCTCTATATACATTGCTTCCCTTCCCCCTCTCTATATACATTGCTTCCCTTCCCCCTCTCTATATACATTGCTTCCCTTCCCCCTCTCTATATACATTGCTTCCCTTCCCCCTCTCTATATACATTGCTTCCCTTCCCCCTCTCTATATACATTGCTTCCCTTCCCCCTCTCTATATACATTGCTTCCCTTCCCCCTCTCTATATACATTGCTTCCCTTCCCCCTCTCTATATACATTGCTTCCCTTCCCCCTCTCTATATACATTGCTTCCCTTCCCCCTCTCTATATACATTGCTTCCCTTCCCCCTCTCTATATACATTGCTTCCCTTCCCCCTCTCTATATACATTGCTTCCCTTCCCCCTCTCTATATACATTGCTTCCCTTCCCCCTCTCTATATACATTGCTTCCCTTCCCCCTCTCTATATACATTGCTTCCCTTCCCCCTCTCTATATACATTGCTTCCCTTCCCCCTCTCTATATACATTGCTTCCCTTCCCCCTCTCTATATACATTGCTTCCCTTCCCCCTCTCTATATACATTGCTTCCCTTCCCCCTCTCTATATACATTGCTTCCCTTCCCCCTCTCTATATACATTGCTTCCCTTCCCCCTCTCTATATACATTGCTTCCCTTCCCCCTCTCTATATACATTGCTTCCCTTCCCCCTCTCTATATACATTGCTTCCCTTCCCCCTCTCTATATACATTGCTTCCCTTCCCCCTCTCTATATACATTGCTTCCCTTCCCCCTCTCTATATACATTGCCCCCCCTAACACACGGGGGGGGGGGGGGGCAAAAAAAAATCTTGCACCAGGGCCTTTTGTTCCTTATCTCCGCCACTGGATTGTGGGTATAGGGAGCATGGCACCATATACACAATTTTTGTTTCAAACTTTGTACATTGGGCGCACGCAGTTTATTAATCTTATGGGCGCAACGCAGGCTGTGAAGTACAGTCGTTGTTGGAGATTAATATAGCTTATCTGGGGACCTGTGGCACCCTGGCATCTTTTATGTACAATAGTACATATCTGGGGACCTGTGACATGCCCCCAGGTATGCACTATTGTACATAAAAGATGCCCCCATAAAAGATGCCACAGGTGAGCCAGGTATGCACTATTGCACATAAAAGATGCCCCTACAAAAGATTCCACAGGTGACCCAGGTATGCACTATTGCACATGAAATATATGCGCCCACAAAAGATGCCACAGGTGAGCCAGGTATGCACATGAAATATATGCCCCCATAAAAGATGCCACGGGTGAGCCAGGTATGCACTATTGCACATAAAGGATGCCCCCACAAAAGATACCACAGGTGAGCGAGGTATGCACTATTGCACATGAAATATATGCGCCCACAAAAGATGCCACAGGTGACCCAGGTATGCACTATTGCACACAAAAGATGCCACAGGTGACCCAGGTATGCACTATTGCACACAAAAGATGCCACAGGTGGCCCAGGTATGCACTATTGCACACAAAAGATGCCACAGGTGGCCCAGGTATGCACTATTGCACATAAAAGATACCACAGGTGGCCCAGGTATGCACTACTGCACATAACTCCAATGTTATTTAATCACAAAATATATGCATAGTGTATACTCTACAAAACAATTTGCCGCAAGGCGCTAGAGTGTTTGGGTTTGGCTTGAAGAAAAGGTGACAACCCTAGCTTGCATGCATTTGAACAGAAGTGAGACCATGTTCCATAAAGGACTAAAGTGCAGTCTGACAGGGAAGTTTGCGCCCTTGCATATGGGATAGGCAAAATTCTGTCCCACTGAATGAAAAGCAGTTTTCTCATTCACCAGCTGACCTCCGCTACCCCAGCTAATGCGGCATCAGACAGCAGGAGAATCCCTCCTCAACCTTCCCACCCTGCCTCTGACACACACTTCCACTGTATCCAGCCAATAGCAGGCTGAAGAAACTTCTATTGTGGCTGTGCAACACAGGAGGCGAGCGCCGCCCATTCCACTCAGGAGGCCACACCCACTCCAGTGAGGACACACCACCGACAAGCGTTTGCCGCCCACTCTTCCCTCAGCCCATCGCCCTCTCTCCTCCAATCACCGGCAGCGCCCAGGTCCCTCCCTTCCTGTGTTTACACCAATCTGCGGCCGCCCAACGACGCTTGCTAGCCTCCCGGCCCGAGCCTCTTCGTGTATCGGGAGCCACAACAACACGGCTTTACGGGCAGCGTGTCGACCAGTCGCGGGGGGGCAAACCGAAGAGAGAAGCGGAGAAGACCGGAAAGGTGAGTGTGCGCCATTGTCGGAGCTCTAGGCACCCTGGAAGGGAGTCCCAGTAGGCAGAACACGAAGCTTCAGGGGGCAGCTGTGCGAAGTGAAGAAGTTCACAGCAGCCTGCTGGAGCTGTGCTGGCTCCTCCTCTTCATACACATTTCTTCCTTACATTTGCTGCCTGTGTTTATTTACAATGTCGGCTCTGTTTCTGCCTGTGCACGTGCCGTGCTCCTGGTCCCTGTGGAAGTCCCAGCACTTCCCTGGCCTTCCCTCATGCTGCTCTCCCACACTTTGCCTGCTTCTCTTTCCCTCACCGAGGCCTGTCCTTCTTTTAGACGTTCTTCTTTTAGACGTTCTTCGCTGTTTTTTTATTTGTTGTTTACAGTTTTTAAATAACATTTGATAAGTGATATACAAAAGAGCAAAGTCATCAACTTCTCAGCTTGTTTACATAACGCAGCATGCTGTGTTTCTAAGGATCACACAGGTTATATAATGAATGTGACATTGGATGAATGATTGTGAAAACAGAAAAGCCAAAGGGTGGGCGTGTGAGTTTTATGTTAACAGTGGAACAGCTGCTGGTTTAATGTGACAGGGTATGGGTTACCAAAAAAGCGGTATTGGTGCATCCCAAATACTGACACTGTCTGTCTTTCCTTCTGCAGGGTGACTACTTATGGTCCCTGTGTGTGTTGTAAAGTAGTCGCTGCTCCTATTATGAACTACAATCTCATGTTTTAGTTTACTCATTTGTATTGAGATTGTAGTCCATCACAGGAGTGAGCTTGGAGTGGTGGCTACTTTACAACACTCACAGGGAACAAAAGTGGTCACCCTCCAGAAGGACGGACAGTGTCGGCACCAATTCAGAGATGATTTGAGGATCTACAGCCGAGTGATACACAAATAAGATACATTTTCGTTACTAGTTGAGGTACTTGAATGTATTAAGATTTATCTCCTGAGTTTAGTGTCACATTAGGTAAAGCATGCCAAGGTTCTCGGCAAATGTTCTCTATGTTTTGTGCATTTAAATACTACATTGAGATTGATTTACTAAAGGAACAGAGCACTCTGCAAATCAGTTCTTCATTTGAGCTTAGCTGTGTTCATTTGAATCAACCAATCATATTGTAGGGAAAAGCGGATGTTGCCAGGTATTCAAGCTGAACACAGATTCCCCTTATTTACTGCCTTTTACTTTTTAAACTTACACTCTGCTTAGTGAACAGCCCGTACTCCTTTTAGTAGACTAAACCCATTGTGATATATTATAACATATTATAACATTCCCTGGTTTGTATTCTGTGCTGTTCATAAGGCTGGAGAATCTCTGCAAGTGACTGACTTTTTTTCCCTTGGGTATGCTCATTAATAATGCTACCTCAATACCACCAGATGCCTATCATTAAAAAATGAATGAACAAAAGTCAGAGCTGTGTATTTGTATGAATATGTTCACCAGGGATTTTTGGTGTCGGTATGAACAGTCAGACCTTTGAAGGGTTCTTTATTTTTTAATCTGGTCTTCACACTCTTCTGTGTATATCGGTGAAATGCACACGTGGACCGTGATGACCGGCTCCAGCTTATCTCTGCTCTGTTGGCAGAGAACAATAGCGAATGGGCCAAAACCCACACGATTCAGGTTACATTGCACTGATCAGCTGCAGCCATTTTCTCTTTGTATTGATTGTTGCACATCAATGAACCTAGAGCCTGTGTGCAACATTTTGATTCTGTGTAAGCATTACAATTCTGATATTTGCTTCTTTGGACTAGACAAGATACAGTTGTGCTCCAAAGGTTTGCATACCATGGCAGAAATTGTGAAATTTTGGCATTAATATTGAAAATATGACTGATTATGCCAAAAAACTGTCTTTTTTAAAATTTATGGATAGTGATCATATGAAGCCATTTATTATCACCTAAATGACCCTGATCAAAAGTTTACATACACTGGAATGTTTGGCCTTGTTACAGACACACAAGGTGAAATACACGGGCTATAATAGCAATTAAAGGTTATTTCCCACATCTGTGGCTTTTTAAATTGCAATTAGTGTCTGTGTATAAATGGTCAATGAGTTTGTTAGCTCTCACGTGGATGCACTGAGCAGGCTAGATACTGATCCATAGGGAGCAGAATACAACTGGCAAAAGACCTGTGTAACAAGGTAATGGAACTTTATAAAGATGGAAAAGGATATAAAAAGATATCCAAAGCCTTGAAAATGCCAGTCAGTACTGTTCAGTCACTTATTAAGAAGTGGGAAATTCAGGGATCTCTTGATACTAAGTCAAGGTCAGGTAGACCAAGAAAGATTTCAGCCACAACTGCCAGATGAATTGTCCAGGATACAAAGAAAATCCCACAGGTAACCTCAGGAGAAATACAGGATGCTCTGGAAAAAGGTGGTGTAGTTGTTCCAAGGAGCACATTATGACAATACTTGAACAAAAATTAACTGCATGGTGTAGTTGCCGTAAAGAAGCCTTTACTGCGCCAACACAAAAAAGTCTGGTAATAATATGCCCAATAACACCTTGACACACCTCACAGCTTCTGGCACACTGTAATTTGGAGTGATGAGACCAAAATAGAGCTTTATGGTCAGAAACCGTAAGCGATATGTTTGGAGAGGGGTCAACAAGGCCTATACTGACAAGGATTACATCCCCACTGTGAAGCATGGTGGTGGCTCATTGATGTTTTAGGGGTGTGTGCGTTCTAAGGGCACAGGGAATCTTGTGAAAATTGATGGCGAGGTGAATGCAGCATGTTAGCAGAAAATACTGGCAGACAATTTGCATTCTTCAGCACAAAAGCTGCACATGGAGCTCTTGGACTTTCCAGCACGACAATGACCCTAAGCACAAGGCCAAGTTGACCCTCCAGTGGTTACAGCAGAAAAAGGTGAAGGTTCAGGAGTGGCCATCACAGTCTCCTGACCTTTAATATCATCGAGCCATTCTGGGGAGATCTCAAACGTGCGGTTCATGCAAGATGACCAAAAACTTTGCATGACCTAGAGGCATTTTGCCAAGACGAATGGGCTGCCACATCACCGGCAAGAATTCGGGGCCTCATAGACAACTATTACAAAACTGCACGCTGTCAATGATGCTAAAGAGGGCAATACACAGTATGAAGAGCTAAGTGTGTGCAGACTTTTGAACGGGGGTCATTTCATTTTTTGTATTTGTTGCCATGTTTTGTTTTAGGATTGTGCCATTCTGTTATGACCCAATATGAATTCCACAAGAGATAAAGGAAAAGTGTTTTGCTGCTCACTCATGTTTTCTTTAAAAATCTATATATGACATTCTCCAGTGGTATACAATCTTTTGAGCACAACTGTATGCCACCAGGAGACATCTTAAAACCATGTACATGAAGCATAGAGAATCTCGTGTATTAAAGGGCACCTTTACACTGTGAACATTGGAATGTGCAAGCATGATATAACTGACTCTGGGCAAGACTTACTGCTGGGTCGAATGTAAGCATCAAATCTTGAGCAAGCACTTGTGTTTACGTTTATGGGGGAGAGTAAAGCTAGCCATATATAACTAGATTTCTCTAGTTCATGCTTGTGGGCTGAACGTGAGAAGTCATTTGATTCACCCATCCACACTAAGCAGTGTAGATGGAGCAATCCCCACCTGGTAGCTATTGTTTTCAAACAGCTGGCACCCACAGCTGTCTGAATAACAGTAACTGCAGCTAATTTTAATGTTTTCCACCCAGCTCCTTCGATTTTGTAATTAAACTTTGTCAAGTCTGGTTGTGCTGACAGGACTACCCATAGCTTGAATTCAGCAGGACTCATTCGAAATTTTAACCATGTATGGCATAAGGCACATCATATAGTTCCATTAGTAGCCTATCTCAGGGGGAACCTGTCTGGTTGATCTTTCTCACTTAGTGTAGTTTTACGTTTGCTGTCAAATTTGAAAAAAAAACTCCTCTATGCCTTTCTATTTACACATCATACCCCAAAATAATTTTTACAAATATTTTCTTTTACGTTTTGGAGGTTTCTTTGGTAAACGGCTTTGTCCCAATTTTAGGCTACTCTGAGCAGTTTGAAAGTGAATGTAGAGGGTCAGAATGAGGGACAGACTGAGCTTCCTCATTTACATACAATGCTGCTAAGTCTTTAACTAGGGCTGCAGCTAACGATTATTTTCATAATCGATTAGTTAGCCGATTATTAAGTTCGATTAATCGATTAATCGGATTTAAAAAAAAAGGGCTCCAGTGATGGACTACTAGTTTCTATTGAGATTGTAGTCCATCACGGGAGCAAGCTTGGCGCGGTGGAAGTAAAAAAAGAGTGTAGTGTGCAAAGGGCGTGCAGCGGCAAGCTGGAAATTTGCATTTTAGCCGATGAATCGACGATGGAAAACGTTGACAACGTTTTCCATCGTCGATTTTAATCGAATAACTGTTGCAGCTCTATCTTTAACCCCTTCTTAGGGAAGACAGTGTTCATACCTTGTTTACAAACGATGATGAGAGCTGCCAGCACAGTACACACAGGATAATTATGGTAAACATAACGTTACTACTTAACATCAAATGGGGGGAAGCCAGTTAGGATTTTTAGGCAAGCATAAAGCACTTACAAAATGTAAGCGGCTTTTTAAATTTTTTTTTTTAAAGTTATGCAAATGTAAGGTGTTTGTGTGTACCATTTGCCTCTTACTTTTCAACGCTGGGTGGTTTCCCCTATGTGGAAAAATTACTGAATGGGACACGTATGGCAAAAACAAGTTGACAGGTCTTAATTCTTCCTCATTATATCCAAAAACAATAAACTGAGTTAATGTAGTTCCTCTTTTGCATCCGAATTGGTATAACCTCTACTTATATATTTGTTGTTTGTTCCCATTCACATTGCATAATATAAAAAAAAGTCTTAGCTGTCCCCATACTGTGCAATGTTAGGTAGGGATTTGGGGAGTAATTATCCTGATTGATTATATACTTAATTTCTTTCTACCCACCAGATAATACACACCGGGCTCCTATTTCCAACCCTATGAGCGTTCTGGCTCTCATGTGCTGCAGGGCTTCTGTTGTTCACCCTCCATGTCCTATTTCCTCATCCATTCACAAAACGTCTTGTATTGGTCTCCTAGACGACAAGATATTCTGTGAACAGACAAGGGGAGAAGAGGAGCAGGTAAACAGGATCTCCTGTGCGGTGAGTCGAGCGCAGATGTAACATCAGTGGAAGCAGCTCATCGACCAAGCAAGTGTCCACTCCTTGCTCTTGCTATAGCCATGTGATCCCTTTTAAAAGAAAAAAAAAGGGGTTTGTGATCCTGCCAGTAACAAATTTCCTGTCCCGAATAAAAGCTCACTCGATGTATTGGATTGTTAGGAAAGTAGTGTTTTTACCGTAGGACAGAACTACATAGTTCTGTCCTATGGTAAACATACAATGTAGCACATGCGTAGAAATGTTTTTTTTTGCTTAAACAGATCTAACACTTTCAATGGTATATTTACTAGACCAAAAGGAGAAACCTAATATGTTAATTGTCGCATATGCATGTAAATGTTTGATTTTGTTAGGAAAAGTAAAATTGATCTTTTGATAGTGATTGCTCAACAAGTTTGTGAATGATTGACTCAGATGGAGGAAGATGTGAGTGTAGTTGATTGACTGAGTGCTCTACCTTGCAGTTAACATTCAGTTTTGTGTAAACTCTCATAACCAAATCCTTTGCCATTCTTTTAATGTTTTTTTTAAACCTTTTTAATTGTACAATGCTACATACTCGTTGACTTATCGCCCCCTATTATAATATATTAATTAAACATAAGTCATTTTACTAAAAAATAAGTGATCTACAACTTGTTCCTCTATATTATCATTTAGAAATCAGTTTTTGTGTTAAAAATTTGAACAGCAACATTTGACCAGTGAGGTATTTGTTGTTTTTTTTTTTTCTATTTCCATAAGTTTTCAAAAACATGTCTGCTGCTTGTGTATTTGTGTGTGTTTTTTGTGGTTGACCATTTACATTTGTATCTTCCTGTGTCTGGATTCTTTTGCCTGCTTTTATGTTGTAAACATCTCTACGTATAAGTAAGATGGAAAGGAAGGGGTGTTGGGTGTTTAGGAAGATCAGTCATGATTCCAATTAAGTGGAGGGAAGAGGCCAGGAAACAAAGGATGAAGACAGACAAGCTGGGTGCACATCAGAGGTGGAGTTTAACCTTTTGTTCTCCTGTTAAGCTTGTAGTCCATGCGTGCAATCTCCTGTGTGTGTGTGGAGGTGGTTTTTCTTCCCTTTTTTTTTTTTTTTTTTTTGTGTGTGTGCTTGGACTGCCTTCTGTGGTCACCACGGTGACATCTCATTAATGCTGTTTTTAGGGCATGTCATCATGTGAAATTGCAGGCTAGATCTTGTCTGGGAATATTACGGACAGCACATCCTTCGTTCCTACCATCCAAAGCAACTGGAATCTTTTAGAGTTTTTATCTCTATGTAGGAGCTGTGTGTATGTATTTCTATACCGTATCCCATCATCACTGAGCTGTATGCATTTATATACAGTACCTTACCTTCCCTGATCCATATATTTGTATAGCAAAGACAGTTTATGCAACTCTTTACATAGTTGCACATTCACATCGGTCCCTGCCCTCAAGGAGCTTACAATCTAAGGTCCCTATCTCACATGCATGCATACATACGAGGGCCAATTTACACAGGAACTATTTAACCTACCAGCATGTCATTGGAGTGTGGGAGGAAACCGGAGTACCGGAGGAAACCCACACATGCAAACTCTTTGCAGATAGTGGCCTGGCTAGGATTCAAACTGGGACACCCTTGGCCAGGATTCAAACCAGGGACCCCCAGTGCTGTCACATAGGGGGCTTCTTAGATTTGGTGTCTATGAAACATAGAAATCACCAGCACTCCGCAAATTAAATTAAAAAAAATGGCCATTTATTTGGACTGAATGTCACACATATCGCATAATCCAACGTTTCGGGACCACGCAGGGTTCGTATATGTGACCGTGTCTGGTGTCTATTTACCCGACATGACCCCGTCTTATATTTTACCAAAAATATGGGTAAGAATAGATGTTTCATAACATAACGTAGGGAAAACATTTTTTTGTTTGAAATTTACGGTACTTTTTTCATTATATAGTAAAAAATAACCCCCCCTCCCAGTGGTGGTTATATACCTACAAAAGAAAGCTCTATCTGTCCCCCCAAAAAATGTTAACATAAATTGAGAGGCATAGTCCGTTCATGCTGACTGGTGACATTTTTGACTGGTGAGACACCCTAACATTTTTCAAGCCCTGTCTATCTATATATACAAATACATGCACACACCTTCACTGAATCATATGCATTTTTATACCGTGTATCACCTTCATTAAGCTGTATGCATTTACATACAGTACCTCACCTTCCCTGAGCTGTATACTTTATATAATTACCTTACTTTCACTGAGCTGTATTCATTAAGGGCCAGTTCACACCACAAAGAGTGCATTCCAGAGCGTTCAGGTGTCGGGGATCATACTGCGGGTGGGGGGCGTGGCTGCGGCGCCATGGACTTCAACGCACAGCCACGCCCCCTCCTGTCCCTGAATGCAGTGAGCTGGTCCGGTTGCGTTCCAGAGACCGAACGCTCTGGAATGCACTTTGTGGTGTGAACCGGCCCTTATATACAGTACCTCACCGTCACTGAGCTGCGTACTTTATAAAAGTACCTCACCTTCCCTGAGCTGTATGTATTTATATACAGTACCTTTTACTATAATAGGACAGATTTAAATCTGTATTTTTACGCTATATAGTGTATCTTAACTATCTAGTACCCATTTTGGAACTGTAGATTTGGTGGACCTTTACTTAATAGGTCATATTTTCATGATGGCATTTCATAGACAGACTTGGAGAGTCTTCCTCTAGTGACTATCCAGACAGCAGACAGAGTAGTCGGTATCCTAGCTTAATCTTGGTTCTAATTGTATCTGTTGCATTGCGTAGAATACAACTTGTAAAGGGGGGTGGGATAAAAATACGCCCCCGGAGCTTTTAAACATAATGTGCTAGTGTGCACAGCATATTGGCACATAATGGCAGACTTGCCTGCCAAACCATCCTCTCCCTTGCTGCTGCTTCCATCTTTTTCCAGGGCCTGACTCTGGCCAGCTTGATTGGCCAGGCCCCAGTGATGTAACTCCCTTGCATGTGCAAAAAAGTTACTTCATCTTGGCATACTGAACTGCACATGCACAGTCTCTTCTGTCTTAGAAAGCCTCCCAATCGGCAATGTAATGTAACCAATCAGCTTCTAGCTTTCATTTTCAAGTCTTTCAACTGAACAAACTGAAGAGAGAAGCTGATTGGTTGCCATGGGGCAACTGCTTCAGATTCTGTCCCAGTTTTCATAAATTCCCCCTCAGCGGTTTTTCTCATTCACCCCCACACTGGGCTATTGTATTCTGACATCCTGCGACTGTCGATGCCCAAACAGTGGCTGCAACTGATTGCCTACAGTCCCTTTTCAGCCAACAATTTTCAGCCCGGTTCCTTCAGTTGAAAAGCTGACTTTTGTTAAACGGAGGGGTGTCAGTGGGGCCACACACTATTCAAATTTCGGCAAATTTCAGTAGGACTCATAGACGGTATATGGTCAGCCTAACACTGAACATGTTTTAGTAGAGGAGAGCAGAGAGCAACTCATCAATGTGCTGCTGCTTCATTGACTACTCATCAGGTCAGGGGGAAGGGAGAGAGATGACTAAGGAAGCAGAAATTCAGTCACCCATGAGTTGGATTGATCTGATTACTATGACTTTAGAGGGAGTAGAGCTGTGCACCCAGAGGATGTATTCAGCTATAAAGGGTAAGATGGGACATGTATACATGTCTGGTGCATAGAATAGAAATAATGGAGTTGATTTTGGTCCAGGTTTATGCTGTAACTTGTTTTCTTGGATGTGGGAGGTGTCCTCTTATGTCTGTGAGTAAGCTAATACGCATTGATATGGTAAGTTATTAGTAAGTAGGTGAGGTCAACTCATTTGCATAGGTTTCTTAAAAGAAGTATATTTTTTTACAAATGTTCATATGAAAAATCTGGTCAGAACATTTGATGCCATCAGAGACTTGACAAGTATTTAAAAAAAATGTAATCTGGTTTAGCATTTATTTTGCATTGAGTTTCTCAAGCAAAAACCATTTAAACAGAAGCTTGAGACCAAATTTCCATCCTTCGCCATTGATTTTTATTCCCGGCATTCTGGTTAAAAATGATTCATCAGTTTGATCCCGATTTTAACTATTAGAAAATCGAAATCAACTTTCTGGAAATGACTTTCCTTTCAAAGAAAATTCTAATGGTTTATTACCAGCTTAGGGTCTGGTAATGACTTAGAGTCACTTTTATTTTAAACCTGTATGGGGGCTGCTATTGTCTGTCTCTGACTCACCGATCTGGAACAAATGGCTACTGAAGTCAGAACTCCTTGCTTGTTCTAGGTCGGTGAACATTTTGAAGCCCAGGGATCAGTATGATAGCCAGTCAACTAGCATTTTCAGGAGGAGAGGCCACCTCTTGAAGCTGGGTATATTGCTGTGCTGTTTCTACCACACTCCTACACACACTTAAAGGGTTATTAACCCCTCTGGGCTTTTTTGCATATATCTAATGCTAGCAAGCAGTAGATACATGCAACAACATTGAAAAAAAAAAACTTTCAAAAAGGTTTGAAGGTGTCTTTGCCGTGCACTTCTGTCTGAAGAGTCTCGGGCGGCTGTATAGAAGGATCATAGGACGGGCGCATGCGCAGTTCAGATCTTCGGCCGGGAGGCGAGGGTAGACATGGGGTAAGTCGATGCAGGCAGCCCAGCAGCGTGCACCCACACAGACTCCGTGGACACAGAAGACGCAGCAGTCAGTGTTGGGGGAGGGGAGAAAATGTTTTGACTTAAATGTGACTTTTTTGTAAGGCAGTTAATTAACCCAGCAGTATATTTTTGTATGTACAGGGGGAAAGCAGAGATGAAAACCCACACAGATGCAATCGTGTCTTATGCTAGTCAGGGCACACCTATAACATTTGGTGGAGCCCAAATCTGTATCATTAAGAATCTAATGCACAACATGTAGAAAAGACATAACTACTGTTGTGCAAACGCAGTCCCTGTTATAGACAAGTTGATTTGTAGCACTAAAATGGACCTTGGATCAAACCATTGAATAAGCCATTTATAGTGTATCATTGTAATTCTTTTCAGTCCAGGGGGCCGACTGCTGGTTCGTGTCTGCTCTTTTTACTAATTTGCTTGCAAATCAACAGATCTTTTCTATTTGCTTACCCCACCTTTGCTCGTATAGGATGTTCTCGGTCATATTCAGAGGCATCCTCATAGCACCTTCTAAATGAGAGAATAAGGCAAGGTCGAAAAATATAATGAACATGTTTAAGGCAAAGTGTTAAGTGTTCTGGAAGTGCATATTTTGTTGTTCCAGTGTCTACCTGAAAGAGTAACAGAACTCTGGAAGTTGTGCCTGAAAAGTAGGGATGCACCGATACCACTTTTTTAAGGCTGAGTACCGATACTTTTTTTCAAGTACTCACCGATACCAATTACCGATACTTTTTCTTAAAGGGACAGGTCACATTTTTTCTAAAGCAATACAAAATCATGATTTTAGGTCAGTTTCTTAATATTATGAAGAACATGAACACTCTGTAGTGTGGCACAGCTATATCCAATTCTGCATACCTGGCTTTATATTATAAGAACTTTATAATATAAAGCCAGGTATGCAGAATTGTATACAGCTGTTCCACACTATACAATAATACACTGTTCTGGAGTCTGGCCATGTGATAATCTATTTTCCCCACTAGGGGGATACAAGCCTTAGTTAGCAATGCCATGATAAATTATTAATTTCATTATTCAGTGTCTTTTTTTTAATATTATAACATTTATAATATTAAAAAAGACATTGAATAATGAAATTAATATTTATCATGCCATTGCTAACTAAGGCTTGTATCCCCCTAGTGGTCAAAATAGATGAGCACATGTCCAGACCAGAACAATGTGTGGCACAGCTACAGCCAATTCTGTATAACTGGCTTTAGGCTTTATATTATTATTAACTGAAAAGGCTGGCAGAGGACAAACGACTAGTTCCCAATGTTGCCTGCGGTACCCCTGGAGCTGATCTTTCTCCATTATTGAGTTACCATGTCTCGTTCTGAACTGTCTCTCTCTGTAGGCGGCCATCTTGTTAGAGACGTTTTCTTCATGGCAGAGCCTTCAGCGAAGAGAGCAGCACAGTAGTGACATCCATATCTCGCGACCAAATCTCTAAAGACTAGCAGTCAGATGCAGCAGTGTCTTGGATCTCACACTGAAGATAGTATGAAGACTGTATAACAATGCTCAGTATTACCATTTGATCATGTAGTTTAGGAAACTCCCCATCACTGTTTCCTTAGTCAATCATTATGGGAAACGGTATAATAATTCAGGTACCTTGGGCTATGCTGCTGCCTTCAGGAGACTGGATGCTGGCAAACAGGACCTCCCACTCCCAGCAAGCCTCAGTTTTTTTGCTAGAGCCCTAGGAGAATGGACATCTGCTTTTTACTTCTATGTGTCTTGAGGCCCAAAGCCTCTTCCCAAGCTAGTTTCTTCCTTCCTCCATAACCAAGACATTTGTGTTGCTGTCTTTATGTCCTGCTCTGATACCCCAAGGAATTTCCCTCCACTGTCTGGATGTTGTATGCTATTTTCAATCTTCTCTCAGTTACAGCTTCCATTAGGCAAACTTGCTCTGTTTTTGTTATCCCTGAAGGTCTCCATAGGGGACAGCCTGCTTCATGTTCCACTATCTCAAGGTGGATTAGACAGGCTTACTTGTCATGTCTACAGATTGAGGACAAGTTTCCACCTTTCCCTGCCAAAGCACACACCATTATGTCAGTTGGTGCTTCTTATCAGGTATTTGTTTCTCAGATTTGCAAAGCTGCCACCTGGTCTTCCTGTTCACATATTTAGGTTTTACCAGGTGGATGTTCATGTCTCATCTGATGCTAGCTTCAGTCATAAGGTACTTCAAGCATCTCTGTGGGCTCTATTGATGGGAGGGGGCGGGGGTGAGCTAGTGAGGTCATCACCTGGGTAGCTCCGTCATCATCCAACACTGGAGCTTCACCAGGATGGCTTTGAATGACCGTGGATTGGTGAGTATACATTGCTTAGGAGTTATCGGGAGATGTCACTTTACTCTGATTTGGCACTCTGACATCTTTTATTAATCTACCTACTTGGTGTTCTCCTGAATCAGAAGTATGTGACAGTAGTAGACTCACCGGTTAGGCTGTTTACAAACACCTGAAGGTTTTCATAGGACCTGTATAGCATTAATCTATATCACTTGCCCCTCCGTTTTAGATTGTAAGCCCTCACGGGCAGGGCACTCCTTACCATCTTCTCTTGAATTGTATTGCAATGTCTTCCTTGTATTGTAAAGCGCTGCGCAAACTGTTGGCGCTATATAAATCCTATATAATATAAAAAGTGATGTTTACATACATGTTCCGTATATCGCCGTTTATATGTCTTCTGTTGCTGCATGCTAAAAATATAAATTGTAAGATATTTTAAATGACATTTCTGTTCTTACACTATTCTGTCTCTCTCTTTACAGCTTTCTGGGAGGACGAATTTTGGTCCTTTTCAGATAAAGTGCCCACTGATGAAAATCACAACCTGACGTTGAAAGTACATTTTGGATAATGCCTCCCACATCTACCAAAGCTTCTGCTTTGTATCCAGATGACATTTCTGGGTTCCTGTGCCTGCCTCCTGCTTCTGATGATCTTCAAGTGATTTGGTCTCGGGCAGAGCTGACTGAGGAGTTGGATGATAACCCTCAGCTCATCAGCACCTTTAGCTTTTTTCCATACCCAAGCATGCCAGAAATTGCTCTACTTTCTCTACGGTTCGGGTTGCAAATGGAGAAAGTGAAAAACTGGTTCATGGTACAGAGAATTCGTTGCGGAATCAGCTGGACTCCAGAGGAAATTGAGGAAACGCGGGCACGGCTCAATTATAATCATGATCAATTTCATTTCAAGCCTCTGATTGCCCTGGCCAAGAAGTCCAATGTGCTCCGATCAGATGAATTTTCAATTCCTGCTCTAAAGGCAAGAGCAAGGCAAGCCATGGCCTCTCGTTCTTGCACATCACCTGTTTATAATGCCCCAGAATCTAAGAGGATACGATTAAGCTGTAAACTTCCAGACAAGGAACCTCTTAGAGCTAATGAAAGTACTTCTGTACACCGACTAAAAGGCTGTAGCAGGGACTTTACAAGTGAATCTAAACCCAATTCTCTCATCTCAAATGCTCAACCAAAGAAAAGGCAGGAGCCTGATAAGCCAGTTAAACCATCTGCTGCCAGCTTGATGTTGGGAGTGGATGGGAGAGAGATGAACTCAGTTTCATATTATCCCTCTGAGGAGGAACAGATGTCTTCCTCTTGGCATATGAGCAATGGTGAAGGAGTGCAAGTTTCAGGTTATATTGATCAAAATGGAAACCTTAGGAGAGAGGATAGTGCGCCAGGCATGAGACGCCAACGGAAAAGTAAACAACAGTTGCAAATTCTCAAATCCTTTTTTCTGAAGTGCCAGTGGGCTACCAGGGAAGACTACATGAGGCTTGAAGAGATTACTGGACTACCAAGAGCAGATATCATTCAATGGTTTGGAGATACACGTTATGCCCTTAAACACGGCCAGCTTCGGTGGTTCCGTAACAGTATGCAAGAGCATCCCACTTGGCTCGATGATTCTCAGCATGTCGGTAATGTTAATGGAAGACAAAGTGATGGTGGCTCACCAGTCCACGCAATGTCCTCTGCTATGACAGAGGTGCCTGATGATGATGATGATGATGTTATAGCATCATCTAGTCAGCATTCAGGAAACACTGTAGTAAGTGAGGAAATTTCTGACGATGAACCAACTTTTTCTGGAAAATCAAAACCCGGGCACAAAGTTTCCAATTTCAAACTTCTGGTAAAAAATTGTTCAAAACCTAAGACTCCTCAAGGTCCCATTTCATCTTTGCTTCAGAAAAAATATGATGTTTTGGAAAACTATCTGTGTGTAAACAGTCAGTTCCATGCGCAGGACTTGGAGGAATTAGTTACAGAATCTGGCTTAAGCCATCAGCAAGTACTGAACTGGTTTTCTTGTAGATCAAAGGATCCAGATGAGGTTGAGATCTGTGTTGTTGAAGATGAGGATGATGATGATTTTGAGGACGATGACGACAACGATGTTGTTATTCAGGACTAGTGTTGAACTGCTTTAACCAGTGATTTGGAAATTGATATTGTCATTACAGGTATCTAATTAGCAATAGACTGAATACAAAAAATCCATATGCAATAAAACGATTAGTTGTTGCTGGAACTCACAATATAAAATGATACATTTATATTTATTTTTTCACTAACAATTTCTTTTAGCTGGCGTATGCAGCGAAACAGTCATGGAATGATATTCCATATGTGTTATGCAGGTTTGCAAAACTACTGTGAAACGTTTCCACTATTTCCCCATGCCAAGCACCAATACCACTGCTCATTGGGCAGTGGTGCTGGATCTTGAATTCTGCCCTTTTCAGATGTCCATTGCTGTACACAAAGTACAGCCTTAAGTGTTCCTACAGTGGTCCCATTAGAAATGGCTATTCATCCAGTATTGGTGGCATGGGTAGACCCTAGGAAAGCACAGAGATGCTGGAGGTGTAGGCAAGTAGTTGTAGGAGATAGCCGTTTGTTTGGTAAGTCATTTTGTAGACGGCTATATTGCTGTTTTTTTAACATGCCCATATACCAGTAGTTTTATGAACTATATTTGGTCAGTAGTTTAAAGAGGTTTTTAGCAGTAATTGGAAAGATACTTCAACATGCATATTTTTTGTTTTAGCCATGTAGCTGAACTGCTTACAGTACACAGTAACAGACCAATACAAGAATCTAGAGATGAAGAGGTCAACTGCTGTACCTCAAGGCAGGTCTATAACATGAACCTTATCTGGAGAATGTATGAGGATTTTTGAGGTTAAATAGCAGGACGTTATTTTTATTAAACATGTACATTCTGGGGAATTAGAGAATTGTCTTTTATTTTAGCATCTTTGCTAATATGGGTTATCGGCTACTCATGTTGCAAAGTTGCATTTGTGGTATAGGACTGCTATTAAAGAACATTGATTGGCCTGTAAGGGAGGAAGTAAAAGACGGGTTTATTTACGTTCACTTTGCAAAGTGAAGTTTCACATAGCTTAGTAAATGAGGTAAAGTTGTGCGGACTTCATCCCTCATGTGATTTATTTATTTACTATATATCTATATAGATGTAAAAAAATTTTTTTTTACTTGCGTATGATTGGGTATTCCTTGAATTTTGACGAATTTTCACCTGCTTAGGAAATGAGTTGAAGCTGAGTAAAAATTCATAGTGGATATGCTTTATCCTGTTAGTAAATCAACCTCACCTTCATCCCATAAAAGATTGTGAATTCTCTATACTGGCAGGTGTGATAGAAATCTGTCTTCTGGTTTATTTGCACTTTCCATGGGAATGTGCATTTGTCAATACAGCTTGAAGACTAGCTCCAGCCAAATTGTTCTTTTTACATTTAGTTTTGGAAAGCGTAGAAAGGCTAGAATCTGAGTTTTAAATAGGGTCTGTATTCCATTTATGGAGTCCTTTGCTCTCTTCCTCTTATAATTTGGCACTTGTCATATCAAAAGGGATTGAGGGGAAATAACTAGGGATTTTCAGATACCAGTGCAGATACTTGGCATTTTCATGAGAACTACCAGGGTTGCAGAGGTTGCAGCTGGGACCTGGCTCTGGCGCTCCACCACTGTCCTGCAATCATTAGTCTGTATTGTTTTAGAAAAACAAATGTATCAGTTCTTGTAAGTACTTCGGCAAGTATCTGATACTAAAACAGAGATGTACAAATCCCAGGAGCTCCGTGTGCTCCTTACAAATGACAGCTGCCTCCTAACTTGTGAATTTTTCTCTAGTCTAGTCTTGGAGCTCAAAATGTTCTGTACTTGTACCGAGTGCGGTACGTGGTATCGGTGCATCCCTAGAAATAACCTCAATGGACACACACACAACAATACAACTTGGCAGGACCAAACTCTTTACTCATTCTATGAAAAAAAGTTGTTTTTTTTTGCAGTTTGTGCCAGTGGAGTCCTCACTTTTTCATCTGGCACCTGTCAATTAGACAAAACATAAGGGAGAAAGCTTCACACAGGCAATTGCTGCAGAGACTTGTCAAGGGTTCTAAGCCTTCCCCCACTTTATCTAAATCCCAAAACCATTTTGGCTGGAGCTTGACTTCAAATACTGTGAGCTAAACATTCTCCAAATGTTTCTTTCCTCTCAAAACAAAAACAAGGTTTGACAAGCATTTAATTAACCCCTTCGTGACTGACGACGTACAGTGTACGTCGCCAGCATCGGGGCTGTTTAAACAGACTCCCGGATTATACTGTGTGTGACCTGCTTTACATCTCTTCATTTTAAGTTGTATTGTTATTCGGAAAGGCTTATTTCTAGATAGACTGATTGGACTGTTCTAAACAATGGCATTTATATTTGCACATTAGGAATACATAAGAAAGGTGCCTTTTGTGTAAATCATTTTGATGGCTGCATAGTCTGCACATAAGAAATTACGTTTGTTTTTCCAACAGCCTTCTTTTGGTCAATGGAGACGTAATAGGGGTAGCAGAAGTAGCAAGTACACTGGAAGAACACCGCTAAGTTGCAGGTCTGCTTAGTTCTGCCAATGAAGTGCCAGTATATGCTAAATAAGGGCTGGACAAATCCCAGGAGCTTGGTAGCCAATGCTCAGGGCTTTAAAAATGTTAAAACATTTTTTATTTTATTTTAAAGGCCTTGCACATCTCATTACAGTATTGCTGAAAGTGAAACTCCAGGAATGATCTTCCCCCTTTTTTTTTTGCAATCCTACATTAGTCCAGGTTGGCTCAATTGTAAATACAGATACTCCTCGCTTAACGACTTACCTGTTTTGCGACCACTCGCACTTACGACCGTCCTCCGAGCGACCTCAGTGCGACGTGTCGCCGGGGGAAGTGACGTCCTCCGTTCTTCACAGCGTGTCCCCGTGAGTATTTTTATTGCCCGATGTACAGTACACTGTTCAGTACTGTACATCGGCAACGCTATACAGTACTGTACTAATGCAGTACAGTACTGTATAGAGTTCCTCACTTAACGACCAATTCGTTTAACGACCTGGTCGTAGGAACGGAACTCGGTCGTTAAGTGAGGAATACCTGTATACATATTGGACATCCAGAGGGCTGCTGTAGTATCGGATCTTCCGGCTGAGATTACAGAAGCTTTCCTTCTGTACACAGAGGCTTGCTTGCTGATTCGTTGAGATAAATACCGTGTTTCCCCCAAAAATAACACACTGTCTTATATTTTTTTGCCCCAAAAAAACACACTAGGTCTTATTTTCAGGGGATGTTATTTTTTTTGGTGCAGGTGCACAGTGCTGCATCTGTGGATCAGTGTAAAAGCACCCCAATACGGTAATCACTTCAGAATGTCAGAAAGTCCACTGTCTTTTATTTACTGACCTTAATGGTATGGTAAGAATGAGAATAATACTGTTGCTCTCGTTATTTTCCTGCTGGTCAGTATCGGTAAAGCAGATTCCATTCTTTCACAGACGGAGTGCATCTGGCATCACTCCGCCTGTCACAGTAACCGGCGCTATAGACGAAGTAGCGGCTAATGCGGCTCTGCTCCCTCCGCTGCTGCAGCCTTGCTTTCTACAGCTTCCTTTACCATCAGGGACAGCGGTGCAGCAGTGGGGACATCGGACAGCGCGATATAGTACATGCTACCGCCAAACTAGGTCTTATTTTCGGGTAGGTCTTGTCTTACAGGAATCTTGAAAAATAGTGCTAGGTCTTACTTTCGGGGTAAGTCTTTTCGGGGAAACACGGTAGGAGGGGAAGATGTCACGATCTCCACCTCATCCAATCAGAGGACACCTTGTATTGAGCAGCTGATAGATCACACCACTGTATGGCGTTTGGACTACTACAGCGA
>NW_017306493.1:1726180-1735566 GCF_000935625.1 Nanorana parkeri
TAGCTCCCAAAAGATCACGGCACTCCGGATATCAGATCTGCATACCTACGTTCAGCCAAGCTCAACCAATGTCAATTTACAGAAAAGGTAATTCATGGAGTAATAGCCATTCCATGCCTCTGTAAACATTCAAGTTGCCTGGCTACGTGTAACAAGTATGCAGCTCAGGATTTCTCACACATTAGCTTAGTTGTAGAGTAGGTGGCTAAGTCTCCCAAAGATGTATACAAACGACCTTATCATACATTGCATTTCTACAACACCCCCCTCAACCACTCAAGGATTTTATTCTCATTCCTTTCTACATTCATAAATTCACATTCAATATATTTCTATTTTGAGGAACCTGATATAGACCCTATGGGGGGAATTTATCAAAGCAATTGCGACAGTTTTAGCCTCCTAGATCAATTTTTTTTTTTAATGTGCAAATATTTCTTTTAACATGTGCGCCTGTTTTGACCAGAGCTTGCACTACTTTTCCAATTGCACGTGTTTTGCGCCTGTTTTCATCTGCACTTGTTGTGGGCTGTCTGAAACTGGAGCATCACCTAAGAAAACAATCGCAACTTAAGAAGTCCCCATGACCACTTCTTCAAGAAGCGACAGTTAAGCTTTTTGCCTGGAGTTACGAGTCTTCTTACCTGGAGTCTATTTAACCTCATTCATGAACAACATTACACTAGGAACATAAACGTGGTGCAAATATATTCCGTGCAAGTCCAAACACTCGCAATTGCTATGATAAACTCCCCCCTAGGATTTTGGAACTTAAGTTCAGAAGTTGTTTGTTCCTGTTGTATTTTGTTCTAAATGTCTATATCATGTTCACCTACATTGATATTTTTTTTTAGATCATTTTTAGATGGGAATTTTAGAATAAAGTTGTCTGATTTTATGAGAGTGTAGTAGAAATACCATATATGGTGATATGTTTGTATGCGTCTTCAAGAGATATGCGTCAAGTTCCTCTTTACCTGTTACTAACTCACTGCTCTATGGCTAACCTAATTTACCAGTGAAACGCTTTAGTAGGAAGGGACCCTGGCTATAAATGTGCACGATTTTGACCAAATGTGCATATTTTTTTTTTTCTTTTCTGTTTTGCACTGAGCAGACACCCCAGGTATTGGCCTTGTGCGCAAACAATAGCATTTGTTGGGTAAAAACCCCTGTTCAGATGACTAGTTCACCCCCACACCCTTTGTTTCTTGGTCCATTTACTAGAAGTCTATAATGTTGTGTCCCTTGCTATCCCAAAAAAGTAACCAATCAATTATTGCATTTATGTGTAGTTCAGTAAATCTGAGACCATTGAACCTGTCTGCTCTTCATGACAATACTTGCAATTTAGGACTGTGTACCTCTCAATATTTCCCCGTGTACCTCCCCAGAACAATTTATTCCCTAGGGAAACTAATGATGACTTGTGTAAATTCTTACACCATAATTTCTTCTTTGGCCCTAGAAGTATTCCTAACACCCCCCCCAAGTTTTGCTTGCTGCTGGGAAAGCAACAGGCCCGTAAGAAGTCTAGTCCTGTGGAAAGGAACTCAATGGGTCTTGGTGGCAAGTTCAGCCAGGCAGCCGCAAGGTGACTTTGCATATTGGGTTTAGGGCTGCTTTAAGAGTAAAAGGCCTCATTATGTTTGTGTAGAAGTGATGGTGTGTCATTTCAGTCTGCTGTAATATTAGTCACCTTTTTTTATTCAGGATTTCTTGAAAACAAATACACTACATATATCTGGTCACCAAAGAGAAATCCGAGAGCTTGGAGCTGGGTGGGAGAAATCCTAAAAATGGAACAATAATGCCTCGTGATCAAAGACTGCACAGTAAATTTACCAAAGCACCTTTTCAGTTTTAGTTTGGAATATCATACACACATCTCCATGAAAGTGCTGGCTGACACTAGTGGGTCAGGCTTTTAATAAACTGCTGAAGCAACAGCCAACACTCCTATTATAATTGGTAAATATTAAACCTCTCCATACTATGGGGAAACTTTGCTCTAAAGGCTTTAAAAAGAAGCTCAAAGCTAGCTGAAAGATCTGCAAATGCTGCAGCAGCCCATGTGTACAAGGCCTGAAGGACACTGATGCAGAAGACATTTTGTTGAAGTGTTCTTTAAAGTGTGTGGTTTTCCTGAAATCTAGCCCCTCCCACACTCGGTAAATAACACTTGCTTCATAAACACTTATATTGAGGCCGCTTGTAATTGTTGGTGCATGCTCTTATTATATTCCATGTCCGCTTCCATGAACTTCATAATTGTTGCAGACTGGAAGGTGGTATTCCTTTTGTCACAGGTTTGCTCCAGCTGCCTTACATTCATATTGAACTTTATTTACCTGTAACCATAGATGCCTGCAGAAGCTTGATGTCTTCTGCATGCTGCAAGCAGGAGAGGGGAGTAGCTGTGGAACATTTCTGGTAAATGTAGGTATTCAGGGTGCTTGTCTTAGCCCCTGAACCTGAGCCGTTCGTATCATAGTATTATCTCAGCAGTCTTCCCAATATACTTGTGGCATATTGTTTGCTATCCTCTGACATATACCTAATAATAATCTACATAACTAACTTGTGTTAGAAATGAAAAGCTTGAAACTTGTCAAATGCGGGCAACCTAACATGGAAGTAGGTATTATCAGTGTTTCAAAAGATCTCCTGGGCCCGCCCTGGAAGCCTCCCAAATGTATGCTGCAAATGACCACTTCCTGGTAGTTAAGGATAGGCACGCTCCCATCCTTCATCACATGCTGCAGTGCCTTATGCCTGATCACCGTATCCACAGGTTGGAGCATTGCTCAGGAGGCAATGGGTGTGCCTAATTGTAGAAATGGCATATCATAGGTGGGACTATACAGAGGGCGGTTTTGGTAAACACTGGCAACTTAGTGCCTACCGTATTTTCTTCTTTTATTTCACACATCCTTTTGTCAAATACATGAAATGCGTGGGCGTCATTAATAAGCTGGCTACTCTTATAAAACAAAATGACCTGTATATTGTTTTTGTCTATTTTAATCTAAGATTCTGGAGTGTGTAAAATTTAAACACTAAAACTTGTTCAATAAATTGTTTTGCTTAGTTTTTAAAATATTGTGCCCTTGTTATTTTTTACTGTAGACTCTTGTATGACTTTTTGTATCAATTTCAATCTGTATGAAGCTGGATTCTGAAAGCACTCTGGGCTAAGCAATTTTTTTTTATCTGGTTTCCTGCAGCTGAGAGGACATTTTTCCTTTTTTCTACACCAGAATAAATTTTTGTCTGTCAGTCTTGCTCTTACATAATTGGTACTCTCTCTGTGGAAGGCATGCTGTATAGTCACATGTTCCACTTTTCTTTTTTCTTTTTATACATTACACATGTGTATGATTATTTAGGGGATATGGGGACATATGATGATGGAATGGAGTGCAGGGATGGAGAGGATGGGTAGGATGGTGGAATCGAGTGCAGGGTTGGAGATGACGGATATGATGGTGGAATGGGGTATGATGGTGGGATGGGGTGCAGAGGATGGGTATGATGGTGGGATGGGGTGCAGAGGATGGGTGTGATGGTGGAATGGGGTGCAGAGGATGGGTGTGATGGTGGAATGGGGTGCAGAGGATGGGTATGCTGGTGGGATGGGGTGCAGAGGATGGGTATGATGGTGGGATGGGGTGCAGAGGATGGGTATGATGGTGGGATGGGGTGCAGAGGATGGGTGTGATGGTGGAATGGGGTGCAGAGGATGGGTGTGATGGTGGGATGGGGTGCAGAGGATGGGTATGATGGTGGGATGGGGTGCAGAGGATGGGTATGATGGTGGAATGGGGTGCAGAGGATGGGTATGATGGTGGGATGGGGTGCAGAGGATGGGTATGATGGTGGAATGGGGTGCAGAGGATGGGTATGATGGTGGAATGGGGTGCAGAGGATGGGTATGATGGTGGAATGGGGTGCAGAGGATGGGTATGATGGTGGAATGGGGTGCAGAGGATGGGTATGATGGTGGAATGGGGTGCAGAGGATGGGTATGATGGTGGAATGGGGTGCAGAGGATGGGTATGATGGTGGAATGGGGTGCAGAGGATGGGTATGATGGTGGAATGGGGTGCAGAGGATGGGTATGATGGTGGAATGGGGTGCAGAGGATGGGTATGATGGTGGAATGGGGTGCAGAGGATGGGTATGATGGTGGAATGGGGTGCAGAGGATGGGTATGATGGTGGAATGGGGTGCAGAGGATGGGTATGATGGTGGAATGGGGTGCAGAGGATGGGTATGATGGTGGGATGGGGTGCAGAGCTACATTTCTAGTCTACAACGGGTCCACTCCTGACTTACCGTACTTTCAGATCGTGGGCCCTTGATTGTCGGCAGGCCAGCGGCGAGTGAGGGAGCTCACAGCGAGGAGGAGAGCAGCGTCGTGCTCAGGGGTGTGGGTTGTGGGCGTGGCTTAAGCGTCCTGTGCGGCGGGAGCAGAGTGTGAAGTGCGGCTCAGGCCGCGTGTGGAGCCCCGAACATGCTAATCAATCGATAGCCGACGAATCGACGATTGAAATCGTTGACAACGTTTTCAATCGTTGCTTTTATTCGACTAAATCGATTTACTGTTGCAGCTCTAGTAGAATTCCAAAGTAATGTAGACCTGCAGTAGTCGAAGGAAGTTCACACAAAATGCTGGATAATAGGTTTTAATAGGCAAATTTAAACCGCTCACCAGTTTACTGCCCTAATAATGGCAACCATTAGGTACAAGTGATTCAATCTTTTGAACAAATCTAAGGGTACATTCACGCTCACTTTTTTGTAGGACAGAAGGGGGTGTGGCGGGCCATTGAAGTGAATGGCACCGTAGCCACGCCCTCCGGCCGCAATGGGATCGCAAGGCACATTGTGCCTGCAGTGCGGTGCAATCAATATAGTGCTTGCAGTATTTTGATCGCACCGGACTGGACCGCAGGCACAATGTGCCTTGCGATCCGGTGCAGGCGATTGCATTGCGGCCGGAGGACGTGGCTACGGTGCCATTCACTTCAATGCGAGGCAGTACGTTCTGGCCAGAATCTGGCCGGAACGCACTGCAACTGGTGTGAACGGGCCCTTAGGCCCCTTTCACAAGGGGGCCGTCCACTATGATCAGCTGCAGATCGGTGCAAAGATCGCCTGCTGATTGGATCCGTATGGAATGGACGTTGCTTTTGTGACATTGGTGTCCGTTCACTTTTTCTCCTGCATCCTGTGTTGTGATGTGTGTCCACTTACATCCTTTTACCTCTGATCCGTCATGTTCAAGTCTGCAAAAACTATTTTTTTATTTTTTTTCCGGACTGACTTGGAGGTAATCCGATGTAAGCAGAAACACTTCTGCAGGCCTATAGACTAAAGGTGCTCGTACTCTGGCCGAATTTCGGCCGGTTTTTAATGTACCAGCAGAAATTTGCACAGTGTGTGAGGCTGTTGGCTCCCTTTCAGCCAGCATTCCTCAATCAGCTGATCGAAGGAGCCGGCTGGCAAATTTTCGATCGATAAGAGCCGGCAGACGAGCTGCCTGCTCTGATCGGGTATTCTAAAAGGTGCCCGTGGGTTGAATGAAAAGACTCGACAGGTGTATGGTCAGCCTAACATTGTGCTTTTCATCAGATCCATGAGGATCTGTTTGGAATGGCTGTGTGAAAGGTGCCTAATAGACATGTGCGATTCGTTTAGTTCCGAATCGAAATTCGGACGAATTTTCGGACATTCGGATGTATCCGAATTACAGACATAACGAATCCGAATTTCCATTTCCAAAATTTGGGAGCGGTAGTTCGAACGTTCGTTTCGTTTTCGGTTCTTATTCGTTTCGTTCGTTGGAGCAAAGTGACAGAGAAGGAGAAAAATATTTTTTCCCCCTCAAATGTCACAAACGAATAAGAACAGAAAACGAAACGAACGTTCGACCTACCGCTACCGAATTTCGTCCGAATTGACTTGCACTCCCGAAAAACGAAATAACACAAATTCGAATTTAAAACGAAACAAATTTTTTGGCAGTGCACATGTCTAGTGCCTAACTTCTGAGAGCTCCTAAATGCCAAACAAGCACTTTATGGGTACGTCTTCACATTGTGCTGACCTAAATATTGCAGAGTTTGGGGTTCAGTTGTCCACTAACTGTTTTGTTAATATCGTGGGGCAAAGAAAATTGCAACTGCCAACATTTTAATCTACAGTGTCTCTGCTTTCAGAAAATAAAAAGGGGGACATTTATAAATTTTATCGCACGGCAAAACAGGGTCAGTGAAACCAAGTGTGCAACAGATTTATGACAAGGTTACAGCTCAAGTGATACATTCCTCACTCCACTGCTCTAAAGTAGCACTGCTATAGCATAAAACCTGACCCTGACCACTTCCTAATGTGTGTTTTAAAATGACAAATCTGTCGCATCTTCAGTAATCTGTCTCAGAGCTTTGCAAAGTTTTGCACTGCCCAGGAATACAGACTTTTTATAGACAAGAGTCAGCCTGATTTGTGACCAATTATGTTACTAATTTGCTTGATAAATGCCCCTCATGTGCATTTTAACATGTACAAAAACTAGGTATTTGACTGCAAAAGAACTGTGCAGGTTGAGATTACTCTGGACTGTGTCTAATACCATTAAGTAATATGGCATTTCATGGAATACAGGCTTGTGGAGAGGGTTCTTTGCTTTATTGTAGTGAAAAATAAAGTTGATAGGATAGTGCTGACGTATTAAAGAAATGGCTGTACTTCTAGACTTCTAGAATATACAACAATCAGCCATAACATTATGACCAAGCAGGTGAAGTGAATAACATTGATTATCCCATTACAATGGCACCTGGAAGTGGGTTGGATATATTAGGCAGGAAGTGAACATTTTGTCCCTGAAAATGATGTGCTGGAAGCGAAAATGGGCAAGTGGAAGGATTTGTGCAACTTTGACAAGGGCCAAATTATGTTGGCTAGACTGGGTCACATCAATTCCAAAACTGCAGCTCTTGTGGGATGTCCCCAGTCTGCAGTGGTCAGGGCATACCAAAAGTGGTCCAAAGAAGGAAAACCGGTGACAGGGTCATGGGCAGCCAAGGCTCATTGATGCACTTGGGAAATTAAGGCTGGTCCATGTATATCTGATCTAATAGAAGGGCTACTGTAGCTCAGAAAATGTTAATACTGGTTCGGATAGAAAGGTGTCTGAACACACAGTGCATCGCAGTTAGTTATGTATGGTGCTGTGCAGCTGCAGACAGGTAAGGGGGGCCATGCTGACCTGTGTCCATCGGTAAAAGTGCTTACAATGGAGACATGAGCATTAGAACTGGACAAAGGAGCAATGGAAGTAGGTGGGCTGGTCTGATGAATCAAGTTTTCTTTTACATCATATGGATGACCCGGTGCATGTGTGTCCCTTACCTGGGAAAGAGATGGCCATCAGGATGCTCTATGGGAAGAAGGCAAGCCAGCAGAGGCAGTATGATGGTCTAGGCAATGTTCTGATGGGAGACATTGAGTCGTGCCATTCATGTAGATGTTGCTTTGACTTGTACCACCTACCTAATCATTGTTGCTGACCAAGTACATCTCTTCATGGAAATTCTATTCCCTGATGGCAGTGGCCTCTTTCAGCAGGATAATGCAGCACAGTGGCATAGTGGTTAGCGCATCTGCCTTGCATCACTGGGGGGGTCCCTGGTTCAAATCCCAGCCAGGATACTATCTGCAAGGAGTTTGCATGTTCTCCCTGAGCTTGCGTGGGTTTCCCCCCGGTTTCCTCCCACATTCCAAAGACATGCTGGTAGGTTAATTGGCTCCTGTGTAAATTGGCCCTGTATGTATGCATGTGAGATAGAGGCCTTAGATTGTAAGCTCCTTGAGGGTAGGGACTGATGTGAATGTGTACTATGTAAAGCACTGCATAAATTGTGGGTGATTATTTAAATACCTGTAATAAATAATACACCCTGCCACTTGGCAAACATGGTTTGAGCAACACAACAATGAGTTTGAGGTGTTGACTTGGCTTCCAAATTCTCCAGATCACAATCCAATTGAGCATCTGTGGGATGTGCTGGAAAAATTAGTCTGATTAATGGAGGCCCCACCTCACAACTTACAGGACTTAAAAGATCTGCTTCTGGTGGCTTGGTTCCAGATACCACAACATACCTTCAGAGGTCTAGTGGAGTCCATCCCTCGGCAGGTCAGGGCTGTTTTGGTGGCAAAAGGGGGCCCAACTCAATATTAGGTTGGTGGTCATAATGTTATGGCTGATCAGCGTATATCCAGAAACAAAATATTTACACAATGGAAAAGAAAACACCTTTACCCGACTTTAAGAAAGTTACATGGTACCAGTGTGACTGTCAGGGTAAAAATAAATGGATGGTAGCATCTGTTTGAGATACCACAGAACTCAGAAGACAAATCTGGTGAGAAGGTGTCTGGTTTTTTCAAGTTTCACTATGGGTGCCTGCAGTGCGTGCAATATAAACTGTGATTGTAGAATTGTTTATAAACATTGCACTGCTATCTAGAACATATTGCTGGCCAGAACAATTCACAGCAAAGGTTCAATAAGAAAAGATCTTTCAAACGTTGACTGAATTTTCTGACCTTTCCTTTCTAATGAAAACCATTGTTTACTGGGACTTATTTGTAAAAGATAAGCGTCTTTCATCTTAATTTTTTTTTTAACAATCATAATACATGTATGACCAGCACTAGACCAGCTTTGAATGTAAACCATAACAATTAACTTGTCTTCTTTGCTCCCTTTTTTTTTTTTAAATATACCTTCATAAGTGTATTGCTATATCTGTTCCATAAATGCAAAAAATGCATGTTCATCCTGTAAGAAATCCAGTGAGCTCCTAACTTCCTCTTGTGACTTGACAATGCTCCACTGAGATCCCCAACAATTTTATTCAACCCTGATACCTATGTTATGGGAGAGCGGGTTGTTCTGTAGTCTTAAAACACTTCCTCGCTGAAGATGACAATGCTGCTCCTCTACAGAATAAGTATATTGTGAGTGTTGTTCCCCTAGAACAGGAAGTGTGTTACTGGCAGGATGACCAGTTGAAAATACAGGGAAAAGAAGCCTAGAAAAGGAAGGGTTAATGCAGCCACCACTTCTAAGGGCTGGTAAGCTGCAATATATTACATTTTTATTTTTGGGTTCAGATACACTTTAACATTGACATCTAGGCATTGTGTTAATGCACAACACTGACTGTGGTGCATTGCAGTGCAAATGTCTGACCAAAAATCACTGCTCCCCTTTTTAATGAGTTACATTATTGATTTTAGATTGAAAGTGCAGAATTCACACCAAAGCTCTTTTTTTAAATATTCAATTTTTATTAAGTATAATTTGTTAA
>NW_017306494.1:0-42802 GCF_000935625.1 Nanorana parkeri
AGCCCCCCACATACACATGTAGATATGCGTTGGTGCGCCTATGTGCGAAAACGACGATTGCTAGTCATGCTGACTGGTGACATTTTTGACTGACTGGTGAGACACCGCCAAATTTTTCAAGCCCTGTTTATACCAGTGAAAAGATTAACTGAAAGGTTAGGCTTGTTGTGCTGTTTAAATCTCAGAACTGAGTGGACAGAAATTCAAATCATTTGGTAGGTAAGACATGTATTTACTTTGCCTGGAGCTCAGTTTTAATATCACCTACACTATGCAAAATATGTCTCATACAATATAACAAACCTCTAAGGCTGGGTTCACACCTGGGCGTTCCTAATAGGCGCGTTTTGTCCTGCCCTTGCGTTTGAAGCACTTTTTTTTTGGCCAATGAAACACACGTTCAACGCACGTTTTTTAACCTCCCTGGCAGTATGATTTTTTATTTCCCCTCTTTTTCTTTATCTGTTTTTCGTTTTTCGTTTAAAAATTTACTGTTAAACTTCCCGCCGGTTCCGCACCCCTGCGACGCAGACACTCGCAAGGGACGGAACCCGGAAGCCAGATGCAGGCAGCGGCCAGAGGACACAGCGGGGATCGCGGACAAGGTAAAACCTACGCTGTATTCCCGAGTGTGGCTCGGGGTTACCGCTTTGGTACAGAAAATTAACCACGAGCCACACTGGGGAATACCAATGGATACGCGCTGAAATCTGACCCTACGTGCGAAAAAGAAGCTTGAGTACTTAAGGGCGTTTTTCAGCACGACAAAACATGCTGAAATACGCCCAAGTGGGATCCATGCCCATAGGGATTAATAGGATTTCACTTCATGAGCGTTTTTCAGCGCTTAAAAACGCCCAGGTGTGAACCCAGCCAGAATGTCTCTTTTAGCTAATGCGCACCTTATAATAATAATGTCATTACATTATGAAGCAGGATCACACCTGGGCACCCGGGGCCCAGAAACAGTTGCTACATTTGCCACCCTCATTACCATACTGCTGGTTTGCACATTTTCTCTATACGTAACATAATCTCTGTAGCATCGAACGAAGACAACATTAATGCCACCTTTATTTTTACCTAGAATGCAATAGCCTAGCCAGGAGTATCGTGTTCTGCTTTGCGCTCTTCCAATTACTGTAAACATTGCTTGGTTATGCCTCTGCTGTTCCAAGTTTAGATTCAAAGCCTGAAACAAAGTCATTTCTAGGCAGTGAGGTATCCATGTTTTTCCTCAGTACATCAAGCAACAAAAATAGCACGCTTGTTTTATTTTGTTTTAATTAGGGCACAGGACCAAACTACAACTATGTACACAAACATACTGCGGAGCGCGTGTGCTCTGTGAGGGCTGTTGGCACCAAGACTGTGAATGATTATTAACAGTGACAAGCACACTTACTACACTGACAAGCGCTCTAAAATCAAGGTGATCACTGATTTAAGATGACAATGCTTGTGAAACAGAAGAATGTTGTAAAGAACGTAATTCCATAGATTACCGTAATTAACAGCAGAGTCTGGCGCCCACTGTGAAATGTATACTGAATTTAATTCTAAGTAATTGTAACATTACACAGATGTGTTTCCATAGGGAGATCTACTGGTCTTCATTGTAGGACATCAAAAATGGTGTTTCAAATACTGTATACATACAGTATATCTGTCTATTCTGACTCCGATCGTTGTGATAGCGAAATATATCCCTTGCTGAGACCTCTATGCCTGGCCTGTATAAGCAGATATACTCACTGCGGACAATCCTCGTCAGATAGCTGAACTCGTCAATACCGATTCATTCAAAAGAGGTGTTTATTCTTTACATCAGGTTACAGCAGATGATAGGAACAGCAGTTGAACGGTTATAGTATTGTGCGGTCAGAAAATGATGCCTTTCCTACGTATTGTGCAGATTACCTGAGTGTCCTTGTTACATGTGGCTTTCAACTGTGCCATGACACAGGAAGTACTGCACACAGGAAGAAGGGTGGGGCTACACTAGGGGAAAAATACATCGTCACATGAGGAATAATTACAGAAAACATGTTTGTTACAACAAAAGGCCACTAGATGGCAGCATAGGATAACACATGAATTTAGCTATGAGAAAATAGTTAGGCAAATCACACTATATAAATTCTAACCTATATAACAATGCTAATATTAACTGAGGCTATGCATCTCATATTCTATGCCCCTATTGGGGCGGCACACTGTCCAAACCATAATTATGCTAAAAGAAGAAGTCCAGTAAAATCTCGCACTGCAAGGGTTAAGTGGTCATTTTTCTCTAGGTTAAAATATAACAAAGTTATACTCACCCGGAGCTCCAAGCCGGCCAGCTGTTACAGCGTTCCCTCCAGCCTCTCTCCTTCACTGCTGCAGCATTAGAATCTTCCTCAGTGTCTATACACTGTGATGGGAATTTATTAGAACTAGAGCAGACAAAATCTGGAGCAGTTGCCCATGGCAACCAATTAGCTTCCCTCTTCAATTTTCAAATCTTAACTTAACAAACGGAAGAGAGAACCTGATTGGTTGCTATGGGCAACTGCTCCAGATTTTGTCTGCTCCAGTTTTGATAAATTCCCCCTGTGTATAATGACTTACAGGACCTTAGACCACTGCAGAGGCTAGAAGGACCGGTCTAAGAACAAGCCTGCTCAGAGCATCGGGTGAGTATAACTTTT
Source organism: Nanorana parkeri (assembly GCF_000935625.1). NCBI lineage: Eukaryota > Metazoa > Chordata > Amphibia > Anura > Dicroglossidae > Nanorana > Nanorana parkeri. The sequence goes on from NW_017306494.1 coordinate 2,694, forward strand.
TTTATTTTACCTAGACAAAAAAGAGCATTTAACAGAGAACTATGGGATGAGTGAAATACATCAAGAGTGCCTTCAAGACCTCTTTGTCAAGCCAGAAGTGGTTTACTGTAGAATGGTGCAAACCACTTCTGGCTTGTAGAGTAAACCACTTCTGGCTTGACAAAGAGGTCTTGAACCTCGAAACGCGTAGCCAAACCTTTCATCCCACGGACCGCAGTGTCCATCACCTTCACATTAGTCCCCCACAAACATTTTATTCACGATCGCAGATCTATCACATTACGGATCTACAGCCGCATCCCTGCTCCCGTTCAGCCGACGAGTGACAGCCTGGCCAGTTGAACTCTCATTGCACCTGACGGTGAGTGCCACGTTTACCAGCGGAATTCACTTGTCCCCACGGACCCCCCAGGCACAACTACTACCAAGGAACATCTATGAACTGCCTATTAACGATGTAGCCCGTTCACTATACCCACAAGGACCGGCGAAACTTACAGCTGAGCGATCCATACAGCCTTCACTCCACAACTGCGAGACCTTATCTTGTCCTCCAAAACAGTGAGTTTTCAGTCAAACATTGCTCTTAAAGTTTCTATCCCCACCACCCCAGAAAATTCCCAGGGTTGTAGCGCTTCTTTCCACCCTCCTTTTTCTCATATATCATCAATAACGTCTTTTTAACATCCTGATTGAACAGCCACACTAATAGTACAAACCTTGGTGGTCCAGTGATTTCATTTCACGTATTTGCAATACAGCAGAGCCAAGTCAGCAGCCCCAATTAACTCTTCAACTTTGTCAAGGTCTCACTCACACCTGCTGATTGCACAGAGGAAGACTGTTGAGATCATTCTTCTGCTCTCCCCTACTGTAAGCATGTTCACAATGCTATACTGACAGTATTGTGCAAAGCTGTGTACAGAATTACAGAAAACATAATCAGACCCTCATGCTAGTTGTGTTTAAAACGCTTTCTTTTACTTAATAAAAGGATGCTTTAGATTTTTCCCTAAGCTCAGTGCAAACCTGTGGGAAAACCAGTGACCCAATCAGCACAAATTATGTAAAATACAGAAAGCCTTTGGAAATCTGATGCCATTCTTGCAAGGAAGCAGCATCTGAATGATGGGAATATTATTAAAAAATCATAGCAGGCTGCCAAGGGGGTCATTTTTAATAACTTGAGCAACATTTTTTTTACAATAAAATGCAAAATTGGGGGTTTCCTTCAAGCTGACTGAAGGGAAATGGATACATAATAAAATCTAAATGCCTACATAATATAAAATACATCACATAAATATCTAAATAATATATTTTTTGCTCAGTGAATATAACATTAGCCAGAAGGCCCTTGGACAAACAATAAGAACTCCTATTTAGAGATTTACATGGTTATTAAACAACTTTCTTGTGCTCAGCAATCCCCTTTAAGCAATAATAATTGTTTACAGATGTACTAATGTCCATTTACATTACAAATGTACTCCAGGCAGGGCGGTGCTGTTGCAAGTAATGTGTGTTTGACAATATTGGGTTTACAGCCAACTGTGTACCCTTTACTGTAAAACAAAATAAACGTGAACGTATAAGTCATTTGTCTTCCTATCTAGAAAGTCACGCCAATTTCTAATCTACAAAACAGGAGTGTAGTTTCTCTTTCTTACTTGCTGAAAGCCTCTGGTGGCCTTATTTTAAAAAATGAGGCTGAATAATTTCTGTGACTGTAATCAGAGCTAGTAGGTTGATTAGAACTGAAAGATCCTACTAAGTTCAAGTAAATAAATTATAGCATGGCACTGAGATGCTTGAGCACCCTGCGTCAACACACTGTGGGTTGAAAACCAAATCACAGAGGCTCTAAATATATCACACAGATTGTGTTGAAAGTGACACTAATCTCAGAAGTTAAACCATAAAAATGCATTCAAGAACCTTAACTATTAACAAAACTGTATCTTATTTAAATATCACTCAGCTGTAGATCCTCAATTCATCTCTGAATTGGTGGTGACACTGTCCTTCCTTCTGGAGGGGGGCTACTTTTGTTCCCCATGGTCCCTGTGTGTGTTGTAAAGTAGCCTTTGTGATGGACTACAATCTGAAATACAAATTAGTAAACTAAACCTGAGATTGTAGTCCAAGTGAGCTTGGAGCGGTGACTACACAATGATATGGCGTCAGCTGTCAGTGGGAAAAAAAAACCCCAAAGGCCTTGAAGGTCAGTAGAAAGAAAAAATTGATTGTGGTCAGTTGGTGAAAAAATTTATCATCGCCAACTTCAATAAGAGGAAGAATATCCAGTATTTGCATAAAATCTGAAAAGTTCCCCCCCTTTACAAACACTGGCGATCAATGAAGGCCCATTCACACTAGGGTGCCTGTTTGGGGTCAGTGTTGTTTTTCCACCTCCCCTCCTAAAGTGATTAATTGGTGGTCAGTGGAATCCCCCCCCCTGCCCACCTCTAAAAGCAATGGTGTTCAATGGTGGTTCCCCCCTCCCTCCCTGGAAATCATTGGTGTTTAGTGGTCAATGGTAGTTTCCCTTCGTGAAAAGTATTGGTGCTCAACCCACCTCTCGTCTGCACTGTGTTTCATATTGTTGCCTGTGCAGTAAGGTCACCTCCTTCCTGATTTCCTGGGACAACCCCTGTAACCAAACCATGGGATTTGTATGTGGGTGGGGTGAGATTGTGGGGTAAGATTGTTGAAGGCCCCATTGTCCTCAGCAAGTGGGCATGCTGCAGTGCCTGTGCAAGGACCACATGATTCAGGCCATGAAGGAAAGATACCATAACTGGTTGGCCACCATTTTGGATCCCCAATACAAGGGGATAATGCCAGACCTCATCCTGTCATCCCAGGGGAGCCGGAAATAAACCATTTGGAAGATCACAGACAGCATCTAAACCACATGATCTTGGAATATCTGGGTCAAGAGTGGATATGGACACAGGGCTGGATTTCCCACAAGGCCAACCAAGGGCCGGCCTTGGGGCAGCAGGGAGTAGAGGGGCAGCAGGTGTGTTAAATTCCTATCTCCCGATGCCCGGGACATGCAGTTACGGGCGACGGGCGGGTAGTTGTTTTCTACATTTAGCCCTGCTTTGGGCAAGCAGAGCTAAATGTACAGTGGGGAAGCTGTACCCTTTTTGGGAAGCAATGATATTGGCGATGTCGCTGAGATCACTTGTATGCAGCATTTTCCATGAGAAGTGACACAATGGGCTAATGGATCTCTCTATTTAAGCTCAGCCTGCCTGTCTCCAAATTGCTGGATTGTCGTTCAGCTCCCCTGTGTTCCTTGCTTTGTATTGTCAGACTTCTGACCCAGATTTGCTATTTGACCATTCTTGTCTGCAGCCTGCCCCTTGACCTTGCCTCTGCCTCATCCCTTGTACCTTGCCTGCCCGACTGATGTGACCTTGGCTCGTTTCACCTTCATTACGGATCTTGCCCTGCTCTGCAATCAGCATCTGGACTCCAGCTTGCACGGTGTTATCACCAGCATCCGTGCCACTCGCTGTCTGCTTGGACTCTCATCCCCAACTTAGAGTCCTCGGGACACGAGGTGCAAGGGAGTCCTCCTCACACATTTGGTCTCCAACCAGGTACATGACTGGGGGTTAGCGGGTATGGGACGCATTGAGGAACCTGGCCTTGGGGCAGCAGGTAGAGTAAATCCGGCCCTGTATGGACACCCTTCAAATGAAGGACTTTTGGGTGGCCAGGCTGGACCACTGACCGCAGCTGCTGGCCTGCCCTGTGCCCAGTGAGCCCTGCCCCCCTCCCTTTTTTATAGGCTTACCACCAATTTACTGTTTAACCTAATTTGTGCCTGTGAACTAGGGCTGTCTGTCCTAGCAAAGGCTAAAGATCTTGTTACATGTTAATGAGAGGAAAGGGTTTCTATTTTTCTGTTGAGACATAATGTTCTGTCTCTTGGATATTGTACAGATGAGCTTTAAAAGCCTGCTATACAAACATATCTAAATGGTTAGAATTTGTTTTCTTTTAGATATGCTGTGTGAATGGGAACACATAACGAGCATTTGGAAGTGTTTTCTCAAATCTGACTGCAAAAGCGATACAAAGACTTCTTTGAATGTTTTCCCTAACCCAGCCTAGAGGAGGGGCAATTATGGAGGGTAGAATTACAGGGTGATTTTGGGTCTACATAGAGACAGTAGGGGTAGAGTTGTCACATTTTCTTCAAGCCAAACCCGAACACTCTAGCGCCTCGCAGCAATTGTTTTGTAGAGTATACACTATGCATATATTTTGTGAAGATCCTTTGTTTCATTCCTTGCATGAGCGTCTAATAGCTAAATGTCTTATATTGCTTTGAGTGATATGCCCTATTGCACATAATAAATGCCCACAAAAGATGCCAGAGGTTACCTGTGGCACAAATCATAATATTAAGAAAGTGACCTTAAAGCATTAGTTTGTGACCTGTCCCTTTAAGAAAAAGTATCGGTAATTGGTATCTGCGAGTACTTGATCAAAAGTATCGGTACTCGTACTCGGTCTTAAAAAAGTGGTATCGGTGCATCCCTAATATATATTATACCTGTTAGTCGGAGAGTGGGGCGGCGCCGGCGGATTAGTCCCAGTCCCATATAGTGCGTGGTTTAGCCGTAGGATGATTATCTTCCTCTTTCCCTCTGATGTCACTTCCTCCCAGCGCTTAGCACTGCCACGGAGAAGAGGAAGAGGGAGGGACTATTAGGCACAGATCAGCGAGAGCCGGCAACTGACAGCGCCGGCGTCCAATGTTTGCAGTATGCGGCTTACTTAGGGAGCCACAGTCCGGTTTGAATAATGTGTCCGGGCGTCAGGTTGGCTGAAACCCGGGCACAGGATTCCAAACCCGGACTGTCCGGGTGAATCCCGAACGGGTGGCAACCCTTAGTAGTGGGCCGTAAGCACGTTGGTATTGAATGACAGAATTCCCTCCTCCATTTACAGAACTTGATGCATTGTGGCATAATAGTAAGAGTAAGGCCCCGTTCCCACTGCACGATATGCAAATCGTGCGTTTGTCGCGCGATTTGCATATTGCGCGACATCGCGAGATTTGCCGCGTGATATCGCATTCAATCTTGCATTGAGCAAGCTTGAATCGCGGCTAAATCCGCTCCAAAAAGGGTCCTGCTGTAGCGACACACGACCCGTGACAGCAGGACCCTTTGCCCCATTGAAATGCATTGGAGTGCGATATCGTGCGGTAATTTGCAGCGACATCGCGGGAATTACCGCGCGATAAATCGCTCAATGTGAACTGGGCTTAAGATAGGTTCTGTGAATGGCAGTGAAAGCAGAGGGGGGTGCGGGCCAGCTGTGAAACATTTCACAATAGTTGCTGACTCCTCTCATAGCGCTTCTGAGTTTAATATTCGCAAATATATTATTTTGTTTATATTATTCTTTGCAAACAACTGTTCAAACATCATAGTCTGAATAGATTTATCTGTGTAGACTAGTGATGTGAAACTCTCCTCAGCAGTTGACAGTGCTCACCCAAGAAACTAACGGCATTGTGATAACTGGTGATGGTATTTAGCACAGCTTTGTTAGAAGTCACTGTTCAAGAGTACCTGTCATGTCTCTGTTGGAGTGTGTTGTGGTGAGCTGCACTTCAAGTGCTATTGTTTCCTGTGTAGAAGTGCATTGCATTCATTTTGAATGAACTGCCTAACTCAACTTTCTGCAATATGATGATAGTCTTGAGAACTTGATGTGAGTCCCACATCTGGCACCTTCCCTTTAAGAGAAACCGGTACTGAGACAAATATGGGAGCTGCCATTGCTGGCCTTTTTCTAATAATACTAGTCTGTCTGTGTTTTTTAATTTTAAGGACAAGCTAGGACAGGGTCAACTCATACATGGGAGTGAATCAGTTGACTAATGTTATGGGTCTCTGGAAGCAAGAACGGGACCAATGGTGTCAACTATTAACTTGGGTAATACTAATGTACATCTGTAAAAAGAATCACCACTGGGCAGCTGGAACCTGCATTTATTTTCACTTTGGCTTAAAGTGTACTGAGCACTAGAGGGCACTACTACAGAACATTACAATGTATGTAAGATGAAACTACTTACTGCAAAGCAACAAAGTATTAAAATAGACTTACAACTATATAAAGCAAATCCAGTAGTGACCCTGTACCTCACTTGACAATTTGAATCAAGAACTGACATACAAGAGGAAACTTCAGAATTTCTGTGGCTACTCACATGTGCCCTTTGCGGGCTATGTAGTAAGGAGAATTTGCTTAGCTGTCATAGTAATGTAGATTTATTTTCTGCTCACCCTTCCCAGATCTGAAATGAATGCAAGTGCACATTAACTGGTGTTCTTTGGATACTGGCATGCCTGGCTATGACTCTGGTATGGATTTTGAGGGGAACTAATTTTTTGAGGGGTTGTGTGGAGTCCCCCTTTAAAAAAATCATACTAGGCCTCTATCTAGGATAAGGGTCTGGTATAGATTTAGGAGGGTAGCCCATGCGGGTTTTTTTTTTTGCCTGGGATCCCCCTCAAGGATAAGGGTCGGGGGGGACGGGGGTCCTACTTTTTTTTCTTTCTGAAATATCACTTTTGCTTGTGTACAGGCTTGGACGCAGACAGGATACGGCTGTGCGCGGAGCTGTATGTGCCGGCCTTTTCTCATCTGAATGAGGCCTTTAACACAGCCCTGAACACACAGAGGGGAATTTATTAAAACTGGAGTGGTTGCCCATAGTAACCAATCAGCGTCTATCTTTCATTTTAAAAGCTTAACTGAACAAACTGAAACTACAAGCATATTGGTTACTAACGGCAACTGCTCCAGTTTTAATAAATCCCACCTCATACTATCTGTGTTGGGGGTTGTGCATGTGTTGTTGCAAGTCCTAAGCATACCTGCATACAGTCATTGACCTCTGTAGTAGGCTGTACACAGCACCCGTGGCTCCCTGGTGGAGGGAAATATACTAGAATTTACATTGTACAGCCACAGGCAGCTTTGTGCATGAGCCCATAGAATATTTTGTCACCTCTTACTTTTATAGTAAACTCCTCCATGGGGATTGGTAGATTCCGGATAAATGTAGTTTCTGGTTGCTTGAGAGTTATTATTAAAAAATAGGTTTAACTAATGCCATACCCCATACTATACCATACCATAACCTCTGTATTGACTTCATATTGATATTGAAATGCAGGAATCAAAAGCACATAAAGACAAATAAACAGCCCCGATGCTGGCGACGTACACAGTACGTCGTCAGTCACGAACGGGTTAAGACAAATCGATACAAAATTATTTTCAGGTTAATACATGCCGCAGGTCAGCAAAACAGTGAGTACACAGGGGATTTTTTTTCTGGTTAGATGAGAGTTCTGGTTAGTTGAATACGGATAACTGAGAGTTTACTGTACAGTGGTACAATTCGTTTCACGAACAGGAGTTTGGCAAAGTTCTGCTTCCGTTCACGAACTCTGCATCGGGTGACAAACACAACCGCAGCCATCTTCCCCGCTCTGACACGTGGTCGTGACTTCCTCGAGTCAAGATCGTGGTCTGATCACAGTTTGATTCGGTTCACGACCAGAATTGTGGAATGAATTATGTTCGTGAACCGAGGTACCACTGTATTTATAAAGCACTGCCAGTTTACACAGAGCTTTACATATTACACATTCTCATCAGTCCCTACCCTCAAGGAGCTTACAATCTAATCAGGGCCGGTGCTAGGATTTGTGCCTATACAGGCAAGGTGCATTTTTGCGCCCCCCTCCCCGACCCTGACCCCCTGTAAAAACAGGGCATTTTGACAAGTACTTGTACTTGTCAAAATGCCCCGATGTTTGCGCTATGTTTTTTTTTTCCACTTACCTTCGGTGCGGTAGAGCAGCGGCGAGTCAGCGCTGGTCCGGTGGGAGGAGCTCCAGGTGGGGTCCTAATTTAGCTGGCCGGCGACTGCCTGAGGTGCCGCGCGTGTCGGGATCCTCAGGCAGTCGCCGGCCAGCTAAATTAGGACCCCACCTGGAGCTCCTCCCACTGGACCAGCGCAGACTTGCCGCTGCTCTCCTGCGGCCGCCTGACTTGCCTTGCGGTAGCGCCGGGCCTGAATCTAATATCCCTATTTCACATGCATACATAGAGGGCCAATTTACCTCCAAGCATGTCTATGGAGTGTGGGGACCAGAGTAACAGAAGGAAAACCAGGAGAGAACATGCAAACTCCTTGCAGGTAGTGTCCTGAGTGGTATTTGAACCAGGAACCCAGTGATTTAAGGCAGAAGTTCTACCCACTAAGACACTCTGCTGCTCATCATAAAATGACATCTCTTTCATACGTGACAACAGAGCAATTTCTAGAGCCACATATAAAGGTAATGAGAATAAAATAAAAATGTAGCCATCTAATACTCAGTGCAAGCTCTTTATTCCCCGGGGGGTTCCTCCTGCATAGTATAAGAAATACATTGTAGATTCTGATCATTGCAGACACAACACCTGCGAACTACAACACACAGTCACTGGAAGCCTTTGTCCGGGTCTGCGGCTGAGCCAGGCTGACAAGTGTCATCTATGGGGCTGGCTGCAATGAATACAGGAGTGTGGCACTGGAGATTAGCACACACACACCCTCTGGAGTAGGAAGTGATCGCACACTGGGAATTTCTCTTGCCAGCAAAGCTAGTGCCTCTGTGCACCAGCTGTGATCCTTCACACCCAGCCAGGGTCTAGTGGCAGCCCTGAGCAAACTGATGCCAACTTTCTGTAAACAGCCAATCAGTCCGTCCCTTTGCCCCTCTCTGATTAAGGGGAAGTGGACATTAGGGGCCCAATGGCTTCCCTACTTGACAACCTAACATCGGGGGAACCCCATGACAATAGTACGGAAATATCCAGCCTCTGGGATGGCTCAAACAAGGTAAGTGACAAGCGCCTGGCTTTAATTTTCACTTTCTTGGTGTTGTAGCTGTTTATAAAACTTTTTGTGAATCTTTGTAACTTTTTGTATCATTGCTCCTAAAGCTGATGCCATATTGGCGAGTCGGATGCTGGGGAATAATCGCCAGAATCAGGGTGGCTGCTAGTCCCTATGGAATTGCTCTTTCGCTAGCAGAGCCAACAAGGCGTTGCTAGCGATCAAGATTCGGCAACGTTCAGGGCCAGCGAGGGAGCAATTCCATAGAGGTAAGTGGAAGGCTCTCGTGTGACTCTGGCACTGGAAATGCGTCAGTTGCCCATGTGATATCAGCCTCATTGTATTATTGCCTTCGTTTTTATTAAATGTCTGCGCAAAAGTAATAATAACCATGTATAACTAGTCACAAACCAGCTGGGGAGGGCTGCACGGCTAAAACATAGGTTCACTGCTACATGCACACCTCCTGCAGTTGCAGTGCATTTTAGATGTGTTTTATGTGCGTTTATTATTTATCCGTACGGCGGTTGCGATTTTGAAAATGAGCAGAAAGTAGAATTTATTTTAGGCTAACCCAACACATCTGTGATAATGTGAATTATAACTCATGGTCATGTGTTGGCGTTCATTCCGAATGCCACCCGAGTGCACATATATAGTAAAAGCAAACGCCTGTGCTATAGCGCACCACAACCCATTGACCCTCAGTCAGCGCTTGCCTCCTCCCCCTCCACTCTGGCTGTGGAATGGGCCTCGGCATCCTCATGTCTAATGCAAGTCAATGGATGTGGATAAGACGTGATGATGTCAGCAGTCCTTAAACCACTAGAGCCCAGGGAAGAAGAAGCTTTGGGGACTGGTGTAGCAGCCTGGCGAAACCGAGGATCAGCTGAGTCTATCTGCTTTTTTTGATTTGGCACCAATGATATTTTCATAATCGGGGGAAGCGCAGTGGTCTGCCTGCTGAAAATTTATTTTGTCTACTGTCTTTTGAAGGACCATTTTGTCACTTGAACCTGTTGAAATGTTATTTTGGATAACAGATACCTCATATATAAAGGAATATTTGCATACTCGCCAATTCTTTGTTTTCAGGCAACTAGTTTATTTTGTAGAAGTTGTTTTCAGCAATGACAGCCTGCATGGAAGGTGCACTTTAATTAGCCAGCTGTGGGTCCCCTGAATATGGAAGCCATTCAGAACCGCCTTACAGCTCATTGGGCCCATAGGGATCCGTAAGAAATACAGACGTTTCCAGGGCACCTAGTATAGAGTCGAAGCTGATCTTTAAATTATGCCAACACAAGTTTTATTCCAACTGGGCATCTCTGTCTAGCTGGGATTTATAGTTCTATCACAACTACCCAGTAACAGCTTGTATAAGGCCGATATGTGGAGGCTCAGACTATGGGAAGAGTTCAGATCACACAGTGACATCGTGGTCAAGCTGTGCTTGCTCTTGTAGATCCATTCATTGTTCTTTATCTCCCGTGTCCCATACATTGAACTCTGTGTTGGTGTTGATGGAGTTAAGGACAGGACAAAAGGCATTTTGTAAGATGGGCTGTTTATTGCTTGTGCCTGGGGCCAAATTAATTTCCATGCAATCTGTAGGAGCATAAGAGCTCATTGTTGTGCAGATAGTGGCCTGCCTCTCACAGTGGTCATAATCCTTTTGAAGGCCTGATCTGTGTTTTGTTCCTGTCTCCTCTAGAATATATGAAACTAATCACAGACCTTGAGGAAGGTCTGTCTGTGCAGACAAAAATTTATCTTAAATAAACAATGCAAATGTATCTTGTGTTTGTGATTCCAGATGTCAATATTTGCAATAGATAAAAAAAAAAAAAAGTTTGCAATGGAAAACAATAAGGGCCCATCTATGGAAGTTAAAGTTGTTCATATTTGGAGTGTAGGATTACTGGGTCAGCAAAGTGACCAAAGCTGGGGATACATGTTTCTCTTTTTTGTGGGCTGAATGAAAAAAATTGAACAGATTTCTCCCTTAACGTTTACGGGAATTTGATGGATGGATCCCCCACTGTTGGAATCCCCCCGCTGTCAGAATACCCGAATGGAGTTAGCAGCTGACTGGCCCAGAATTTTCCAATCGGCTCCTTCGATCAGCTGATTGAGGGATGCCAGGCGGAAGGGTGCCAACAGTGGCACACACTGTGCGAATTTTGGCCAGTTCTTGAGGAACCAGACAAAATTTTTCCCGCGTTTTCTCTACTTGCTATAGGGCAGGAGTAGGCAAGCTTGGCACTCCTGCTGTTGTGGAACTACAAGTCCCATGAGATGTCCTCTGTCCCCCTGCTGCCCTGTGGGCCTCGTCCTCTGTCCCCCTGCTGCCCTGTGGGCCTCGTCCTCTGTCCCCCTGCTGCCCTGTGGGCCTTGTCCTCTGTCCCTCTATTAAATTTGCAATAAACTGTAAAATCAGATTGTACAATCTCTGTATGACTTCCTTCCCATCTACCAGACCTATATTTAAGGACAGACCGAAACAATCCATTCACTTTGTATCAAATCAGACAGGCCCTTGCATTATATAGTTGATGGTAGATATAAGGGCCCATTTATACCTAAGTGTAGCATTAATCGCAAGATGGATGCCATTCATTTTTTTTTTTACCGCACCGCATGGTATTGCGCTTCTACGTGTTGCAGCGCATGGCAGCCAGGAGGTGGGTTGGGCTGCCATTCAAACGAATGTCAACAAAACGCACCTAGCGCATGGTAACATATGCTAGGTGCGCTGTGCAGCAGTGTGCTTTAATCACACAGTGTAGTGCAATTAACGCAATGCCTAGGTTTGAGGGGGCCCTAAAGGAGATTGTGCAATCAGTTTGTATAGTGTATGGCCAGCTTTAGAAAGTCTGTCATTATTTAACTGCTCTGTGTCTCCACTAGGGAGATTTTAACTTACTTGTTATCTTGGACCCACCACCTGGACAGAACGTGAGGGAATCTTCCCAGTGGAAAACCTAACAGAGGTTCTAACTCTTTAAATCACTATCTGTTATTTGTATTGCCGTCTGTGTCCTCATTGAGAGACCCTCATTGAGAGACCTCACTCACTTCCCAGTCTGTCTGACACTCCTTCAGTAGACGGGGGATCTCCCCAACAATGACAGCAGCAAACACCTTTATAGAGGTGCACTCTATCCAACTAAACAATTTTGGTTAGATTGTGGTCTAATTCCGCTGCACATGACTGGAGGATTGAGATGAGCACGGTTATGTCGGGCCCAAAATCTTTCTTGGTAATATGTAATATCTGGAGACCTTTGTACAGCCTCCTCCCTCCAGGCCCTCTTACAATGTTTATTCTGTACTCTCTAAAAAGGAGAAACATCTTTTCAGAAGATGTTCGTAGCTTTACAGGAGATGTTACTGCTTGGGGCATCTTTCACAACCCCATGTGGTTTCCTCAGCTTTGTTATGCATTTTAATTCAATTTACTGCAGGTAACTTAAACACAAACACCAGTGGCGGAAAAGTTCGATAATCTCACCTTCCCTCGGCATCCGTAGTGCAGGGGGTGAAATTGTCATCCGGTCGGCAAGAATTGGCTGAGTATGTAAAACTCCACAAGGAGATGGTGCTGCTCATTGGAAGGTCATCTTCTCAGTGAGATTTGGGCTACTCAATATGCCTCCAGATCTTGCAAGTATTGTAGGAGGATGCCATTACTCTACATCTGGGTACATACAGGCCAAAAATTGGCAGAAATTGGCAGAAATTCGATCCATGGGTAGCACACTCTCCTCGACAAAAGTCGATCATAAGAATTTCATAGTATCATATTTTGTTGTTCAGTCTCGCAGGCTGCACACAAAAAAAGATATGTGCGTGTGTACCCAGCTTATAGTAGGAGACAAGGATCCCAGGAGATATGAGCAGTACCTTTTAATTTAGGATTATTTTTTTAGCCTGACAGGGTCACTTTAAACACAGGTCTTAAAGGTCAACTGATTGCAGAACTTTTTTTAGTTTTGGATATAGTGGAGATGGATCAGAACAGTGTTTCTTAACCTTTTTTGAGTCCCAACACAATTTTAGGCTCTGCAAAATCTTGTCGCATGCCAGTCTAAGGCCCCGTTCACCGTGTGTCGCGTTCATTTCAATGCTTGTCGCACTTGAGCTGTGAGCTTCACACAGTTTTCGACCACACGTTTGTGCATGTTTGACACGGGCAAAAACGCAAGTTTTAATGGCTGCATTTTGGGTGCCGTTAAAGGAGAACTATGGGGGTCAGTGTTTTTCCCCATAGTTCTCCTCAGGGTAACGGGAGGACACAAACTAGCGTCCTTCCCTTACCCTAAGCTCAGTATACCGCCAGCTACAGCTCACGGTATACTGAGACGCCGCAGCGGTATATAAGCCGACGTAGATGACGGGATCCGCCCAGCTGCGTGAGTGACAGCTGGCTCTGCCAATCTAGAGGCAGAGCCAGCTGTACCCGCCCCCTCCCCCGTCTGTTCCGCCAGTCAGCGCTGGCAGATCGGAGAGGGGAAACCAGCCCTCCCCCTGTCAAGGCAGAGAACCGTGACAGGATCGAGAGTGTTCGCTCACCTCCCAATCTACTGAGCCAACCTGTGACAGTCTCAATGTCACAGATCGGCTAGAACTATGAGGTGAGTGGAAATCACTCATCTCATAGGTAACCTTTAAGTAATGGCACCACAAGCACATTGCACAACTTTTTTTTTTCTTTTACAAGCTGCACCGTAACGTGTGAGAGCATCATAGCTCTCAGCAAAGTATGCTGTGCAGGCCGCATGCCAACCATATCATTGGTTGCCAGAGAGGGAGCCAGCTTCCTGCAGGGTACCCGACGGACTCCTAGCAACCAATGATATCTGTCTCTAAAGGTGCTGTCGGCAGTTAAAGTTTAAAACTATGGCCACCGACAGCATCTGTAGCAGTGGATGATGTCCTTGGTTGCTAAGATTCAGTCGGGTGCCTTGTGCCCGCTGGCTCTCTTGCTACAGTGGAAATGGACACCTCAGGCGGCAGTAAATTTTGGTGGAATTGTTGGATCCATTTTGCCACGGCACCCCTGATAAACTCAGGCAGTACAGCATCGTGCTGCAGCACTTCCTTCCGGATAAGAATAACTGTCAGGTTTTCTCTGCTGGCTGAGTCCCTGTTAAGCTGCCCATACACCTTACAACCATTGCACGACTTTTGTTGTGCGATGGTTGTAAGGTGATTAAAATTTCATACCATCTGACCATCTGGGATAGGCAGATCGTACTTGCGATCGTCGCAAACCCTCCCCGCCGAGGGGAGGGCTTCCGATGATTGCAGTGCTGAGGGGGCAGTGTGCGCTTACGCAAAGCGGCCCGTGCGGCATTCGTCTTCCGAGCACGCCACCAACCAGCCGAAAATCGTATGATTTTCGGCAGGTTTTCCAGCGTGCCCGGAAGACGAAAGTCGTGCGACCTTACAGTAGAAGCGGTCGCACACTGTCCATACACCTGCCGATTATCGTACGATCGCGGGATCACCCGCCATTATCGTACGATAATCGGCAGGTGTATGGGCACCTTTAGGGACATTCACTCTCACCTGTCCTGGTGACTACTATCACTGAAAGTTAAAGAAAATCCCAAATTTTGGGTTGTCACCAGAACCGTAATCGATGGGAAATCTTCAAATGGGGACAGTTCTGGTGACCCTTCTGACCACCAGGAATTTCGATATGTGACCAAATGTAATGTTCCACCCTGAATCTCGGTGCAACATGAAACATGGCTTTAAAAGTAGAATTTAGCCATTAAACAAATATCTTAATGAGAATGGTAAACCAGCTGTTCACAGGCTTCAGCGCTGCCACATAGAAAATGTTTTGTGTTCAATTATTTATTAGGCATTTTGTAAACAAGTGTAATTGCAAATACAACCAGAGAGGAGTTCTTGTTTTCTGTTGCAAATGCCATAAACCATTTGAATTGTATTTCTTTCTGCATGGGCTGACTTCGGGTGCTCACCTTCCAAAGTCCCTACAGAACCTTCCAACTTTCTATCGAAATCCTTACAGTGGGTGGCCCTGCCGGCTCAATAAAACTCCATGAGTATTCAACTTTGGGGAGAAATTTTTTTGATCAAACAGTGGCTGCAGCCAATCAGATGTTCATGTATTCTGACAACAATCAGGTGCTGCTGTGTAGTATGGATGGAGGAATCTGTTAGCTTGAATTAAAAAAAATTACTAGTGTATGACCAGCTTAAAGAACAACTCCAGGAATGTTATAATGTATTTGCATGCAAAAATTTAATAAACAGAATTTTTCAAAAAAAAAAAAAAGAACAACTCCAGGAATTTTTTTTATTAACCCTTGCAGTCGGGCTATCCCCACATTGTTTTTGTCTAAGGACTAAAAAGGTTATACTCCCCTGATCCTGGGAGCCAGCCAGCTGTCACAGTGCGCCCTCCAGCTTCTCTCCTCCTGCACCGCAGCAATGGTATGTCCCTTTGATTCCTCATACGCTACACACTGTGTATAGAACATGATGACTGAGGGACCTTTGATCGCTACAGTCTAAAGCTGGCCACACACTTATAGATTATCTGCAGATTTTCTATGGTCAGATGGAAAAAGTGCAACAGATTCCTCCCTCCATCTACGCTGCACTGTGTGGATGGAGGAATCTCCCGCTGGGTCAAGCTTCAGTATCTTGCTAGTCGACCCCGCTGGCTCTCCAAATACCTGAACAATGCCTGCAGCCAATCAGATTATTCAGGTAATTTGAGAGCCAGCAGGGCCGACTAGCAAGATACTGAAGCTTGGCCCAGCGGGAGATTCCTCCATCCACACAGTGCAGCGTAGATGGAGGGAGGAATCTGTTGCACTTTTTCCATCTGAACATAGAAAATCTGCAGATAATCTATAGGTGTGTGGCCAGCTTTAGATCAGTCCCTGGAGAGAGACTTCAGGGACCGGTCTAACAACAAGCCAGCTCGGGGGATCGGGTGAGTATACATTTTTATTTTTTATTTTAGTCCCTAGATGAAAATGAGCAGGTAACTCTTGCAGTTGAGGGGTAGCCCCACTGTAAGGGTTATTTTTTCCCTGGAGTTGTTCTTTAAAAACTTTACAGAATTTCTTGAATCCGCCAACATGTCAGGTACCATCACCCTAGGCAATCGGTTCCTATAGCCCAAACGTTTTTGTGTGTGTGTGTGTGTGATTGGCGTGAGAAGAGTAAATTATATAGGTTATAGTTTTTAGTGCTGTTGGTAACCCCAGAGATATTTCAGCTCACTTCCTGTCTGGAACAAGGAGACACAGATATTTATAATGACCTGACAGCTGTTCTAACCCTTCCCCATGTTACTAAAAAAGTGTTTTGTTTCTGATCTCAACAGCATCTGTGAGGACTACAAATAAAATCCAGAGTGGTTGCATCTGTTCTCCACACTTTGCAATACGAAAAAAAACAGTTTTTGGATTAGGCTTAGGGCCTGTTCACAGCATCCTATGCATTCACGGCACACACTATTGCATGCATTATTTAATGTGATTGCACCGCACTGGGATGCAGGGAATTGCAGTTCCCCGTGTTCGGGCGATCGGACTGCAGGTGCAAGGCGTGTCTGAGGTGCCATTCACATGAAGGGCAGCACCACGCCCCCTTCCACCCCAGAATGCGGGGAGGCTTTGTTTATGCGATCCAAGGCATTCATGGAATGGAACCATGCTGTAAACGCATTGGATGGTGTGAACAGGCCCTTAAGTGTAGTTCCACTTTTGCAGTCAAATTTGAGAAAAACCTCTCTATATGCTTGTTATGTGTATCTATTCACACAGCATACCCAAATATAATGTTAAAACACATTTCTTACCTTTTTTAGCTGTTTGGTGAAGGCGTTTGTGCGGATGCCAGGCTACTCTGAGCAGTTTGAAAGTAGAGGTACAAACTGAGGGACAGACTGAGCTTCATCCTATTAATATAATTTACTTTGCACAACCCCCTCAACATTACATAGAGGAGGCTAGGTAGGA
Source organism: Nanorana parkeri (assembly GCF_000935625.1). Taxonomy (NCBI): domain Eukaryota; kingdom Metazoa; phylum Chordata; class Amphibia; order Anura; family Dicroglossidae; genus Nanorana; species Nanorana parkeri. The sequence continues at coordinate 19,641 of NW_017306494.1, forward strand.
TTTTTAAGCAAGTATAAAGAACTTAAAATGTAAGCAGCAATTGTTTAGGTTTTATTTTTTGTGCAATGTGAATGGGACCATACGCTGCCTGGCCAAAAAAAAGTCACCACCTGGATTTAGCTAAGGAAATAGGTATGAGGCTTCCATTGGATAATTACTGCAGTGATTAATATGTTTTATCTGGCAAGTGGCAACAAATGAACTCAGCTGTCTACCTGAATATACTGAATGACAAGATTTTCCATCAATGGACTTTTTCTTCTCTGATGGCTCGAACATATTCCAGGATGACAATGCCAGGATTCATGGGGCTCAAATTGTGAAAGAGTGGTTCAGGGAGCATGAGACCTTATTGTCACACATGGATTGGCCACCACAGAGTCCAGACCTTAACCCCACTGAGTATCTTTGGGATGTGCTGGAGAAAACATGCAGTGATCCGACTCTCCCATCATCACTACAAGATCTGGTGAAAAATGAACGCAACTCTGGAAATAAATGTTGTGACATTGCATAAGCTTATCAAAATGATGCCACGGCGAAGTACCTTTTTTCTGTAACACACGATGCGCGGCTGTTTTAGCCACAATCGTGTTCAGAAGCACAGGCAGAATCCCGGTGGGAAACCTTGCGATCCGCCCAGTGCGACTGGGGTGCACACCTGGGCGACTTCTGACCTCGTGGCAATTCACGCCTAGGCGTGCACCGGCCCTGAGCGGTTTGTAGTGCGACTTCCGCTCAAATATGAAGCTCAATGTAGCTTTTCCAATGCATTTCAATGGAGAAGTTCACATCTTGCAGCTCAATGTCGCCCGTAGCTTGTAGCAGAGGCTTGTCACTTGAACATGAGCTATTTTCCGGTGGATTTCAAGCATTTTGGCCCCCATAGACTTTAATAGACTGCCAAAAGAAGCGCTGCATAGTGCGACAAAACGTGCACTGTAGCTCAATGTCGATCAGCTCAAATCAGTGCTGAAAAAGCTTGTAGCTTTTTGGAAAATCTTTGTAGATTAGCATAACTTGAAAGACTTGTCTCCCAATGTGCTGCCTGGGGACACATTGTTCATATGCAATGACACGAGGTGTTTCTGGCTGTATATGCAGACTTATCTCTACAGGGTCTCTTCTCCTCCCATCCAGGTTACAGGATCCATTGATAATGATATATTCTCAACAACAAGGCAGACATTTACATGTATTCCATACGGTGTAATATGACTGTTTCCATTTCTTAGGAGAAAAGATGATCCCAGCCTATTGGGGAATTTCAGCATGTGGCTGGTATTTCCAAACCTCATAATCGTATGTTACTGGTCGTAAAATAACCCCTAAATGTGACAATTACCCCTAAATGTGACAATGCTTAGATCTGTCTGAACAAAATCTAGAGTTAACCATTGCTGAAGGCTAGTTGCCTATCTGTCATGCTGACCTCCTGGCTACTTTTTGAGCTGTTGACCTTGGGCCAGGGGGTGGCCAGGCAACTAGTATTTTCAGAATGAGAAGTCAGCAATAGCAACCTCCATGACTCAAAGGTTTTACTTTAAAGGATAACTAAACCCGCAACCAAAAATAAAACCATATATTGCGACTTACTGGTCCTTGGATGTGGTAGCTGCATTAGATTTCATTTATCAGAATTGGAACATATTCAGCACTTGCAGAAGATACCTGTTGATCTTGCCAGAAACGCAGCATCCTTGCCATTGCCTATGAATTGAACTGAAAGTACAAATCATTTTATCTTCATTTTGGAAATTTCTCCACAAGCCATGTCATGGAAAAAAGAAAAGGAAGATATGGGTGATAACCATGGCTCGCTCCTTAGAGACAGAGGTGTAAGTGAACATAGCCAGCCAGGGACATGAAGTGTGTTATTCTCGGGATTACCAGGTGAAATCTAGCTCTAATTGAATTTGGTCCTATTTGGAGGTGCCTCTTTACTTCTCAGGCCACAGAAAGTATACTGGTGCTTGATTCTACAATAATAGGATATCATCCCTCTTCAAAGGACATTTGGAAGCTCCATGAAAGGTTGTATGGCCTGGCTTTATCACTAGGATGTAATCATGTTAAAGTAGAGGTAAACCCCAACCGGATGACATTTAGTTTTCATTTTGCCCTATGTATCATAAACAATTACCATTTTTGACATAAAATCTTTGTTTTGCCTTTTTTATGTCCTTTGTTGCATCTCAACAGCTACATACTGTATACATGAACTCCACTAATGGGTGCATAGCATTTCTCAGGCTGGGTTTCCAGATGGTGACAACTAGTAATGAGGCTGAACTTGGTGCTAAACCTGGTTGTCAGAGTTTACCCAAGCCCCTTCAAAACTCTGACCCACTCCTTCCGACCCAATTAGTTGCAGAGGCCCTTTGTGACGTATACCTGCGGAGCAGGGAAGACATCCACTGCAACTGCCACCACTGATTAGGTCGGGAGGAGGGGGTGGTCATCACAGCTTTGAGCGGGCTTGGGTGAATCGAGTTCACACCAACCCCAGGCTTATCTCAAGTGACAACAGTGGGCCATGGCTGTGTAATATATGGCGCCACTGCTGCTGGTGACCTGGTGACAACACAGTGGCAGAATTGGGAGACATGGACAGAGCATTGCCACCCTATAACTGGAAGAGCCTGAACAAGGACCTACATAAGGATAACCCGGTATTACTTTAATGAAAGCTGCAGATTTGAAACATTTAGAAAATTCGTAATTACATTAACATGTTAAAGCACATATGTGATTCTAGCATTTGGGTTTACATTAATTGCAGGATACTACCATGTTTTGGGATGACATTTTACTAAGAAAGTAAGTTTGTAAACCAGTTAAATACTCACAGCTGGACCAGGATTGGTGGGAAGTAGAATCGGGGAGAATATTTCTATGAACTTGTGTGTAGCTAGACGGTATCATTTGCAATGTGTGCAGGCACCACCCTGGTGTTTGCATTGCTGTGTAAACACATTACAGTGTTCCTGGAGGTAAATCCCTAACAGTAAACTGTGTGAGTGAACTCTTCTGATCAGACAATGAGCTGTGCAGTGATGTCAGCTGCTTGCTAAATCGAAACATACAACGCACTCTGGTGAAAGTTTTCTTTTAAAGGGAATGTACAGTAGTTCTGTACATATTTTATTATACTATATTATATTGTTTTTATTATTATGTTTATTTAATAATATTATTTTAATGTTTTTCTATGGTCAGGACCAAAGGAATAAACATTAATTAGTAAATGTGTATATTCATTTATAGTCGTGCAGTAGGTATATACGTCTTGCATATGAATATGTAGTAATTTATCAAACCAGCAGGTGGAGTCCCAACTTGTTGAAATAAAGGCTGATGTTTACATAGATCAATACCCAAGGCCGTCTCTTTAATGATGCAGCTTGAGGCTGTTGCGTCAGGCGATATCTCTTTGGGTCATGTGAGGGGTAGACAGGCGAAGGGGCATGCTTGTTGTACAGTGGCCGCTCTCTTGCACAACGCCACCCCCTTTCTGGCCATAGCGTCCCAGGTTGCTAAGATCAGGACGGGGAGATGTGTAAGGGCCCAGCACCTCTCCCCACCTAGCTCTTAGCAACCTGGGACCCTCTGGCTGGCGTCCCACCCAGATCCTGGCTGGGCGGAACGCTCGCCAGAGTAGTCATCCACTGGCTGAAGATTGAGGCCACTATATTAAGAAGAGGAACAAGAGAAGATGGCAGTGCTTGGAGAACAATCTCCTTCTTCTCCTCCTTCCTCCTTCTCTTTTTTTTTTTAAACACCAAGCTAGGCTTCCACCACCAAAAGCCGATATCCCGGAGTCAATTCTTACCAGAAGGCAGGCACATCACATCAATGGTGTTGTTGATAGATTTGTTGTTTTATTTAGCTCATTCTGTGCTTACTTCTGTGGCTTTAAAGGAAATCTATCATCAAAGAAATATAAAGAGCTGCCATTGCTGACCTTGTAAAAGTGATAAAAATTGACTTTCTATGGCATCAGTGTGTGGCCCCCAAGTGTCAGTGCCCTTTCCTGGGACAATATAGTTGTCTGTTTTACCTTCTGAGCTCACATTCTACAGATATAGTGAGGATCACCCCATACATAACGTCCATAGTCACTGATCTGGAACAATTATGCAGAAAATAGTCAAAACTCCTGATCTGCACAATTATTTCAGGTCTGTGCCTCAAAGTATCAAAGCCATTGGATTGATGTGACGCGCCAGGCAACTAGCATTAATATATAAAGCTTAGCTTTATTAAGAACAGAACAGCACTGCATTTTCCCTGACAGATTTCCTTTAATTATTGTTACGTGTTTTATACTGCAATGGATTACAAATAAATAAACAGTTTGGATATGCAGTCAGTCCATGTCTACAGGCGCGCTGTCCAATATTTCAAAAGGTTTTAAAAAAAACATTCAGTATACCGAGAGTGGTCATTTTTGTGATTAATGGTCTGCTATGCTAATAAACTTTGTCTGCCTTTTAATAATCACATGTTTGTATTTTTCCATTCATTCCAGAATGAAATCCTTGGCATTATTTTATCAATTATTGGAAGTTTCCTAATAAGTATATCTCTTAATCTGCAGGTAAGGAATATTGCCTAAATACTCTTATCTGATTTTCTATTGTTACCTGTAAGAATACATTTTCTCAGATGGTTTAATGGCTGTTTCTAAATGGGACTTTAGCCAAGGCAGCTACTAAAGTGCCTGGGAAATGTGACATCGGGGACAAAGACTCCTGACATAAGCATCGCTTACTGTCCGTGTTATAGTTGATCTAAACCTCAACTGGACGCACCATGTATAATAAACAATTGACATGTTTTTTGCATGTACAACTGTTTTAACCTTTTTTTTTTTTTAATCCTTTGTTGCATCTCAGTTCCTCTGATTTCCTGCAACCTTATTTCAGCCACTTCCTGTTAAAGTTCGCTTTCCATGGTCTGCTGCTCTGAACCGGCTTCCTGATGGTGACAATGGAGGACCATGCCTACCCAATGTGTGTCAGCATGGCTTCTTGCAGTCCCCTCCAGGGGTGCATGTGACAGGGTAACAATGTAGGAGCACAATTGGGAGACAGTTGTCACCCTATAAAAGGAAGTGCCTGAAGAAGGACTTTCATGGCAGGATCACCAGGTTTGTTTTTTGGGGGGTTTTTTAAGCTGCGGCTTTAAAAAAATTGAAAACCAACTTTTAAAATGACATTAATATATGAAAGCATAAATGAGATTGGGTTTAGATGCACTTTAAGCTCTCATGGATGTTGGTGAGCAGTCAGGTGTGCCAACACAGACCAACTATTGTCTGTTCAAGCTGTTCAGAGATTTCATAGAGTCGTCCCTGGTGACATTACAGGATTACTTCTGTGATTTGATATCTGGTGACACAGCGAATGTGGAGATTTTAAAAACCAGTTCCTGTTTATCTGCAATTGTAAGGTTTACCTTTTTGTTATGCAGTGAAAGCTGTTTTAGAACTAGTTGGTCATGTGACTATATATGTGGGCTGTACAAGTTTTTGAAAATTTGGCACCCCAGATTTCCCACTGCCTCTACCCCATTGGTTGGACAATGCGGAATGTGGGTTCTTCTCACTTTATTTCTGTGGCTTTTAACAACCGAACTACTATTTCCACCAGGGGACCGTCCACTTTGCCCCAGAGCGCCTCTCTCCCCATTAAAGCCCCCAACAGCCCTTTAACCACCGTAGCTCCCCAGAAGCCCTCCAGCCCTCCCTTCCGTATCGCCTTTAGCCCCTATCCTCAGAGCCCCTAGGTCTCCTCTTTCCTTTAGAGCCCCCTCCTCAAGCCTTTCACCCCCTTCTCCCCACCTTCATCCCACTGCCATGGATATGAAGGCAGTCCCCCTTGCACTGACACCACCGACGCAATGCAATTTTTTTTTCCTCTCACTGACACACCAATGCAGCAACAATAATTTTTTTTACTCTTTCCAGATGTATTTTTTTTTTCTTTCCAATGACACCACAGACAGTGGCTTATTTTCCTCACACTTATGCTGGGAAATATTTTATTAGCTTTATGTTTATTGTGGTAGAGCATGTGCATTACTATTAAACTTTTCAATGTCCACTGCTTTTCAAAAGTTCTCAAGTTTGCCCATACCTATAAATCAAATATATTTTATGGGACTCCAGTGGGTAAAAAAGATGGCAATGGAGCCCAGTAAATGTTTTTGCAATAGAGTGTGCCTGCTATTCATGAAACATTTTCTTTTGCCCTGATTGGCCCAGTTATAGATTTGCGGTAACCCCCATTGCCTCTAGTGCGTCTGGCATTGGATAGTAAGCTCATTAAGGGCCAGGCACTGATGTAATTGGTTCTGTGTTTTCTCCGTAGCGCTGGAGAATTCATTAAATATACTGCATTGTATGTGTCCTCGTCTATCAATTAAAAGAATGCTGGGAGAAAACAGTCATCAAAGTGTGTCTACATATCGGATGGCACCGGGTGTGTCTGTAAAGATACAGGCATTCAGAGAGAAAATAAAGAAGAGACAAAGGTTGAAGCAATATTTTTTTGTAAATGTATGCTGAAATGGTACAGGCAAGGGAGATGTAGGACCTCCTGAGATCATAGCGCAATGGTTAGAATCCAAGGAAAAGTCAAATAGTTTCCAGCCAATGCATTGAGTAGGTAATTGATTCTCCCAATATCTGCCTTCATTAATATCGTGTTTATGGGCTATGAAGGATTTCTTGGTCTTAGCCTGTCGGTGATCAGATAGTAAACGGTTGGTGCGGTTTGCTGTCATACAGATAAATGAGCTGGTCTCTGTCACTCATGTTTCTGTAGATTTATGTCTTAAGACATTATTTCTGCCCAGACTTGTTGTTCTTGTTTATTTTTGAGGTGAGTTTCTAAAATCTTATTCTCCATTAGTGCTGACCTGAGGGCAATTACAGAAAGCATGACCATGGAGGAGAAAAAGGTGCAGCTTTTGGGCAGACAGCTGAAATTTACTGCAAGGGGATAAATGAAATAAGCTTTATCCTGGCCATTAATGACATTTTTGTGGTCTTTCAAACACTAGTGTTGTGGAGAACGTAAATTGCACCTTTTAACAGTTTGGGTTATTTTTTTTTTTTAGCTATATAAAAAATAGAGGTGCCCTATTTTTTTATTTTTTTTATGCAAGCTAACGAGCACTTTTGACCTCATGAATAATTCTGTAAATATCAGACGCCATTCATTTTTCTGTTACAAGATTATGGTGAGGTATTGAGGAGGCTCCAGAGGAAAGGGGAGGTGAAAGGCATAATGCAAAGGTTTTGAACAGAGCATAGAAGGTTCAGCACCTTTTTGGCTGTATGTCTGTGTGCCCCTTAAGGTGATTTCCCATCACTTTTATCATACTTTGACAAAGTACACAGACATCATTTAAGATCCTCACCAGGGCACTAAGCTCTCTCTACAGCACTAATCAGTTTTTTCTTTGATGCGTCTCCATGGTGGAGATTTTACCCTCAATTCCTGCCCAGTGACGGATAGACTGAAAGTAACGGAAAGCCTCCCTTATGGGACCATAGACCACAATAAAACCTGATAGAGTTCCCAGCCTTTCACGACTCTAGCCAGAACCAAACAAACAATATAGAGGTGGAATTGGTGTTTAAATAACATGAAGAAAATGTTCATTGTACATTTTGGAAAATACAAAACGCATGCAAGCCTTCCTTGCCTAGGTTTCGGCAGCACTGCGGCTCAGTGATCAGCACGGCTACTTTTACAAGCCAGAGTCTTGCATTCAATTTAATTAGCAGTCGTTTTATCTTAAGCAAACTGATCAGTAATAATGTGTGACTGGAAATAAGTCCATGTATTATAGATTTAATGGATGTTTGTAAATGGTTCTTAATCTGCAAAATACAAATGAGCTTTCCCTTAATTTAGAGCAGCAATTTTCCAGTCACACTGCTAAATAAACACTTGAAATACTGTTAACAGGGGTGTACCTAGCATAATCGCCACCCCAGGGGAGGGGGGGGGGTTGCTGGTGGTCACGTTCCAGGGGTGGAGGTGTATTGACAGGGTGCTGGTGGTGCATGCTAATGGCGCTCTGGCCAGTATCCTGGTGGTGCACCACCCAGCTCACTGATGTCACTGGTCGCCAGGAGGTGGGTGGGATGCCAGCCAGGGCATCCCAGGATTCTAAGATCTGGGAGAGGAGATGTGTATGGCCCTTACACATCTCCCCACCTGGCTCTTGGCAACCTTGGACACTCTGGCCAGAAAGGGCCAGAGCCCCCACATAACCCAAAGAGATACCACCTGAGGCAACAGCCTCTGTCTACCTCATTATAGGGACAATCCCGACTGCTAATGTGAACTTTTAGAATCTTCAAAGACATTTTAACAGCATTCAGCCATCTTTGTGATCCTTACTTCCCCCACACACACACTTCGTACCCAAGTTGGTGACACCTTTACAGGTTTACAACTTCCAGTGTCACCTTTCTACCTCTAGTCCAGTCTACTGAATTGACAATTATTCAGCATCATTGGGTGACACAGGAAGCTGAAAAGACTTAACAGGGAAATTCTGGAGTGTTTTTCCTGGTTGCGCATTGTGACAGAAGTGTCTGAATCAAAGACTGGCTGAACAGAATTACAAATAGTTTGCAGGTTAAACAATTCAACAAATGTATGTATTCATTGTATGTACTGTATGTATCTATGTAGGTATTTCAAATGTGTACTTTGCTACTGGTCTGGATTTCTGCATTAGGAACAGTAAAATGTGTTCACTGTTGATGAAGCTGATTATTCTATTTCAGAAATACACACATGTACGATTAGCGCAACAGCAGAATCCCATCCCATATTACAGAAGCAAGCTCTGGTGGTGTGGAATCTTACTAATGGGAATTGGTGAACTGGGCAACTTTGCTGCTTATGGCTTTGCCCCAGCAACACTCATCGCCCCTTTAGGATGTGTCGCTGTTATAGGTAAGTCACCCTATTCTAATTTTTAGTTAATTTTGTACTATTTTCATAAAATTGCTACTCAACAAACAAAAGTTTTGGCATTATTAGATACACTTTAATTGAAAAGCATTGAGCAATTGTCACCTTGAAGAAGGGACCCTGCGTGGCCGGAAGCATTGGCTAATTGACGCTTATGACATGTTTCTTCAATTAATGCTTCCTTAATTCTGTTCACAACTAATAATAAAAAAAGAAATTACCCAATACATTTGTTTTCAGGTCTCGTTCACACGGGCGCCCAAGGTGTTTTTACTGCTTTCCCAACTGCCCACCTAAAATTTAACATAGCTGTCACTCATGCTTGTGCACATGCTTTATGTCGTGACCCTGGGAAATTTTAAACATCATGTCACTTTTGGTAGGTCATGCTGTTTGCCTTACGTGACAATTGCAATCAATAGAACTGCGCTGGGCACATGGTTGTGGAGCGTTACTGCGAAAGAAAATCCCCATTAAATTAAAGCATTCAGGAGGTGGCAGTACTGCCTCCTGATTGTTGGACCGCCGCTGCTCTTCCACAGTGGATGGCTTTTCAGAGGGGCGGCAGAGCATACCTGAATGAGGCCTTAACCGAAATTAAATATAGTTCTGTATCTGCAAATGTTCACCATCCCTTAAGCCCTCCATTTAGAAATAACCTTCCTGGCAAGGTACACAAAGTGCTTTTCTATAAACCTAAAGTAGATTCTGCTTATCTGTTAGGCCTCAGGGATCCAGCTTTCAGCTAGCATGTGGCCTTAAACGGTGAATGACAGACCCGTGACATGATGAACTGTTGTCATGGAGAGACTGATAACATAAAGGCCTCACAGACAATTATATAGAGGAAAACACTAGTTTATCTTGCTGTTGCTTTTATCTTTCTATTGCATGTGACTGATTTTGCTACCAAGGCCTGACAGTTTAGCCCATTTCTAAGATAATGCCTCAATTAAAAAGATGTTGAGCCTTTAATAAAATCTTGTATAGAATACTGTAGATGTCTGATATGAGATATAAAAAACATAGAGGGGAAAGGCTCTGTATGTGCGAGTAGTCGACACCAGGTTGTATGAATGGATTCACCTGTCTGGAGACTGTGGGAAGGTGTCCACCAAATTTTTCATGGAAAAGTATTATATACTCTTTAAGGGAAAATTCCACCCAATCACCTTCTAAAACTATTCTAATTATAGATTTCATCAGCTGAAAGAATGATGCCTCATGTTTTTTATGGTGCCGTTCACGGTAACATTTTGTGCACCATTATTTAGCAATGTCATTAGTAAGTTTGTGTTCTCTGTTGGGAATAAATCTTTGTAGAGTCAGTCCATTCAAGAGGGATATTTTAGTTATAGGAAGAACCTGTCTTGCTGCGTCACCTTTGTTCCAATAGTTCATAATATACTTTTTTCTTTTTGTTAAGGAAGTGCAGCAATCTCTGTTCTGTTCTTAAAAGAATCTTTGAGGGCCTCTGATGTAATAGGTAAGAAAATTTTAAAATCAACCATTAAAATATCATTAATTTTCCTCAATGAACATCCAGATCCACTTCATACAAACAAACCTATACCCTTTGCCAAAGCATTCCGCTATACTGACAGTTTTAAAGCTATGAGGAGTTGGTAAAATATTTCCAGCCTGGTCAAGAAACGTTATGATTATGCTTCTATATATATATAATTATATATTTAAAAAAAATGATTTTGCTTTGTAATAAACACTGTTCTGTTTGTATCATATCAAAATCTCACAACTACTAAGGTGCCATTCAACTTAAAGGCAAAACTGTTTTTTTTTTTGTTAAGTTTTGGATAGAGCAGTGAAGGGTCAGACCTTCTGTCAAGTTTCTGTTGCTGTCTTTGTACCTGCTGGGGATTCCCCTCTTTGTCCTGGACATGGAGACAAAAAGTGTTGGGAATTCTATAGTTTGAGTTGTCAACAGAACAGGAGGTGCGAGTAAATCATCCAGTTGGCACAATTATGACAGCTGTCTTTGATCGGAATTCCCCTTGGTTTGGTGAGATCTCCCCTTATTTCTTATTGCTTCTTCAAGATAGGAAGTAAAGAGAAATCTCCACAGCAGTCTACAGGCTGCACATTTTTTTATGAAAAGTAGTTCAAAAATATCCAAATAAAAGATGCATGCAAGTTATATTAGTGTTGGGGCAGAAGTAAAAAAAAAATGTAAGGTGGTCAGAGATGATCAGCTTGGGCCCTTTCACTCATGTAAGGTATTAGATAAAGGTGACTGTCACACAGTCCATAGGCCAATGTTGGCCTCGTGGCAGTTTTTTTCTCTGGCCTGGCAACCAAACCACTTGGTCAATTTTGTTTGGCCAAGAGCATGATTTTTTTTCTTCACGAAGTGTCACAAATTAGATTAATAAGAATGGTGGGCAGTCTGAATGAAGAGTGTGCTGCTAAGGTTAGGACTCGGCATTGCTTATTCTGTGTAGCTGTTTGAGAAGGGTAGGCAGTGCTCTCCCTCCCTCCCTCAATTCATTATCACCTACAAACTAGAATTTAAAGACAGCCCCTGTGAGATAATATAAGGGAAGGGGATGCATCATCTGCCTATTCCTACAGTTTTGTGTGACATTTCAAATTATGCTGTTAGTGGGCGTTCGTTTTGGAATTTGTTTCAGTGACTCTGGAGGGCAGCAAGTATGGCATTTTTTACTGTGACTACAATGGGCAACCCAGTGTAGTTTTTTCACTAGTATACTAATGAAGAGTTTGGTAGCATTCCTCTTGATCCTTGAGTAAGGATTGTGCCCCTTGAAAGGTTACTTGTGCATAAATGCATCTGATAAAATGTATGTTAACACAACAAGACCTGCTCTGCTAATTGTCCTTTATCAGATTGAGAATTTGATGTAAACACCACCCAGCATTCTTTGGAATATTTTTGAATTCTTTGCCCACTGTTTAAGCTTTGTGACTTCCTAAATCACTATTGTAGCAGTGATCTTGTATTAAGCTCTTTGATTGCCATGACATTCTATATAGCAGGGATCTCAAACTCAATTCACATGGGGGCGCTTGCCAAATTTCATAAAATGTCATACTTCAAAAAAAAAATGTCGCTATATACGGTAGCAGTGTTAATATCTGCGTGTGTTGATAATGACCGTATCTGTTTTGTGATGGTTTCTTTGTATGCCATGTCAGTATATTTTTTCTGATGGTTTGTGTGTGTGTGTTGTCCGGATTTATGTGAGTGATGTCAATATGTGTGTTAATGTTTCTGTGTGTGTCATATCCGTACATGTATACATGTGTGTGGTTTTTCCCACACTAACAGATTTACACACTCACTCGCACAGAGAAATACGCGCACAGACAAATACGCAAAAAAATACCCCCCCCCCCAACACACACACGGAAATACGCGCACACATAGAAATATGCACACAAACACACAGAAATACATGCACAATAATACACACCCACAGAAATACCTGTGGCCCCATTCATACCTGTAAGTTTATGTGCAATTAGGGATTCTTGCATCAGGAACTTGCGTTTTCCGGCAGCAGGAATCCCTAATCTGCCGTTTACATGTCAGCCAATCAAGTTAATGATCAGGTGACAGCTGCTGCATGTAAACGCCAGCACACCGCATGTAATCGTATGTGATATGATTACATGCGGTTAGGAATCGATCAGTATCCCTGTACGCAGTGATTGTGCATCCAGGGATAGTGATTGCTTTCTAACACTCACAAAGAAATACACAATAATGCACACCCACATAAAATAAAAGATAGAACTACCTCACCTGTTTACATTTTTGCAGGCAGGAGGCACAATCCCTGGTGGTTCAGTGGTTGATTAGTAAGGTCTGCACCTTTTGGCTGGTGCAGACCTTACTAATCCAACCTTTCGGCTGGTGCTCAGTGAAGGCTGTCAGAGCACCGGCTGAAAGGAACTGAATGCTGGCACCGCCAGCAGCAGCTATGCGGTCTGCATCTGACTGATGCAGGCGGTGTAGCTGCTCCCCCAAGTCAGGTACACAGTCCGCGACTGCTTGCCTGGCTTATCAGCCTGCTGCGGGCCACATGGTGCCGGTTGGTTCTATGAAACCCCTGATAGCATCTGCTAGGTAAAGCGGACCTTTACCCCCTCGCATTAAAAATTACTTTACCACGCCACTCTGCATGCTGATATGAAATCACCTTACAGTAATTAAACACATTTTTCTTGTGCTTACAATTACTGTTTTTCTACTTCCTGGTCCTTTTGGGCATTAGTGTTGCAGCCTGTGCCCAAGCGTTGCATCCTGGGAAGGTTACATCACAGTGTAATGCTCGGAAATCTCATCTTAATCTCGCAAGATCTCAGCGAAAGGCATTTTCCTCCCCTGAGATAATGTGCATGGTCACATGTCCTGGTCACATGTGCCAGAGTTCCAGAAAGTAAAAGGACATATATTAGGGTTTAGTTTTCAAGACAGGACTTAATTAGTACCAGTGGTGATGGCAGGCAATTTTTAATGGTTTATTTGATTCTTGAAGGACTGAGCTTGTATCCCAGAGTGACTTTAGTACAGAAAGAGTTGAAAAGTCTTCCCTGACCTTTGCCCCCCTTCCTTTTTAATTAATAATCACAAACCTTATCAAAAGCCTGTTGTTTGTTTGTTTTTGTTTTTTAGCTGCCCAGCACTGGCCCTCCATGATGATGCCGCAAATAGCTCTCTACACTATATCAGAAAGGACTATTAGATGCATTATAAATTAAGTTCAAGTCTTTCCAGTGGTCCTGTTAGTGCAAATATAAAAAAATTAGACCGTACTCAACTGTATTGTTACTGCAAAGACATTTTAGACAATTTTGCACTTCCAACCTGTAGCAATAGTTTTGATAAGGTATTTTTCTGTACCAGCATGGCTGCGCCCCAGCACACAAGGCTGGGCCAGTTTTTCCGAGTTTGATGTAAATGAACTTGAGTTCTTCTTATCAAACATCAGTGTCTTATTGTGTATTGTGCAGAGCCTTCCCAAAGGAGTGGAGGCTTTTATAGTCAAATAGATAGGCCAGCTCCATATTAGTGGCCATGCAAACTCATATATTGAATGCCCAGCAAACTCGTATAACTAGGTGATGGTCAGGTGTCCAGAAAAATATGGTCATATAGTGTATCATAACTGGAGGTAACAAATGTGTCCTTGCTGCTGATAGTAACTGGCTAGAAATTGACATTTATCTGGTTGCTTTGGGCAACACTGATATTTTTTTTCCAGGATTTTATCCATCTGTTATAAGTGAGCACACTTGGTTATAGTGGTCACCAAATGACTACAATTCATTTAGTCCATCTGCTTTAAATGTAATGAGGGCTGCCATCAAAGTTTTAACTTGCTACAAACATTTTTTTAATAGGATTTTTTGGTTTCTTCTTATTTTATATATAGCTGTTTTGCTCGCGTTTGAAGCAATAATGACACCTACAGGCAATCAAAATGTACAAAAACGTGTACTAGAATAATATAAAACATTGTAGCAGAATCACACAGAATGAAACGCTCCATAAAGTGTTAGATCTAGGAAAGTGCATCATTTAATTATTTCACAACTGTTTGTAATTTTGTGTTTTTTAAGCCAAAGATTTCATAGTGATGCATTGCTAGCATTTGAAAAACAATTGCTTGAATACTGAGAAAAAGCTCATAAAAGGGATTTGCATGCGTAGAAGAGAACAGAATGTTAAACACTTCTTCTTATTATCCCAGATGCAGAATTAGCAAAACGCACTGTGGTTCTAAAAGATCAATAACCACCCATTGGACAGAATAGAAGTCACCAGGTCTTATGTTACCTGACTCACAAGCCTCCGATGGACGTTGCTACATTTTCTGTACTATTGATCAGAAGGGGCCTCATTCCCTGTGAATCTAAATAGGTTGAACATCCATGTCTGGAATCTGAGTTAGGGAATGGCTGATTCAATCGGAATCTTCTTCTCTCTGTTCCTTGGCCTGACCTACCTTGGTCAATGTAAAATGATGGGGTCTTTTTTAGGATTCACTCATCCTTTTAACCCTTTTATGATAGAGGTCATAGATGCCTAGTTGTCCAGGCCAAATTTACCAGCATCAGTATGCCTCGGGTAACTTCACTATTAGCCCTAGTGCAAAGTTGCCTGCTTACATAATGTTTTTTTAGGGACATATATAGCTTTTTTGGGAACACTGTTTTAATAAAGACACTGCTCGGATTTGTTGTTATGATCTGGCAAATGGGGAAAACTGTGAAAAAATCCAACTTATACTTTAATATTTTTAAAAACTTTTTAATGAATACAATAATTTTATTGTATTTTATTTTTTACAGTCTCTATATCACTTTACCAGCTGCAGCTTGCCAGATGCTTCTGTCAAGGTGCCTCTGTCTGTGCAAGTTACAATGACGGCTGAGACAGCCACCTCCAGCTTGTTTAAACAAAACCACGTGATCACTATAATTAGCTGTCATAGTGATCATATGATTGGAAACCATGCTGATTATTTTCTGGTTACTGTATTTGATAGAGCAGATTTATCAGATTTATCTATTTACCATTTTACTACATACATTTTACAATTGCTATGGCTATAGAAGGTTTTCATCTGTTCTTGTTTGTTTTTTAATCATATGTTCATGGTAATAGTGTAGGTTACCACACCAAGTGCAAAAACAGACTTCCTGTGATGAGACTGGGTGCACATTAAAGAGCATGTGCAAACCAGGATTCTCTTGTATGTGGGACATATATGTCCTCTTGTTCAAAAGGGCACTCTCTAGCTAGACCAGTGAAGATGGCATAGACCAGTGATGGCGAACGTTTTTGAACCCGAGTGCCCAAACTGCGACGCAAAATCAATTTATTTATCTCAAAGTGCCAGCGCTGAAAATAAGTATAGTATTGTATTGCAGTTTGGGCGCTGGGCTTTAAAAAACATTCAACATCACTGCCTTTTGACAAAATAGGGAAACGCACATATTCAAACATTTATAGACTCAATAAAACACACATCACATACTCATTATAAAAAGAAACCACACATACATAGATATCACACACATTAAAAACACACGCACACATCGCATACGTAATGAAACACACACATAAAACACACACATCAAAAAAATAAATGAATGGAAAGCACAGAGGCTTCCCATTCATTCAGAAACTATTTACTATCAAGCAGTTTCTGAATGGGGAGGAGCCTCTGTACAGTGTGCTTCTCCCCATTGGGAAACTCATGAAGTGATGTAAATCACGTCCTGTTCATTCATAACTGGGGACACATAGTACTATGTGTCCCCAGTTATTTACAAACACTGGAGTGATCAGCTGATCGCTTCAGTGTTTGTCCTGCACAGAGGTCTGGTACATATTACTCATATGTACCGATCCTCTGCCGCTCGGCCACGTACAAAGGAGGGCTCAGCTTCTCCTCTGAATCTCCGCTGCTTTCCTGGGCAGAGGCAGCAGGGGATACGAGCAGAACTGAGGAAGGCATTGCAGCCGCGGGGGGGGGGGGGGGAGTCGGAGGACGGAGCCGTTGTCACAGCAGCATGTGCGGTGAGGAGAGAGAGAGAGCCGCGGGCTTTCAGATCCAGGCCGAGCGGCTCTCTCTCTCCTCACCGCTTGGCGCGCTGCTGATGATAGCGGCTCCGACCCCCGCCGCTGCCTGCAGAGCCTCGTTCACTTCTCGGATTCCCCCTGCATACAGATGGGGGAGAGCAGCGGGGATCCAGAGAAGCCCCACGTCAGGAGGACAGGACATCGCGATCTACCAGGGATCGCTTTGCGATCAATGGTAGATCGCGATCGACCTAATGGGCACCCCTGATTTATTATATTGCTGGTTCGGCAAGATATTAAATAGAATCTGGGCACCTGCCAGGTTTAAAGATGGCCACCGCGATTCGCAGCAGCCATATTTAAAAACTTAACATGACTTTATAGTGACCTGCACCTGGAGTGTGCGGGTCACTGTAACCGGGACCTAGGCTCGCGTGCCACCAGAGGGGCCTCTGCGTGCCCTCTGTGGCACGCGTGCCATTGGTTTGCCACCGCTGGCATAGACAATAAAATGACAATTCACTTTTTACAGGTTCAATTACATGAAAACAATCAGTAGGAGCTGAAACATCTTAAACATTACCTGTTATTTGCAGAGAACATTGAAATTGAGACTTTGAGATCAATCAAACCAAAGTTTTGTGATAATAGCAGACATCTCAACTCTCTCGGATGTTCCGCGAGTCTTCCGCTATTAGATAGCGGCTCCCGGACACCGGGGGGAGAAACATTTTCTCCCAGAAAGGGTTACTATGCTTGATCTAGCAGAGTAAACCTTTCCCTGCTGTTTTTTGGGGGGCCCCAGGCAGTCAGAAAGAAAACAAAAACGACATAGGAATGAATAGCTGGATTGCTATTGGCTATTTGAATTTGCAATAGCCAATAGCGGATTAGCTATTGCACCCGCCCACTGCTGCTGTCAATCAGCAGAGCTAGACCTGAAGTTCTCCATCAGGTCCTCATCTGATTGACAGCAGCAGTGGGCAGGTGCAATAGCCAGCTTGCTATTGGCTATTGCAAATTGAAATAGCCAACAGCAATCCAGCTATTCATTCCTATGTCGTTTTTTTCTTTTATTTTGACAGCAGCTGGCAGAATACTAAAAAAAAAACAACAGATCGCAAGGGAAGCATCAGCTTTCTTCCCTATTGTTGCACCCTCCCCCCCCCCACACCCCGGAGAGGGGGGGTTGACAGGGGGCAACTCTCTGAAATGACTTATTTCAGGTAGGCACCGACTAAAAATTCAATTGTTTGGGGCTGCACAGTGAACATTGCTTAAATGGAGACTGAGAGTATTGCATCAGCTGGACTCCAATACTCAACCCCCACACAGTAAAGTGGGGGCATGCCTATTCCCACTGCAAGGGTTCATTTTGTAAATAACTGGAGTTTCTCTTTAAAGCACAGTGATCCTTTAAAAGAACAGTAATTGTAAAATTAACAATTTAGGTATAAATGGAGCTTGGTGGGCAGAGCTAGGCCCTGACTTTTTGTATGTCTTGGTTACTCCAACAGCAAAATGTTCCAGCCAGCGAGAGTTTCCCAACTCTTCCTGTCCACCTTGGGGTTTTGGGTTTTTCCTTCAAACTTGATATGTTCCAGCATCCCCGTTTCATCCAACATAGAGAGTAGGAACCCCTCACAATGACCAAAGTGGGTGTGCAGATGTATCAAAACAGAAGCTCTAAGAAAAATTAAAAGATCTATTCTATAAGAAATTATTTCACTCTCCAGCAAAGACAAAAAAACTGAAATATCAATTGTGAGAGGACTGGCTTTCTATTTGGCTTAAATTGGATCTTTCGGTCAAAAGCAAGCATTTAAAAGTCTGCTATAAATAAAATTTATAATAAACAACATAGCAATGTTCTTTTCTTGTACACCGATTTTCTGTATATGTATGCATGATTTATTATTGAAGCACAAAGTAATATAAATACAATAGAAGCTTGCAGTTTGTGCACCCGTATTTCTGTTGATCAGCATGCACGGTTCCAACACTGAAGCAGATTAATCCAGTCATGTCGAAGGAGGATTCAGATGGCATACACATGTTCGGAGCAATGTCAGCCCCCGCTATTTGCCTTATTTTCCATGTCTTGCTCCAGAAATGACTTAGCATTTACTTGGAATAGATTGTACTTTTTTTCTTTTTTCAGACTAAATTGAATAAAATTAATGAGATGCTCTCTATATGCATGTCCATTGGCGTAACCAGAGTTATGGGCTCCCGGGGCAGAACATTTTTTTTCGCCCCCCCCCTCCCCCATATTCTATAAACATCCATTAGAACTAAGCCAATCAGGCACTGTAGAGGCCCGCTCGCAGTGGCCTCGGAGGAGCGAGCGGCGCCCGATGACAGCCGGGTGATCGTGTCAGAGAAAGGGAGCCAGGGGCTTCGTTTAGCGGGGGCCGTTTAGCGGGGGTCGTAACGGCGCCCCCCCCCTAAGTCCTGCGCCCGGGGCAAGTGCCCCCCGGATGTTACGCCACTGTGCATGTCCATATATCCCACCATTTTCTTCTTACTAGAGAATTTATGTTCTCATTGAAAGTTTAAAATATGTATCCCTATAAGAGAAGGACCATCGAACTAGAAGACATTTTTAATAGTTATTCTTATCATTTGCTGTTAATTTCTGGGATTGTCATTGTTTGCTAAAGCTACACCCCCAGACACTGATCAGGGCACATAATACAAGCTCCAACTGCGGACTGGGCATTGTAAGGATACATACATGCCTACGGAAAGAAGAGAGACCTATGAGCCTTCCTTGGAGGAATCAAAATTAAATCTAAATTCCAGCCAAATCTAAAATAATTAAATAGTGCAATAAAAAATATAAATAATGTCTCAATAAAAGAAAAAAACTTCTGTGGCATTTTTGTTGTCTGCTCAAAAATGTAACATCACTCTTGGTTGCAGCTGTCTAAATTCAGCTTAGGTTTCTTTTGTTATTTCCAAAACAATGGATTTCATAGTTTTTTATTTGTTTTTTTTCTAAACAATGGTTTTTATAGTGTTATTTGTAAGTAATTTTGATATCATTTTTATCATGATTAATAAAATGAATGCTGTTAGTGCTGAAAGGGGCTACATCACTATAATGCAAACACCTGGCAGTGCATGCACAAACCTCTCTAGGGTTCTGGGGGCCCTGAATCCCTGCCAGGAAGTGGTGAAATTTGCTGCATATCACAGCAGAAACCATGTTCCAACTTTGTGAATTATTGCTGGTATAAAAGGAGGCATTTGGTTTGTTACAATATACTAGAATCAGGAGCTGGACACATTTCTCATATTGTACAGTAAAGTTAAGGAGTTTGGTCAGATGGTCCGATCAGTTGGGGATCCATGCACAGATCCTCTCCTGATTGGAGCGGATGTCGCCGTTGTGTCTTCCGTGTCAGTGCGATGGAGGAAAAGAACTGACATTACCCGTGTTAATCTAAGCGCCAGTTTACATCAGATTACCCCCGATCCGGCACAATCAGTTCCGGCGAAACGGATCTCTGATCCATTTATTTTTCCAGGCCTGGCCAGAGCCGGGGGTAATCAGATTTCATGGATGCCTGTTTACATCCAGCTGCTGCCTATAGACTAACACTGGACTTCTGATCAGGCCAGCCTGAAAAACTGACAGGCAGACCTGATCGGAAAGGAGCCTTTTTTCTTCCTATGAGATTAGCATTCATAAGCTAATCAATCAGTTTATAGAATGGGCCTATGTGAACTTGGCAGTCATGTGATGGAAAGTAAAGCTGACATAAATATTAATAGCATTGTAATGAAATCTAATTTTTAGTTCAGATATAAATGCACAATGGGGAACATTTTATCAATTCTGTTGCACATCATGGTAATGCTAAACAGAGGCGTGTGTGTTTGTCCTTTTGTGTGCCCGCCCCAATGCAATAGGTTGCGCATGCCTATCTCCCCAGAGTGTGTATTTTGCCAGGGTTCGTTCTTCAGTAGTGGACCCCTTCATTTAACAAGCAAAATAAACTGCAGTCTCCAATATACACAGCACCATTGAGGGATAAAACTGATATTGGAGTATTATTGGTTGTCTGTGAGCAGTAATACCCAGGGCAGATCCTAGTAGCCAGGAAGTCTGTGCTGAATTATAAGTGATTATTGTCTTCCATATTTTTTAAAATTAAATGTTGTTCCCCAACTCCTGAATTCTATATTAATTTATTTCCTATGACGGCGTTAATACATAAAATCAAATAAACCAAATAATTCAGAATACCATGATAGGTTTGTTTTTTTTGGTTTTTGCAAAAAATCCTGTCAATGGAAGTTTTATCATTTAAAAGGCATTTGAGCTCATCGTTTAAATAGATGCATGGGGCTGCCATATTTGCTAATTACATATGCAAGCTCTGCTTCCTTCCATAGTAGGATGACACAATAGGCTTAATCTACTAGGCAGTTAATTACAAAACAGTGACAGTTGTGACTGTTATTTGCACATGTCGATTACTTCCGATTTCTTGTCTGTTATTTGGTCCGATTTACAGTCACATGGCTAATATAAGGATCCCTATGTTTGAGTAAAAGCTTTGTGAATTGAGTCCAATGACTAATCACTTCCCTAGGTGGTCATAAACGAAAGAGTTCTGTCTCGAGTTGGGTATTAACCAAGGATGATAATCTTACAACATTTTTTTTATGCATAAGATTCCTAGAAGGAGCATTTATAGTTGTGTTTTTGAACATTAATCAAACATTGGCACAGTAGCAAGTAAAGATGTTGAAATTGTGTTTAATATTGCTTTCAGATAATTGATCTATAACTATTAAAAATGTGTACCCACTGAAAATATACAATAGCTTCCCTCTAACCCCTTCCTGTCCTCAATCTCTGAATTAATATTTCTCTGTACAATGCTTTGTGCTTAGGTTACGTCAATAAATGTTCTTCCTTTGCCAGCCACCACTTTGCATGATTTATAGCTGTCAATACCATTTGTCACTGACGGCTTTTGTTCAGGATCCAGTTAGGGGTTCCCAAACATGTTATCACTATGCCAGCTTTTACGTAGTGATAAAACATAAGCTGAATGCTTCAATGAAATGGCTCCAGCTTGGAAAGGCCACTGCAGACTGTAGATGACAGTGTCCCTCTGTTTAATACTAAAATTGTCTAATGCAGTCATAGTATTAAAAAATACATCATTAAAACAAATATATGAAAATATTTTTTATACAATTTTATCCACTGTATTAGCCTATAATAAAAAAGCAGGATTTTTATTCACATTTTATATTTAATGAAATCCTTATACTAATATATCCTTAACATTTTTAAATTGGTCATAGAATTATAGTCAAGTGAACTGACTACTGTTAAATTTGCCCTAGGCAATCTAGACTTTAATGACTCCTGAACACGAAAGGGTTAAACAATGGGGCTAGTGTCCTGATGTTGCTTACCCGTATAACTGGGAGGTGGGGGTCCCCATTGTGTTACAAGACAGAAGTAAGCTACAGGGGGTAAAAGTGGAAAACTTTTTTTGATTACAATATCACTTCTATATGTTCTGTTTTATAGAAGAAACAGATTTATAAAGAAAAACGCACCTTTTAACAATAAATATTTTGTAACATAATGTTCTTTAACATTCTTGCCTTCATTAAAATCTGTCCTGCTGTGAGGAGATCAGCATTACCCCTCCTGGCCACCCTTCCGACCAGACATGTGAAACACATTCACATCATCTGGGTGGAACAGCCTGCTTGGTGCCCCGCAGTTGGCATTAGCTGCTCCTAGCCTGTTCTCATTTAATCGGTCGGTCCAGGCCAGTGGCTTTGCAAGACTGGCTGAAACGCTCTTATCAGACAGATACTGTCATATATGGAAGTAATTATTTCATGTTGAAAGAACTTTGTCAGTTTGTATAATTCTGCGTTTTCCTTTGGGAAGGGTGTAAGCGTAGAGAACTCGCATTCCAGATGTATCATCTCATAAATATTTGTTTGGCTACATGTGAGCAAGTATATCATTCGGCATTGAAATGCATTGTGGGCTCAGATAAATAGTGAATCTTGCGCTGTAATTACCTTAAATAAATGTTTCACTTGTTTATGATGTGTGATCAATTAATGCACGCTTTGCCGTTCACCAGGGTTCTATTAATTCTTGCTGGTTGCATACTTGTTATTACTTTGTAAACACATGACAAAGCAATTCTTATATTTAGTAGCAGAAATGATTAAAGAGGAAGCTGTTAAAAAAAAAAACAACACTTGCACCTACATACATCTGGGTATTTTATTTCTGTTAAAGCTGAACTCCAGACAAGCTGCAAAATGCACACATGAAATACATATATGGGAAGTGTTTTACCTTAATTTTTTACAGCCAGTTTTGTCATCCAGTTTTCCCTGTCAGACAAAACAGCCAGGTCTCTGACCTCCACTGCATACACTGCATGTTCATTGTATGTATGTTTTATGTGTGGTTTTTTTTCAGTAGGGAATTTCCCATTGGTGTTCAGTGGAGGGGCACTAGTCTTTAGTGGCGGGGCACTGCGTTGGTGTTCAGTGCGGTGGCATTGGTATTCAGGGGGGGCACTAGT
>NW_017306494.1:43127-48753 GCF_000935625.1 Nanorana parkeri
GCATTAGTCTTTAGTGGTGGGGCACTGCGTTGTGTTCAGTGGGGGGGGCATTCGTGCTCAGTGGGAAGGAGACATTGCAGTCCAGTAGGTTGGCGTTGCTGTTCCTTAGTGTGTAATATTTTTGTTATTGTTCAATACTTTTTTCGTTCACATTCTCGTAGTTTCAGAAACTGATCTCATTGAAATACTATTTATATGAACCATCTAACCGGCCCAAAAATTTGTAATTGTTTTTTATCTCTCAGTGTCACTTACTGTGGCAGAAAATTCTGTTGGTGAGACACAGTTTAGATCTTTTTACATGTTTCCTTTGAACTACATTTTTCTAATGAGACTGGAAGTTTATTTCTAATCTGATGCAATTGCAGTAACATCTGACTTGCATTTATGAATTAATTAAAATTACACTGCAGTTTTTTATGACCCTAAAGTAGATATAACTGGATGCCATTAAGTTTGCTAAAATGCTGTGTGTCATGATAAAATTGTTCTTTTTTTTCATTAAATAATGTTGTCACCTTCTTTTTTTTTTTTTCCTTTTTCTCATTGCTGCCAATATCCTGCAGCCTCTTTTATCCACTTCCTGTCTATATGTGTTAATGCACATCATGTGTCTGCTGTACATCCCGCTCTATTCTGGCTTCCTGATCATGACAATTGTGGAACATGCCTCCGCAAGGTGTGTTGGCATGGCCTCCACTAGAAGGGCTTGTGGCAGGGTAATAATGCAGAAGTGTAACTGGAAGACAGTTGTCACCCCATTGCAGTAGGTGCCTGAAAAAGGACTGGTATTTTCAGAGAGGAAAAAGGTGGTTTCATTACTTCATCTGTACAGGTTTTATTTAACACTTAAAGCAGCACTCCAGCTAAAAAAAAAAGTAATATAAAAGCATCCACCCCCCGCAAAGAAGATATTTAATATTAATTTCTCCTTTTGCCAACACCAGCAATCACTGCTGTATTGTGGTGGAGTCAACAATGAAAGCCAACACTTTTGGACGTTCTGGATTCCTGGTCCCCCATAGGCTCCTGTGCTCCCTCCAAAATTTCTTCTAAACCTCTGATTACAGGCAACAGCATTGCTCATCACTGTAGCCTGAGAGGTGGGAAAGTACTGGAAGCAGGGGGAGGTAGGCAGGACCTTTTATAGACCTCTTGCTTGCAATATGGCACACATGAATGATGACACATTTGTAAATACTCCGCTGCTTTCCTAGTGCCCTACACTCTCTTTACTCTACAGTTTTTAGTTGAATTTAGTCACAAATATCTAGTGATGGCAAGAAGAGGGAAAGAAAAAAGGAAACACAAATGATGAGTTCTAACAATGTATTGTAATTACTGTTGTAATTATAACAATGTTGGAGCTTGGTGCCGCATACCTTAATCTCGCTGCCTTCATCACTGGCCTAGGACTGCTATTTTGGTAGACATAGCTCTGGCGTGGTGTAGAGTGGGTCAGAGTGTTGGCCAGGGGGGGTTGTTGAAGTTTGCATATAAGACCATATCTTGCTATAGAGCTCCCAGAACACAATGATGACCCAGCTGGCCTTTCTGCAGAAAGACAGCAGTCCGAAATATGATCTCCACAAGGGAGGACAAAGCAGGGTTCAGTCAACCATTGGTAGTTTGAAAGGTGGGAGCCCTAACCATTTGCACTTCTTTCTTGTTGAAAAAAACTGTTAATTATTTTCCTTACAGTAAATAGAAAACCTAAAACTTGAACTTCAGTTTTGCTCAACACAGAACTGGCATGCAAGCCACCTTGTTATCTATCAATTTTAAGTTGCCCTTCTCCTTGAGTCTACAGCCATTTATGATTTTCTGAAAATACCATAACTGGCTACAATCTCTGGTCAAAATTTGACATGGCTGGATACCTGTTTTTTTTTATAGGATTTTGCATGAACGTATAAAATCGGATTATATTGTTGCAAATGTATACGGCTGAAACCTCTTTACATATCTCATTAAATACAATATGATAATGTTTGGTTACATCCGTAAAATCCATAAAATGTGACCCTGACATTTTTTTGTTTTGGCAAAGCTGGACTTTTAGTTTTAAACTGTCAGTGTTGACAGTGTCAGTGTGGCCAGTGTCAGTGTTTTTGTTACCATTTCTGTCCCATTGGAGAGATTTTCCTTAACTTTCTGTCCTGTAAACATACAGGGCTACAGGTACACTTAAAAACAAGGTCACACAAGGACTCGTGTACACACGTACATATGCACAATCACAAACGGACACACACAGGTTGAACTTGATGGATCTGTGTCTTTATTCAACCTCAAATACTATGTAGCCACAACCGAAAGTAAGCAGAACTTTCTCCAAACTGAGGAAAATCCCCCCTTAGACCGTTGTCACTGGAACAAGTGCTCCCATTGGAAGGTTGTCCTCAATTTCTGTTCTGTTGACAACTCAAACAAAGTTTTGGATTTTCCCTCACAGTCCTGATGACCATGGTCACCTGGCGGGATGCTACCCCTCAGCACGCTATCCAAAATAAACAGTTTGGGGTTTAGATGCAATTGAATGATTCACATAATTAAATAACATTGCTCGGTCACTTAACCTGTAGTCATTTGTATTTCAGTCTTAGCGGCTATGCTGATTGCAAACAATAAGTACTAGAGGCAGAATATACAAATCTGTGTACAGAACACCAATGTAAAATTGTGGCAGCAATGAAAAAACATGAAAGGTCACAAAAAGCACTGTAACTACATGTTTAATAACTACATGTTTAATAGCTAAGAATATTTATACCAGGGGACCTTGGAACTCTAGGGTTTCTCCAGAGGTTGCTGGAGGTTCCTTGAGTAGTGAGCAGTGGCAAATTAACTTCCTGCATATTCCTGTGGCCAACATCCCCTAGCAAAGTTAGCTGTATGGGACCGGTTGAGTTTCTTCCCTAAATAATAACTGACGCCAATGATATTTTCAGCTATCTGTGACATTCTTCCCCCGACCCCCAGTGTAAGGGGCATTTTTCCAACCTCTGACCACCAGTGTAAGGGAGCCGATCTCCCACTGACCATCAATATAAGGAGAGGTCCTTTTCTACTCTCTTTCAATGTGAGGGAACACTAAGCTTGACATTGTCTGCTTTTCCTTTCTGCCTTCCTGTATATACATTTCCTGTATATACATTTTATATTTTTAAAACTATTACTGAAAATGTTCCTGTATTATACAAGGGGGTGTGAAAAAATGATTTGTGTCAGGTCTAGGTAAACCATATTCTTTAATTTTTCATTATCATGTCTACAACTTTCCAATCATGTTATAAAGTTTTAGTAGTTGGGTTACCTGAGACTTGAAAATGAATTCAATGGTTCCTCTGAGGTAAAAAGTTTGCGAAAAGCAGGCCGGTTATTGCTGTGCCCTGCTCTAAGGTGAAAATGCCAGATGCAGTTGTCACTTTTGATCTGTTGTTATTAAAAATCTTTCTTGCTTTGACAGGTGGGACCTTAGCGATTACGGGTACATATCTTCTGGTGACATTTTCACCAAATGTATCTGAGGATGTAACTGCACTGAAAGTAGAGCGATCTGTTATAAGCTGGCAGTTCTTAGTTTACTTGGTAAGTTTCCTTTTTTGTTTTCAATGTTTTTTATTATTGAAAATTGTACTATATGTATTATTTTTTTAGCATTTTTAGATGAAATTGTAATTAAACAAGTTACATACAAGATATCTTTATTGTAGGTAGTTTTGGCAAAGACCACCCAGAGCTGAGAATTACTGTGACTACTGTAACTGGTCAGTGTTTTACTAACTAATAAATGATACCGACACTACAGCATCCCCCAAACTTCAGGATAAACTTATATTCAATGTATTTTGGTTTTAAATGAAAATCCATAAAAGCTCTTCAATGGGAAACAGAGCCTATGGATCTATCTGGTAGTTAGAAGTGAGGGTACAAAATACTCCTATGTAGTATTTAAAGGGTGCCTGACCTGAGTAAATGCAAGAAACAAAAAGTGTATCCAAAGCAGGAAACTTTTTAGTTTTTTTGTTTCATTTTGGATAGAGAAGATAATTGTTAAAACCCCATCAGTGTTTTTTAAGTTTGTGTCCCTTTGGGGGAAAATTACAGTTCTTGTCCACTTCTTGTCATGAAGAGAGGACGTGAGATCAAATCCCCTCATAGTTGTCGCTGGAACAGATGTCCCTATTGGAAGATTTCCCCTTTAATCCTGTTATGGTGACAACTCAAAATTTTTGATTTTTCTCTCACTTTCAATACTGGTGACAACGGTCCTTCTTCCTCTACATTTTGCTTTTTCTACTCTTTATATACATGATCTTTATGTACCTCAGCCACTTCCCAACGTCGGCATATAGTGGGCTACTGTCCGTTATATGTTGACAAGACGGAACCATGCTGCAGACAGGAAGGAAAATTGTAGGGATCTACCCAGCTGCCTGATTGACAGCTGGCTCCGCCTCTCTACAGCCAGAGCCAGCTGTGCCTGCTCCTTACCCATCTGTCCCTCCATTGAGCACTGGAGAGGCAGAGAGGGGAGGGGAGGGGGAAATTCCTGTGGGGAGTGGTGACTGAGAGTCACTGCTCTCTGCAGGGAGAAGCCATGAGCTGAGCGTTCAGCAATTTATGACCACTTTGTTCACAGTATATAGAGATGGCGTGTAACAGCTGCAGTGTCCCTCACTGGCTCTAAGTATTGGGAAGAGTATATTTTACTCTCCAAATACTTTTTCTTTAAATGTATCTTTGAAGACATATGAATGTATGGTTCTTTCCCAAAATGGATATTGCAGCACTGCCAGAATAATAACTCTGCATTTTGCATCACCTAAGCACATTTCATTAGCATTCCGCACACTGACAGCTGAGTGACATCAATTAGTGCACAGTTTGGCTTGTTGTCATTTCATTGGTAATCTATGCTGTCCTCTTTGTGACACTGTTCATATTGATTTATCCTAACATAGACACAGCAACCACTGAATTATCCCATCTAACCCATTCAAATGTCAGCGCATAAACAGATTTAAGGAAGAAAAAACATTGAGACTAAAACACCCCCATGGCACGTAGAAGCTGAGAATGTCAGAGACTTCCAATTACCAGTGTAGATGGAGGGATCTCAAGAATTGCTCAGCCCTGCGCACCTAATATATTCACTTTTACAGCAACAATTAATGTCATTTTTAAATTAATGATGTCATACATTCCATATGCATCTGTTCTGTGTGCTTATCTACCAGCTAAAAAGTAAAACGGGAAAGTTACAATACATTTCTTCGGTGTAAATAAGTATTATCAATTGATTAACAAACCTGTAGAGCAAAAACATTTTGTGTTCCCTGCCAGCAACTCTGCAGTATATTCTATTACTTTTTTTATTATGAAGGTCTACTGACTGCTGGTATGCTGCTGAAATAAAAATGTTCTGGCTTTTAAGAGGTAAAAGAACAGTGTGCTAACTGCAACAACCCATACAAACCATTCTGCAAGCATCCTAATCTGCTGTAACATGATACATGGTTAAACCTGATTTCCAGGAGTTACTGTAGATTTATTTATTACATTTGTTTACATTACAGGGAACACTGAACACATACAGGGAACACTGAACACATTCATATCA
>NW_017306494.1:49093-58667 GCF_000935625.1 Nanorana parkeri
CCATGCTTTAAATATTCTTTAAATAAACTTGAGTTGAAGAAAATCACCTACCAGTGTGTTAGGTCAGAAATTTCTGAAGATTAAAAAATACACAAATTATAGCCCTCAACATAATGGGGACATAACGTAATGGAGCATATTTGATGTGCGTTGATGTGTGCCTTCGACGTGCATTTTATCACAGTGTGACATGCATTTTGGTGTGTTTCCATTGATTTCAATGGAAAACACATTAGGCAAAAATATAAATTTGTGAATCTAGCCTAAATGTCTCACTATTGTTAGAAAACAAACAGCGGAAAAATTGCATTGCAATCACATCTAAATCTTTCCTACTGACCCTCCCAGTTGCATAGTATATATATCAGACTAACCTTACCAGTTGCATAGGGTATATATCAGACCACCTTTCCCTGTTACATAAGGGTACATGTTACTGACCTTCCGTGTTGCATAGAGTATATGCGACTGAGCTTCTTTGTTGCATAGGGTATATGCGTCTGACCTTCCCTGTTGCATAGGGTATATGCGCCTGACCTTCCCTGTTGCATAGGGTATATGTGTCTGACCTTCCCTGTTGCATAGGGTATATGTGTCTGACCTTCCCTGTTGCATAAAGTATATGCATCTGACCTTCCTTGTTGCATAGGGTATATGCGTCTGACCTTCCTTTTTACATAGGGTATATGCGTCTGACCTTCCTTGTTACATACGGTATATGCGTCTGACCTTCCTTGTTACATAGGGTTTATCTGACTGACCTTCCTTGTTACATAGGGTTTATCTGACTGACTTTCCTTGTTGCATAGGGTATAAGCAAATGATCTTCCGTGTTGCATAGGGTATATGCATCTGACCTTCCTTGTTGCACAGGGTATATGCATCTGACCTTCCCCTTTGCAAAGAGTATGCCCGACTTACCATCTCTGTTGCACAAGGTATATCCGACTGACCTTCCCTGTTGTATAGGGTATATCTGACTGACCTCCCCTCTAGCTTAGCTCCCAACTGTCCTTCATTTAGACGAGATACTGCTCGTCTTTTGGAAACAAATCCCTGTGTTCCTCCTGCTATCAAAACCAACCTATTTTAACTATCAAAACCTTTCATCCAACCTCTAATAGATGTCCAAGTTGTCACAGGAACAGACAGGGTCAATCTTCCAATGGAGAGTTAGTGACAATTTAGAAGGGATTTCCACCTGCTTTGGAGAAATTTAATCTTACTTGTTCCTTGTACCATTATTTGTATTTCACACACTGCCCAACTATGGTTGAAAACTCTTGCCGGTATTAGGCAACAGGTACAAGAATAGAGAGCTAAACTCTGCTATACTTGCCTCGCCTCTAGCAATGCTAGCTGCCTTGCAGGCACTTTCATCTTTGCCTGGTCTTCTGCTGTGCTTGCCATCTTCGGTCATCTTGATTAATCAGCCAGGGATAACGTAATTTCAAGTCATTCATCCCAGCACCAGGGATATGCCAAGAATATACACTGACCTGTGCATGTGCACCTCAGCGTATGTTTAGAAAAACCTTGCTGGCAAGCAGGTAAGATGCTTTTATTGCAGAAGGGATGCACAGAGTAACTTCTGAAATAAAAGCCTCCCTGCCAGTAATATTTCATTGTAAAGCTATAGTTCCACTTTAACCACTTCTCTATGACCAACTCTTTTTGTCTTGTAATCCATTTTCAAAACCCAGCCTTTGATCTGCAGTGCATATTTAAACATGTGTTTGGTATTCATTTCCTTCTCTAAAATGAGGATGCCATGTAAAATTGTGTTTTGGATAGCACCCCACCATTAGAGATTCATTAGATTAAGGATCTGAGTCTGAATGTTCTGGCCTTTGAATGGAAATTTTGTGGAATGGATTATTACCACTCCGTTACATGCCAGGCAAGCTGAGAAATTGGTTTATGAAGGGCTGAGTATATTAATAAAATGTTGAACCCAGTGATAAACTAGAGGGAAATGCTGGTAATTGTGTGCTTACGTGGACGTTCTTAAAATGAGCTGTAAATCTGTTTATGATTTTGCGTGCAAGATTTGAAATGATGTGAAACGTGTTTTGGAACAAGCAGGAATAACCTCTCAGAGATAAATTAAATATTGATTTTACAATACCAGAAGACAATATTCTACAATTTGGTTACCATGGACAACTATGTCCACAGTTCCCTGTGCCTATCCTCAAAAAAAAAAAAGGCTCCCTTATGTTGCCTTATCTGCTTAACTATGCAAACAGTTAAGTATAGCCACAACATTTGATGACAAAGGACAAAGAACATGCGTAATAATAGTAAGTTACCCCCCTCCCCTTCCCACCACTATGCCATTTTCTCCCTAATTTTCCTTAACAGTTCCGGTTACCATATGCTCAAAGATAAATACTTTGTTCAATAGAGCAATGATCATTGCACTTCATCACTTTTTTTTTATATCAGATATTCTTTATTGGTTTTTTTAATGACTTAAAGAGGAACTTTACCGTTATCTTTTAAAATAACAACACACACACCTTTAGAAATGTTTAGTAATGACAATCTACAAACTGATACTTCTAGATAATTGCCGGCTTTGTATTCTTTGCATACCTAATTTCTCTTTCCTTCCCCAGTCTTCTGACAGTGGCCATGTTTACTAAGGGCAGGTTACTAGATCTTCCTTTACTTCCTGGAACTCTGGCACATGTGAATAGGACATGCAGACATCTCAACTCTCCCGGATGTTCCAGGAGTCTCCCAGATAAGATAGCGGCTCCCGGACACCCGGGAGAGAAACATTTTCTCCCAGAAAGGTGTACTCTGCTTATCTAGCAAAAAACACCTTTCCCTGCTATCTGTTTGTTTTTTTTTTTGTTATTTCTTGACATCGGGGCCACTGACCGCCGTCAGTCAAAAGAAAAAAAAAGGCATAGGAACTAATAGCTAGATTGCTATTGGCTATTTTAATTTGTAATAGCCAATAGCAGACTAGCTATTGCATCCACCCACTGCTGCTGTCAATCGGCAGAGGTAGACCTGAAGTTCTTCATTAGGTTCTCCTCTGCTGACTGACAGCAGCAAGGGCGGGTACAATAGCCAGCTTGCTATTGGCTATTGCAAATTGAAATAGCCAATAGCAACCTAGCTATTCATTTCTATGCTGTTTTTTTTTTATCACCAAGTGACAAGGAATCATGGAGCTGGCTTTCTGGCCAATCAGAAAGCTGGGGGGCGGGTAATGACTCGCTGTCCAGCTTCCTGATAGGCCGCCTTCCGACCAATCAGAATGCTAGGCGGCAAGTCATTACACGCTGCCCGGCTTCCTGATTGGCCGGGGAGCTGGCTCCATGCTCCCTCGACACTAAGTGACGAGGAAGCTTGAAACTGGTTTCCTGGCCAATCGGGAAGCAGGGCAGTGTGTAATTACTCGCTGCCCAGCTTCCTGATACCGGAAGCTCAGGTATCGGGCTAGGCATCGGAGCATTTGGGCGAGTACAAGTACCTGCCCAATTACTTGTCATCGGCATCAATACTAGTATCTGTATCTGTGCATCCCTAGTTTATATCATGGATTACTATGCATTCTAAGAAAAAATATTCATATTTGTATATTGCAGAATCTCTGTTGTTGTAATATGTTACCTGTGATTTAAATAAATGACAGTTGAACCTTATATTGCTTTTATTTATCAAGAGGTTAAAGTAACGTGATCATTAGAACTCATAAATTTGAGGATGAATTGGACCACAGTGACTGCAATTGCAGGGGTCAGTGAGGGCTTGTTTAAAGCTCATTTACTGAATGTCTATATCCAAGGCACAGGTTTACTTTAATGTGGAACCCAAGCCAATGGAGTTTAATAGAGTAGTCCTTTTCAAGATGGTGTGTAGGTAGGTAAGATCTATTGATATGGCAGCCATGCATGCACAGTATTGACCCTCAAGTCCCACTTCTTCCACGCAGTCATTACGCATGGGCAGTATGGCATAACAATATGCCAGTGGTATGCTAAGGCTCTTGTGCTGAATACAAATAACCCCCCCACATGATCAGTATGGTATTATGGTATGGACTAGGATCTTTATCAAGTTTTTATTGCTGCTTGTTTCTCCACCGGAAAAATTTCCCCTCACATCTGAGTTATCTATCCAAATATTGGAAAATATCACCTTTGCTCCTTCCGTGGATTCTCTCTCGCTTTCTGCATTTTCACGTGGACAAATAGTGGGAATATATCTTCTCAACAGGGACACTTAAAAACCCAACAGAAGCACAAACAAATAATTGTGGATGTTTGATTTAGAAGAGCACCTCATTTTCTTTTTAGGAACCCTACCAACTTTAGAGATTAAGAAATACATTTTAATGATTATTTTGGATTATTTACACTTCTGTGCTGTTTTAAACTCTGAAAAAGTTTTCATTTAGAACGGAGTTGTTCTTTAACAATAATACCGGAATGTTGGAAATGTATTTCCAAATATCATAGCATGAGATGTAAGTGTTGGCCAGCTCTGAGCTCTATGAGCTCATTAGAGTGCATGGCTATGGGATGATTAGGGATTAGTGGAATTGATGAACAGCAAAGCCTTTGGTCTGCAAATGGCCATGTAAATATCAGGGGAGTTCATTAGCGAAGTGTCAGATCTTCAGCACAGTTCAGAAACAGTATGAAGAAATGTTGTGTACACTGAAAAATAACATGACACTGGGGGACGTGGAGACCAAAAGACTGAACTCTGTTTTGTGTGCATGGCAAATAAAACGTATCTCATGTCTAAAAGACAAATATTGTATTTACTTTTGTAAACTATGATTTATGTTGAGATAGAGATCACTAAATTGGCAAAATTGGTTTTCATGTGAATCATTGACTTCAAGGATATAAATGACTAGAGGTGTGGATTGATGAGTTCAACATCTTCAAATATCCCAGATTTGCTTTACCAATTGATTTGATCAAGTGTTACTTATAGTTTAGTGTTTATAAAGTAACTATAGATAATGGTAAAGTTTCAGAAAAGTTTATGCAATACATTTTTTACTTTTCATAAATTGGAATTATATGAAGGCACCAAAGTGCATAAAACCAATTTGTTAGAACCCTGCTTCTAAATTAACTGTCGGGGCATATTTGGTACACACAGCCACCATGGTGAACTGCAAGACTCATATATGTCAAGTTTAGTCTATCATATGTCACCTATAGAAAGGATGTTTGAGTAAACTCTACTATCCGTAACGTGGAAAGATTGCTTGCAAACCTAGGCAGCTGAGACTTATTATCATTTCCAAAGCAGGTTTTCACAGCTGGCTGGTATAATTGAGTGCTGAGGAATTTGTTTTATGCACTTACAATGATCTCCCACTTGCCCCTTTACGCCATGAAAAAATAATCAGCTGCTTGCTATTAAGAAAAAGGAATGGTACTTCCTGGTATGAGAGAGTATGTGACTCTTCCTGTTTCCTCCCATGTCACAGCATCAGTGTTTGGTTTGATTTACATGTTGCTTTACGGCACCATCATTGTCCTGCTGTTGAATACATTTGTGTTTACCCAAGAATGTTTAACAATCTCTAATACACAAAACAAATTATAAAACAATTGTGACACCTGTGTGTTGAATTGGGCTGTAGGTGATGGTGGTTTTGTGCCTTCTTTACATCCCCAAACTATAAATTCAAGATTTATTTTTTTAAAGCCTCATTGAATTTGCCAGAGAGCAAGTAATGGCTCAATGGAGTTCTCTAGGCAAATCTAATTACTTTTTTTTGTTGCTGAACTGGTAAAAAGTGGTCTAATTCAGAGTTCCAGCCTCCGCATACCATCCATGGATGGTGGTCACACTCAAAGTGAATATAAATTCTCTGCTCCTTTTGGTGACTCCTGATTATGTGGTGCAATCTAGTGGGGATCATGTTTTAAACATCGCTGGGGGTTATGAGGTAAGCATCCCTGCCCCCTGTCTCCCGTAATGCCATTCATCACTTGATAAAGAAGTAAAAGTCCTTATTCAGTGCTTCCCAAGTAACAAAGCATAGTCCTCACTTATTTGGGGCAGAGATGTCTTACAGGGGATATTTCCTTGAAGTGGGTTTGCTTCATGGCTTTAATACAATGTCATTTAATGACATTTCAATAAGTTAAAAAAGATGTACTGTGTGATGTTTGTGAGAATACACCAAACCGCCTGCACACAGCACACACCAAGAGGCCCTTATTCTGCCAAGCATGGAGTGACTGGGCCCTAAAGCTCGACCATTTCTTCCATAATTAATCATTTATGGTCTTTATTTCTTAGGTCCTCGAAGTTATTGTGTTCTGCATCTTGCTCTACGTGTACAGGAGAAAAGGGGTGAATCATATTGTGGTTTTGCTACTTCTGGTAGCTTTGTTGGGTGAGTACACAGTCTTCCGATTATCTAGGTCTGCATGTCAATTTCTTCTCTCCTTTTCATTAGCATTTGTTTAAATCAAAATCTTATTGGAAGTCATCTGCTGTTATGTTTGTTTTTGTGATTCATTTGGAAGATATAAAGGGACATGTGTTTTCTGTCTGTAGTGCAAAATTTCCTAGTACCGAAGCTACTGCATATTGTTTGATTTAAAAATGTAGATCAGTTTTAAACAATGGACTAGAGGCAGACTCTAAAGTCTTCTAGTGTAGTTCAATGATGATGGCAACGGTAGTTGGTTCAATCCACTATAAACTGATATTTAAGTTTTTGGGAGATGCTTAGGAGTTGAAAGCCAAATTTGCAAACCCCCTCCCATCTTTTTTTTTAATCGCTGAATACAAACTTTCTTTTAAAGGGTCCTTAGTCCAGTTACATGTGGTTAAGGGTCCCCGTCTTCCATTGGTGGTGGCCTCGTTCTGAACGATTAAGAGAACGTCACTCACTTAATGAGTTGAGTGATGTTCCTTCAGCATTCTCTGGTGAGCCCAAGGAGGATTGTTGATGCACCCACAAAAGCATGTTCAGGATTTCCTGGACTTACATGATGTGGGTTGGATGGCACTGGACCTAATGTTTTCTTATGGCTCTTGGACTCTGCTTGCAAGGGCTCTGCACTTGACTTCTCAGGTCTGCATGCCTGCTCTGACATCCAATATGATTCCTCTATTTGTTCAACTTCTTAAATTTATATTATGGAGAAGGAATGTATAGTAGTCTTAATAATGCACTTGGGGAAAAGGAATCCTCTGATACAGTAAAATACTGGGGGTACAGTGTTATCCAGCAATACAGATGAAAAAAATGGGGGTTTGGGAGTGCTTATTTAGATGATTGCAAAAGGAACATGGCCTGGCAGTGGGGAAATTTAATTCTGGGGTACATTACTATAGGAATCACCAACAGGAGGAAGAAGATCCTGATTCCCCTACATGGATCTTAAGTTAAGACCTAATTTAGAATACTGTATCCAGTTGTGAAGACCTTACAAAAAGATATAAAGACAAAATGGGTCCAGAGTCATGTTCAGAGGTGTGATGGATAAAGCATATCAGGAGAGATTGTAGGAACTTAATATGTACAGTCTTGAGGAAAGAATGGAAAGGGGGGAAATGACTGAAACTTCCGCATAAATGAAGGGTATAAAAAAAGGTTCCGGAGAGCAGAAATCACATATGACATATCCCATATATATCTCATATAAAACAAAGTTCAAAAACACGGGGAAATGACCTCAAACAATATGGTCGGGGTGTCGACATACTACAACAGATATAAAAATGTGCAGGAACCTTTTTTTTTTAAATATAGCACCCCACAATGCATGGTGTGGTGCACTGCAGTGCATGGTGCATTACACTCTATTGTACAGTATGTTTGGATTCCATTCACAATGAATGACACTGCAATGCACCTCCTATAGAGCAGGTGCCCTATTGTTTTGAGGTCTATAATGTTTGAGGTCATTTCCCTGTGTTTTTGATCTTTGTTTCATGTATCCCTTCAAGTTTCAGTCATGTTATAGCGTTATAGCAATGTGAATGTGTGAATGGGCCCCCAGGGTCAGGTTTCACAAGTCCCAAGAATGAATTAACCTTTAGAACAAGGGGTTAAGGCTACAGTCACATTGGACATCAATAAATCCAAAATTAAGACATCAGTCACAGGTGTGATGTTCGGTGATCTTCAATATGTTCTCTGTCCCTGACCTGGAACAAGCATGCAGCTCCGATTGTGGTCAGAACTAGAGATGGGAAGGGCTGGAAAAAAAGGGAAACATTGGGGGAAAAACTGTGTTTTCCTGTTTTTTTTTTTTTTCTAAAGCCCTTTTTGTTTTTTTCTGGAAATGTTTTTAAAAAAAGGAAGCCGGACGCCGTGTAATGACTCCCTGCTCGGCATCCTGATTGGTCGGAAAGCTGGCCAATCAGGAAGCCGGGCGCCGCGGCTCTCTGAATGGCCCGGAAGCTGGCTCCATGCTCCCTCGTCATCTCATAATGAGGGAGCATGGAGCCGGCTTCCCGGCCAATCAGGAAGTCGGGCGCCACGTCATTACAGGGCGCCCGGCTTCCTGATTGGCCAGAAAGCTGGCTCCATGCTTTCTCGTCACCCAGTGACGAGAAGCATGAGGACAGCTTCCCTGCTAATTGGGAAGCCAGGTGGCAAGTGTTTACACGACGCCCGGCTTCCCGACTTATCAGGAAGCCAGGTGACGAGTCATTAAACGGCACCCGGCTTCCTGATTGGCCAGAAAGCCAGCTCCATGCTTTCTCGTCACCAGGTGACGAGAAGCATGGGGATGGCTTCCCTGCTGATCGGGAAGCCGGGTGGCAAGACATTGCATGACGCCTGGCTTCCTTAATGGAACTTTCGGTATCGGTATTCAGTATCGGCGAGTACCCCAAAAAAATATTGGTACTCGATACCTAAAAACCGGCATCGGTGCATTCCTAGTAAAAAAAATGCTCCACACTGAATTTTTTCCCCAATTTTTCCAGAAAAAAAAAACGGAAAATAAATTATTTTTTTTTTTGGATGGCTTCAAGATTTTCCGGAAATTTTACACCTCTAGAACTTGCGATCTGAATACTTGTATGTCCTCATTGCTTTTGCACTACCCGTATATGTTATTATTCTGTAATATAAACATGAGTGCTTTCTCTCTTTCAGCCTCGGTGGCAGTGATTTCAGTTAAAGCGGTTGCTGGCATGATAGCGATGACCTTGAAGGGGGAGATGCAGCTGACATATGCCATATTCTACGTCATGGTTGTTCTAATGGTTGCTTCTTGTATCTTCCAGGTCAAGTAAGTTGTATCCGTTTTTGATGGAAACGTGTTTTTCTGTCTGACAGCCCTCATTTGTGTACGGGGCCAGACAGATCTTCCTTCACTAGAATTTTAATGATTACGCTGTTTTATTTTTTTCCTACCTCAAAGTCAAATTTGAAGTGATCTGGACTTGGCTTTATCTGTAGCTTGCATAAAAGATCGCTATGGAGTTCAGTGCTGTAACACCTCACTATAATTGTTGTTAGTCATAAATCATTAGCAGAGCTTTATCCTCCATCACTAACATACATTTTGAATTCTTCTGGAAAAATAATTAATGATATAAAAAACCTTTCCTGCTG
>NW_017306494.1:58682-149244 GCF_000935625.1 Nanorana parkeri
AATCATATTCCCCTTCATTCCTCCTCCAGCAGGTACATAAAAAGTTATGTTGCGGAAAAAAGGGAGGGGCCGAGGAGCTGGACCAGCATTGACATTCCCAGAAGAGTAGAGGGCTCTATCTCTCCCCCCCCTCCTCTCTCTTCTCTCTCCCCCCCCTCCTCTCTCTTCTCTCTCCCCCCCCTCCTCTCTCTTCTCTCTACCCCCCCTCCTCTCTCTCTCACAGTGAAATGTATTTATACATGGCATATCCGTATTCTAAAATTGCTGCCTGCCTCTTTTGCTGTTACAATGGCTTCAATGCTTTTTCAGGCACTAGAGCAGAATAATTGCAGATCAGGAGTTCTGACTTTACGTGCTATATGCTTGTTCCAGAATGTTTTAAAGCCAGATACGGCCAGGCAACTAGCATTTTCAGAAGCAGTTTAGCAATAGCAGCATATATTTCTCAGTAATGCATTCTTGAGATAAGATCAGGGTGCTGCTTCTCCTTTCACTGTCTAGTCACAGGCTGGGGGTGCAGATGAGACATGTGAGCATTACTGAACTGCATCAGAGATAATTAAGAGCTCCTGCCCTGCCAGACTGGGCTCTGTGGTGTGGCAGAGCTGAGTAAATCTCAGGACTGGGTGGATTGGACTACAAAACAGGTAACCCCGCTCTTTTATATGCATTTCATCGGTGTACTTAGCTGTTTGACTGGAGTTCAGCTCTAGCTGTATATTTTAGTGTAATCTGGTTTACATTCTAAAATATGGAATGTGATTAATAAAGACATCATTGGAAACCTATACTCTAACAGTAAATAAGGTCTCTCTCGGCACACTGACTCGGCTTCTACTTGTTTTTATAGCTAACAATAACCCGAGAACATAAAATGTAATTGTGCTCGTTTTTCAAAATCCTCCAAGCATATTTTACATGGACTAATTTTAAATTGCATCTGCGTGTTTACTTTTGTTTTTTTCCTCTAGTGTTTGTTCTCATTTATTTAGACTTCCCCAGTACATTATGGAGTTATTCTAAGTCCTGCTGAGCACTCTTCTCTATAAATATTTATGAAGCTGCTAAATCTTACAGCGTCTTTTACTATTAAACTGTCTTCAGCATTGTTTTTACTCGTTATTTTTGTCTCATTTGTTTATGTATTTACTTACTTCTTTCTTTGCTAGATTCTTAAATCAGGCAATGCAGCTTTACAATGCAACGGAGGTGGTGCCAATTAACTATGTGTTCTTCACAACCAGTGCTATACTCGCAGGTACCGAACAATGAGCCAATGTTAGAAATATTTTACTTTTCTTGAAGCTTAAAGTGACTCAGGAGTGAAATCTTAAAAATACATTCAAGTACCTCAACTATTAACAAAAATGTATCTTATGTGTCTGTAGATCCTCAAATCATCTCTGAATTGGTGCTGACACTGTCCTTCCTTCTGGAGGGTGGCTACTTTTGTTCCCCATGGTCCCTGTGTGTGTTGTAACATAGTAACCGCTCCAAGCTCGCTCCCATGATGGACTACAATCTCATGTTTAGTTTACCTATTTGTATTGAGATTGTAGTCCATCACGGGAGCGAGCTTGGAACTTGATCTCTTTTAAATGCTTTGTATAAAAGACAATTGAAAAGGGCTCTGTTTTCTTTTGAGTTCTTGCCTTGTGACAAAAATGCAGATTGAGCAGAAGGGAGGCGCACATCACCAGTGGCCTCACAAGGGGGGTGCGGCCCGCACTCGGGTGACACCATTGGAGGGTGACACCAAAAAGTCAGGCACTCGGTGATGGACCGAGAGCCTGACAGTGTCAGGAGAGAGGAGGGGACCCGGCGGCATACCTCATCCTGCCGGGTGAACGTCCCCTCCTCTCTCTGCCGATGTCCATCACTAAGATGGCCTCAGGCCCCGGAAACGCGTCATCACAGGAGTCCCGTGCTGACACACAGACATATGTGCAGCCATTCTACAGTCGCATAGGCTCATCGTATTGCTTTTATTGATCCACTTTTGTGAGTATGTTTTTACTCTGTTTTTACTCAGTATGTTTTTACTCTATATTTTTTCTTAAAATCATTAAAAACCCTCTACACTAGGGTGGGCGCCCTTCTCTTTTCTCTTTTTTTCTCAGTGTTGCAGCTTCCCAAGCTGAAGTGGGGCAGCACTCCTAGTCAACCTTGTTTTGTACTATTCATCTGTGGGTCAAATTTAGCGCTTTGGACTTGTTTTCACTGATTGTCAATTAAATGATCGCACATGCGCGATGATGTCACGGTGGGGTGTCACCTGGTCTTTGCTCCGGGTGACACCTAGCCTTGGACGCCCCTGCACATCACTGGAAGCATCCTGCAGTCATTCACCAAGTCCCCGTTCACACCAGGGGCTGACTGGCAACTTTTAGCCCAGGGGGCAAGTACAACCCAGAGGCCAATGGTGCAGCAACTTGGCCCCCTCTGCCTCTTCCCCTGCCTTCTCCCGGCCCCTGTCTGCCACTTTTGGCTATAGAGAACTACAATTCCAGGCAATACATTATGCAGCAACGTAGAATACCATCATCTATAGAGGACTATAAATTCCGGCAATAATGACTACCAACAGCTATAGAGAACTACAATTCCCAGCAATACCATTATACAGCAATGCAGAACAGCATCAGCTATAGAGAACTACAAATCCCAGCAATACATATTACAGCAATGCAGAATAATATGAAGCGACATACTCTGTTGCTCTGGGTTCTCCGACTGATGTCTCCAGGGTCTTTGGAGGGTTGCGCAGGCTCTCACCAGGGATCCAGAGAGTTTCACGGGTGCGAGGCGATCCGGGCTGGCTGGACCACGTAGACGCGGCCTGGGCATGTTAGAGTAGAAAAAATGGTACATGCATGAATCTATAACTTTATAGCAGGGCGCACATTGGGAAGGCTTACAACAATACAAAACACAAAAATTCCCCAGCCTCAACCTGCCAGCCAGCCTGCAACCAAACAGAGGTTTAGTTGCACAAACTTTTGGCCAAACTCTATGTATCCGAGTCTCCAAGTGTGAGCATATTAATGAAGTTGATAAATTACATGCAGGTGTACCTGGAGGTAGCCAACTCTTCCTAATAAGGTGCAGGAGACTCGGATACATAGAGTTTGGCCAAAAGTTTGTGCAACTAATCCACTGATTTTAACGCATACTGTTGACAGGGCTACTTGTTTGGTTGCAGGCTGGCTGGCAGGTTGAGGCTGGGGAATTTTTGTGTTTTTTTTTGTTGTAAGCCTTCCCCATGTGCGCCCTGCTATAAAGTTATAGATTCATGCATGTACCATTTTTTCTAGTTTGACTACATTAATGCATACTGTTGACAGGGCTACTTGTTTGGTTGCAGGTTGAGGCTGGGGAATTTTTGTGTTTTGTATTGGGCATGTTAGAGGACCGCTGGCTGGGACCTCCCGAGCACCCACTTGAGGAGCAGCAGCCGCGCCGATCACAGAGCCGCAGCGGTCGGGTGCAGGTGGCAGCAGGGGTCAAGGGGCCATTCATCAAGGCTTCGGAGAGGCCCGGGGGGCAATTGCCACCCTGCCCCCCGGCCCAGTCCGCCCTGGTTCACACCATCGTGTTCCGTGAATGTGTGTCGCGGTGATGCGTGTTCGGCTTTTTTCCCTGTATTTGCCGGGTGTTCCGTTTAATTTTAATGGGTGCGGCATATGCGACAAACCCAAGAAAGTAGTTCATGTAGCAAAATCATCTAAGTTCCATGTGTTTCCTGTGAATTGT
The DNA here is from genome assembly GCF_000935625.1 of Nanorana parkeri. Lineage (NCBI taxonomy): Eukaryota > Metazoa > Chordata > Amphibia > Anura > Dicroglossidae > Nanorana > Nanorana parkeri. The sequence goes on from NW_017306494.1 coordinate 62,436, forward strand.
GCGTGTTTTAGCATGTGTCCTTGCATGGGAAATACGGGTATTTGCCTGGCCATGTTTGGGGTGCCATTAACAAGTAATAGCGGAGCAAGCACTTTTTTGTGTGCGTTTGCCGCAATTTTCTGAAATGTGATGGTTTTAGGGTTAGACTTCAGTCTCCTTTGCTCAGGTGACACTTAGGTGGGTATCCTTTAAAGGATTCTTGTTTATGTTTATTATTTGTGTCCTTTTTAATACCATTTTATTTCTATTTATTCATACACTAGAAGGGGACTTAAGGTGTTTGTCGGGGCAAAAACATATTAAGTACATCTCTGCAATATATGCACATGTACCATGTTTCATTACTTTAAATATGTTGTAAGTAGAAAACAAAATACATGTTGATCCTGACAGAAATCCAGAAAAAGCTGCAAATTTCCTGTTTGCTCTGACAACTCTGCTGCAGTAAAATCCCAAGCAGAGGTATCAGCATGTCTCCAATATGTTATGAAAATGAGGAAAGAGGGAGGTGTCCTGTAGTCCAGCATAAAGGTGCCCATACACCTTACAATTATCTGCAGATTTTCTGTGGTCAGATAGAAAAAGTGCAACAGATTGGCCCTGGTGGAGATTACTCCATCCACACAGTTAGGTGTAGATGGAGGAATCTGTTGCACCTTTTCCATCTGACCATAGAAAATCTGCAGATAATTGTAAGGTGTATGGGCAGCTTAAGAGAACTGGGCAGGGCTGAAAGTGCTTGTGGTTTCAGTGCATCACAGTAACTGCGTTGTCAGCTTAAACAGGTTGTTGGATGCACATTGAATTTCAACAAGATCAACAGATATTTTTCTGTACTTGCAGTGTTTTTAAAGGGATACAACATGGGGAAATGCTTTTATTTGCCCAGACATACTCTAAAGCCTCGACTCACTAAATGTTGTTACTTAATTAAACAAAACATACTGTACCTGCCTAGGTCTGGCGATACAGAAGCAATACAAATCATTAAAATAATAAAATAGACTCATCTTATCTATTATTTTTAATGAATGCATTTATTTTTGTTATTTCAGGTGTAATATTTTATCAGGAATTCCGAGATGCAGCATTATTGAATGTATTTATGTTTATATTTGGGTAGGTAAATGGTTTTACATTTATTTCCAGAAATGTGACAAACCTAAAAGTTTTTCTGAAGGAAATAGAATGCTTTTATTTGGTACACTGTTTAAAAAAACTTGCTCTCTTTTTATAATTGACTATAAAATTATTATATATAGATAGATAGATAGATAGATAGATATCGAGAGAGGGGGAGAGAGAGAGAGATAATCTCTATAGATATATATCAATCATCTAACCTATATGTCATAGTAATAACATGATTGGGAACATGGCTCTTAAGCATTGATAAATATTTCTACAAGTCATTTAATTGTGACTGTCAGAATAAATGAATGTAATAATTCTGAGGTTTCAAGTACTTTTTTTTTCTGGATATTTTTTCACACTGTGTTTTGTACATGGAAAATCTACGATCTGTTAACATCACCATTATGTGATAAACATGCAGCTCCCATCTTGGTCTAGTTAAGTCGGCAGTAAAAACAATTTTATTATTCTTTACAAGTCTATCTAATTCCAGGCTATAAAAAAGCACTTTATAAAAAGGGGGGATCCATTAATTAGTCTAATGTTTTGTAGTAATGATGTCTGCGTTATTTCAGAGTCACTTACACAGAAAGTCAGATTGCATTTCGGTCCATTTATGTCTCTTAGAGAGTGAAGTGCTGCACAAGACAATGAATCTAGTAATTAACGGGGATAATTGCTGCAGAAAGCAGCCTGGTGTGTAGGAAGAAGAGTCTCCTGCATATTAATGGCTGGAATTATAGGCGACATAAAAAGTGGAGAGACATAAAACAAGCTAGTAATCTGCTAATCTTTGCACTTTATGGGAAGTGGTTTTTCAAATTTAATTATACTTTTCCTTGTTTTAGTAGCATCATTTGGAAGGTGTTTTTTCACAACCGGGAATCTGTGTGACGGCTGTATCATTTGTAAATATGTCACCAAAATCTGAGTTTCTTTATAGCTTGTCTTTCAGTTTTCACACATATAGGGGCTTTACTAAGACATACCCAAAAGCTTACAATCAACCCTGACTTTAAACCAAGCTATGCATATTTTCAGTATCTCCAACCCTTTTGAAGATTAGGACAGTTTAGAGATTTGCCAGTAGGCCAAAAAAGGTCTCTGTCTAAAAGCAATAGAGGCAAAGGGTGATCTAAGACATCAGAGAATGTTTGCCTGATGTAGCTGTTTACAGCTGGAAAAAGTGTTTGAATGGCTTTAGGACAGGCATATGAAACGTGGGACCTGCAGAAAGAATTTGTGTGTCCTGCACCATAGTATTTTACCCACCTGCTATTTCTAAGGGAGACGTCTCTTAGGGTTAGAGTCTAAGGTTAAGGGGAGTCACCCCTGAAGGAGGTGGTCGGACACCAAGATGCTTACAGGCAGACTAAAAGGCTTATTCCCTGAAGGTGATGGGGCAAATTAATATAGCGTGGTCTGCACAGAAGTTGCCAAAGAGTAGAAAATAATGGGTATCAGTGGCCTCGGCAGAGTACACTGCAAAGGAGCTCCCTATTCATCTCTCTTGTCTATTACCACTCCTTTTTTATATTTTACCATTCTAATATAAAATAATGACCAGCTCATAAATTACTGTAGTGTGGCTTCTGGGTGATGGTGCTGCTGCCATGGCCCATCCATAGTCATGAGCGCTGTAGCCAGCACTTGACCATTGCAGACACCCCCTATCCAAACTCAGTCAATGGCTATCTTTTTTCCTAAGCAGCTAATTATATATCCCCCTCCTCCCCTTTCCAGAGGCACAAGCATGCATATTGGTCTGATGGAATTGTTCTGTCTCAACCACCAATTGTATGTATTTGCACATACCTTCCTGAGACTAGTCTGTACAGATAGTATGACAACCTACTGAGCTGATGGTATCCACAGGCAGGGTCCAACTCACCAAGAAGACTCAGAGTAAAATCCAATGCAGTTTATTCAGGCTAGACAATACAGGGGATGCCATTCCTTGTCATTCTTAGAGGTGGAAAGACATTTATATCTGAAGCCTTGTACAGCATGAACAGATCCCTCTTAACACAGTGAGGGTGAAGTGATAAGAAACAGGGAAGGAGAGGCTAGGAGTGTCTAACTAGAAGAATGTACCATTTACACTAAACATAAGTAAGTGAGGTCCAATAGAATATAAGTGTATGCAGAAATTAAGCTTTAGTAGCACCAATCTACCACTGGTTGTCGTAAGTCGATGATAAGTAATGAATATATAGTAGTGCAATAATACAATACTGGCTTTGGCAGCACAGAAAGTGCATATTTGCATTACCGTATTCACCTTATAAATTGTTCAACAGCTGTATATTTCATGCTCTTGCTGATGAACCATTAATCTGGTACCAAACGTGCGATTTCTTCACTGGAAACACATCGCCAGCAAGGTAAAGCAAACACTTCTAATGGGTGTCACTGCCTCACTCGGAACACTGCAGAATCACACTTGCTAGTGATGGTGCAGTGACAGAGCTACATTGTTCTGGCATGGCAAGGAAGTGACTCAGTAGAAGGGAAGTGCTTTCTTAGCACGCTGGCTAGGGTTGCTAGTCTGACATTGCAGGGCACAGCCAAAAGTGCATTCTTTGTCTGAGCTGCTACAAGGTCACAAAAAAAAGACATATCTGCAACTGTTCACAAGTTCTGTCGCTGAGTTTCTAAGTGCCCCATGGAAATGTTGGCATGCAACTGTGCCCCTGTGCTCCCATACATAATTGCATAAGCAAGTAGACTTAAAATGACCAATTTTCTTAACAATTTCCACATTTCTTTAATGAAATAAAACCCTCCTCACCTGATCTGTTTGTATTTTGAACCCAGGTAGATGAAAGTCTTTCTGCTTACATTCTGGTGGTTTGTTTAAGTAGCACATGCCAGATTTAGCTGCAAATCTGTTGTCAAATATGGTCAATGTCCATATATATAACTCTGTGTGTATTATATAGTGTGCAAGTTTTTCTTTATTTCAGTGGATTTTTTTAAACTAGTAAAGTTATTTTGCCTCGCTCGTGAAAGCTTTTGGACTTTACTGTCACGTTTGAAGCCGTTCCTTCTAAAGTTTGTTCCATGAGATGTGTCCTGAGCTTTTCTGCCAGATTCTCCTAAATTCATTGTGACATACTAAAGGAGAACAAATGTGCTTGACAACCATTTATTCTGGGAACAGACAGTGCTGGCTAAAGGGACGCCTGTCATTCTTGTACTCCCATTTGAAAGCTCGGATGAACATGCAGAGGTGAACAATCAATAAAATAGGCTGAGGATTGCTGAAGGGTCCACTTTTTGATTGCTTCCTTTGCTCTATACCGGGCCTGAAATGGTTACATTCTACTAGGTGAATCTGCTATCTTTATTTTCACCTGCCCTAGTAAAAGGATGTTGAATTGTAGGCACACATGTTCTCTCTAAACGTCTTACTGACGTGACTGAGATCCTGGTAACGGATGTTTGCCACAAGAGCTGCAATGTATGTGGCAGTGTTTTCTGGGCTGTTATAAGTGCCCATGGTGAGCCCACTTCTTATTGAGGCCCTTTTACTGCATTCTCTGCAGATTTACTTTTTGAGGAAATTAAACAGAAAACTGCTTTACCTGGTGGGGGGGAAAATGAAACCAGGGGACCATCAGAGAAATGGGACCGCAAGTAGATTCTTTAAAAGCCACATTTAAAGTAACTAGGACTTTACAGCAAACCTGAATCCATGCCTTTCTACCTCTGAACAGCAGCACTTGGATAAATTCACAACTGGAAGCTCACATCTCCAGCTAATAAGGACCTCCCCACCTAATTCTTATTGGCTTGCATTGCAACCAGCCATATAGAAACCAATCCATAGTGGGCCCAAACTAGCCTTGACCAAGCGTATCAATTTAAATGATATGGCTGCTGAGTGTCCTGATTTATTTTATGGATGTGGCAACTGGAGAAAGTCAACATGGCATTTTTATTGACCCTAAATGTCTTTTTCCCTTCCACTGTATAGCGCTGTATGAATGCTAGAAGGGGTTTATGTACTGCTAAAATGTAGCTGAAGCCAAACCAAATTTTTACTGCAGTTATTAGAAATACTGTAAAAAAAAATATCCAAAGTGTTTTCGGATGTTTATACAAATGCCTATTGTATTGTGGAGACCATAAACATGCAGTTGTCCTAAACATTGTTTGCATGCAGGTTGGAGTATCTGGTGTTCTATTTCTGCACTTCCTCGATGCTCTGGTCCTGGCTAATGAATGCTTACAAACATTAGACATTCCTAACTGCCACATTAAGCCTCGTCTTTTGTCTCTATACTATAGTTCCCTGCTCCGTTAAAAAAAAAAAAAATGTTTTGGCAGTAGATCTACTTTAACTTTGATAGCGTTCACTCTATAAATTATGGCATGGCATATTTTAGACTCTGGAATAAAAGTAAAGCTATGTTGTTTTCCCTGGCAACCAAATCAATCATTTATTCTCTAACAACAGAGACATGGTATAGAGATGCTAGGGACAGCACCATTATTTATACGTATAAACAATAACCATGGTGTCTGTGTTGTCGGTTTGCTGATTTTAAGTGTTTTCACCCTTCCAGGAAGCTGGTAAGCTTAAGTATAAATGATTGAAATGGCCGTATTGTCTACAGTTTTGCATTCCCCTTTGGAGTAGTTACAAGGAAATACATAATAAACAGCAATGCCAAAACTGATCTCACACTTTCACAAGAAAAAAGGTCTTCTCTTTATTTTTCACTGTTATCCTCTTTAGGCTATAATCCAGTATGGTGTGTTATTTACTTATCTACGATCTAAACATGCCTGCTGGGCACAATGGAGTTATGATCACAGAGAAATGATCTATCTCTCTGTAGCTGGGTGCCGCTACAGCAGAGACTTCCCTCTCCTATTGGATTGTAAATATTGCCTGGCTTCATGCAAGTCACAGCAGCGATGTATCTAAGGTATATATACTTATGTAATGAGGGGGATGGGGCAGGGAAGGCAGGTGCATTATGAGGACAGTTGCCCTTCAAAAATATTGCATTTGAAAAAATCCCTAAGAATGTTTTCCACCACTTTTGTATCTGTTTTTTTTTTTACTTAAATAGAAATAGCTTTCTTATGTAATAGTGAACAGAGATTGATCAGGAATGTCCACCTGCCCAACCATTTGTCATTTGCAGTGATTATGTGTGTACTTATTATTATTAATATTCAGGATTTATATAGCGCCAACCGTTTGCAAAGCACTTTACAAAACTGAGGGAGATAATACAGTTCAAATACAATTTCAATACAGGAGGGTTAGGAGGGCCCTGCTCTTAAAAGCTTACAATCACGTAGGAAGGGCACATGATATAAAAGTTAATAGGTGTGGGATGAGTTAATGGAAGACGTAAAAGAACAGTTATTATGTGCAGGTGGGATAGGCTTCCCTGAAGACATGAGTTTTAAGGGATTGCCTAAATGTTGACAGAGTAGGAGATAAGCAGACAGATTGGGGTGGGGTAGGGCATCCCAGAGGGTGGGAAACACTTTGGAGAATCCGTGGAGGTGAAGAGAGAGCTGGAGAGCAGGAGGTCTTGAAGGAGCACAAGAGGACGGTTTGGGTGATATTTTGAGATGAGGTTGGTGATGTAGTTGGGGGCAGAGTTGTAAATGGCTTTGTTGTTGTTAATATTTTGAATTGTATTCACGGGGCAAGTGGGAGCCAATGGAGAGCTAGGCAGAGAGGGGTTGCAGACACTGAACGGTTGGTTAGGTGGATGAGTCTGGCAGCAGTATTCATGATAGACTGAAGGGGGATAGTCTGTTTAGTGGTAGGTCAACAAGGAGGGAGTTACAGTAGTCAAGGCTAGAGATAAAAAGGGAGTGAATTGGAAGCTTTGCAGTGTTGTTTGTTAAAAAGGGGGACATTTTGGAAATGTTCTGGAGGTTGAGTTGGCAAGATTTGGATAGTGATTGGATGTGGGCCTGAAATGGGAGCTCAGAATCAAGGATTACTCTGAGCACACCGGCTTGAGGGGAGGGGTTAATCATAATGCTGTTGATTGTGGTGGAGAAGTTGGGGGATGGGACACAGAAAGGAGGAAATAGTATAAGCTCAGTATTGGACAGATTGAGTTGGAGGTAGTGGTGTAACATCCATGTTGATATGTAAGTGAGTAGATTAGTGATGTGTGAGGAGACAGAGGGGGTGAGCTGAGGAGTGGAGAGATAGATTTGGGCGTCGTCAGCATAGAGATAGTATTGGAAGCCATGGAAGGTTATCAACTGACCCAGGGAGGAGGTGTAGATAGAGAATAGAAGGGATCCAAGGACAGAACCTTGGGGAACCCCAATGGATAGACGTATAGGATAGGAGGTAGAGTTGTAGGTGACATTAAAGGTATGCTGAGATAGGTAGGAGGTGAACCATGAGAGAGCAGAGTCTTGGAAGCCAAATGATTGGAGTTTATTGAGGAGGAGCAGGTGGTCAACTGTGTCAAAGGTAGCAGAAAGGTCCAAAAGTAGAAGTATAGAGTAATGGCCATTCGTTTTAGCAGTTAGTAGGTTTTAGAAGGGCAGTTTCTGTGGAGTGTTGCGGATGAAAGCCAGATTAAAAGGGATCAAGGAGGTTGTTAACATTAAGGTTGCGGCTCAGGCGGTTGTAGACCAGGCGTTCAGGAAGTTTGGAGGTAAATGGGATCAAGGAGATGGGTCTCAAATTGTTTAGATTGGTGGGCCCACTGAGGGCCCTTTTAATATGGGGGGTCACCAATGCTTATTTTGGACCCTTGTTTGTGACTGTTGCACAGGGCTGACGAATTCACAAATAACTGTCATCGTACTTTTGTCCAGAGGAATGTTTGTTTATCCACGCAGTGCTACTTCTGAGCAGAAGAGAAGGGAAATGACTGGATAAAAATACAATCCCATATAGAATGCATTTCTGCTGGTCTTGAACTGCCTCACTGTACAGCAATAATGATAAACCTCTCCCAGGCTGCTCCGCTGAAGATGCAGGATCTTCCTCTGCGTTATGCATAAGATATATGTATCCTGTCAATAGGGAGAATTATTTTATTTATAACTCTAGTCAAATATTTTAATGCTTTATTTAGCTCTACTGACAGCTATGAAGCAGCCTGATTTGCTTCTTATGTTGTGATAACTGTCCCCCATTCACACCTGGACATTTTGTTGCACGTTTCCCAAAGTGTGACAGCGATCAACTTGAATAATCCCATTATTTTCAATGGTGCCCATTCACATCTGAGCGTTGTGTTACTTGTCACTTTTTTGGGGAAGAATTGCACATTTAGGCCCCATAGTCTTCAATGGGAGGGCTTGAAAAACACGTATATTGTGCTTTTTTTGTGCAATTCTGCACCAAACAACCATTTTCTCCTCCTGGTATCTAGATTTTCCATTGGCTAAAACAAAAACACCCAAGCCGCAAAAAAAAAAGGCGGCAAAACATGCCTGGAAATGCTGAAGTGTGAATATGGGCTTACACTGTGTAAAAATGATGGAATGCTATTACCGTATGTAAATTAACAAAAAAATGCGTTTTTAATACATTTTGAATTTGTTAGCTCATAATAAAAAGTTTGTGTCATATTTCTTAAAACAGTGGATCAAATAAAAGACCTTGAAACAGAACTCTGGGGAAAAGTGTTCTTAACCCTTGCAATGGGTCTACCCCCACACTGCAAGGGTTAAGCGCTCTTTTTGTCAAGGAGCTAAAAAATAAAGTTATACTCACCCGATTCTCTGAGACAGCTTGCTCTTAGACCAGTCCCTGGAGTCTCTCTTCCCCTCTGCTGCAGCGGTCTAAGTGTATAGGACATGAGGACGCTGAGGGACATATCATCACTTCAGGGTCCGGAATAGCAGCAAGCCAGCTCTGCAGTTCAGGTAAGTATAACTTTTTTAGCACCTGGACAAAAACAAGCACTTGCAGTGGGGCTACCTTTCACCTTTGAACACTTTTGCCCAGAGTTCTGCTATAAAACAAATGTAAGACTAGTTTAAGCAGGCAAATTAGAATTACTATCAAGGTAACTGATACATACTGACTTGCTAAATTTGGTCTGGGCATCTAGGTTTCAAAGAACTCTGGCTATGAAAGGGTTAAAGTTGTCATAATTTGTTAAATCAATTGTCTTGGTTGGTTTACACCACCTGGTGCCACATTAATTCTTTCTCATAGGCTTCTCTTCCAGCTTTGTGGTCTCGGGATGATTCAGCTCTGTGGAAATTATTAATTGTATCAAGCATTTTAGGATTTATATTTGTTTTATGAGACGCCTGTAACACGGTTCTAGCTGTATCTATAATTCATGTTTATTTCTGCAGGTGTTTTTTGTCGTTCCTTGGAGTTTTCTTAATAGCTAGAAATCAAGAGAAACGTTCTTTCCAAGAGCCGTATATAAATTTTGGAGAGATTCCTGGTGAGTATATATAAGGGCTATACATCGATATTGACCATAATATACTACTATACCATAGAGTAGCTGGAGGTAAAGATGTTTTTATGGAGTCAAGTTATTATGTCACTGAATCTATAGAAAATATTGAACTCTACCAGGCTATATATAACTCACCCAATTTTGACAGGACAGGGGGCAGATATTTTACAGCTCTGTAGTGCCACCTGCAGTGCAGTGTGGTATTGCAACCAGAGCTTCCACATGTAATGACAGGTTTATGCGGTAGGGCAGGTAAAAGGGCAGTAATCCACAACCAGTTAGAAATCAGTGAAAGTGATTTGTTATTGATAAGGGTGATGACGTTTCCCTTCATTACACATTTTTGCACCCTTATAAGTCCTATTAGAGAATAACCGTAATCAGCGGGATTGTATAACCCATTTGATACCTTTTTTAGAATGTGCTTAAATCGCATTCAGTTTTAAAGCTAAAGTCTGGGGAATTTCCAGGTGAAATGCATTCATGAGATTTGTTTTAACTGCCAAAAAATTGTGTTCAGACAGTTTTCCAGGCCAAAGCACTCTAGGAAGGCAGAACAGCGTCTTTACTTTCTAAATATAGCTAAGCAACACAGCTTGGTCATCATTCTGCCTCCAGATCTGCTGTATGGAGGAAATCAATCTATGCTCTCCTCCTGTTAGCAACCTTCCAGTGTTGGATTGACAGCAGTGTAAAGAAGCTAATATAAAGATAGATTTGGGTAATTGTACTTCACAAGTTGTATTTTTAAAATGCATTAGATTTCATTTTTATATGTTTTCCTTATAGTTCAGCTGTATTAAGCTACAAAACAGCCATCTAAATGTGTATATTCAATCCTTGTCACTGTTCAGTAGGTGTGAATGCCAACCTGTACATAGCAGCCACTTTATTAGCTAAATCAATTGATGATTAATATAGAAGCTGAAGCTTTGCACTCATTGAGGACATCCCTCATTTTTCAGTGTTCTCTCTAGTTAAATACTTCAGGCCACAGGATGGCTTCCTGTCATCAGTGCATCCAACAAATCATCTTGAAAGAAAGAAAGAAGTGTGCGTAATGTATTTTTAATTGCTCTTCCTAAGGCTGTGCTCTCACAGGTGCTGGTTGGCTTCAGCTTTGCTCCTCTCCATCATCAGATGTTTTCCAAGCTGGTGGAAGGACAGGGAGAGCATTCAAAATGTCAGAGAGGTCAGCATCAAACAGCAGCAGATGTCAAAGCCTGCATTCATTTTGGTCCAATGTTCTAACGCGTGTTTGGCTTCATATACTCCAAATACACAATATACTGGGTTATATGACTTCTGTACGTGGCCTTGTGTTACAGTGGAAAGGCATTTTTTTTTAATGTCCAGATTTGCCCCCACAAACTGTCTCCTCCTTTATCTCATTTGCATAGTCTGCCACTGGTATCACAGAAGGGCAGCCACACCAAGGCAGGAAAGACCCTGAGATGAAAGGTAAAGGGGGAACTAACTGAATACTAATATGGTATGGGATCACTCATGGCAAACTAACCAGTTGCCCTTCCTTTTATCATGGGGTACTACAAACGGTGTCAGGGTTCATGAATCAGTGGTGTATCCAGGGTATGACACATGCCCTGGGTGTCACTTGAAGGGGGGGGGACTGCTCTGTGGGTCAGTAAAAGTTTGCCAACCCATGGAGAGAGCTGACTTTTTTTTTTCTCTCCCCACCTGTCTCCTATAAACATCTCCCCACCCGGCTCTTAGCAACCCGGGACACTCTGGCTGGCGTCCTGTCCAGCTCCTGCCAATCAGTGACATCACTGGTTGGTAGGAGCTCGGTGGGACGACGGCCAGGGAGATGTGTTGCCTGGCTCTTGTCAACCTGGGATGCTATGGCCAGATTCCCAGGTTGCTTAGAGGGGTGCCAGGGGTGCAATTGTTTGTAGATACGCCTCTGTCATTATGCCACCACCCTCATATAGTATAGTGAATATCCTCCCCATTCTAGCTGAAGAAGATGAGAATTATTTAGTAACTAAGGATCTATAGCTATATATGCCTCACAAAGCCTCCTAATCAGCACCACGTCATACTAGACAGTATAAACAACTAGAGGTGGACCGAAATAGAAGTTTAAAAATCTAAACGAAACCGAAATAAAAAACAATTGTCAGGCTGAACTAGAAAATGTTTTTATTTTAAAAAAATTCAAATTTTTAAAATATTTTCTTTTTATTTATAAGCTTTTAAAAATGTTAGTATTTTTATTCATTTTTTATGAAATATTTTTATTTTTTACTTTACTGTTAGGGGCTTCGGAGAAATATTAGGGGTCTAAACAGGCCCCTGATATTTCCCTTTTAAAATAGAAAAAGAGATTGAGAACACAGAGTCATCAATCTCTTTTTCTGTATCCCCTGTTATCAATGAACAGGAATCCTCTATACTGAGTGCTCCTGTTCATTGATAACTTGAGAATATAGTGTATTTACTATAACCACAATCGTGAATGAACTGGAGGTGATGTAGATCACTTCCCATTCATTCATAATTGAGGATATAGTCAACATTGCTCTCGCTCTCCTCTGACACGCTGTCACAGGAGTCTGAGCGAGCTGTGTGGGAGGAGAGCCCAGTCTCCTGTGACAGCGCGGGCTGTCTCCGCCCCCACACCGCTCTGCCGGACTGTGATAGGAGGCTGAGCGGTATGGGAGGAGAGACACCGGCCGCTCGCAGCGCTCGGTCGGCTGTCACTTTCTCTCCTCCCCGCTGTGACACAGAGCAGCGCCCAGCAGGGAGGAAGAAACCTGGGATGCGCCGATGTATCGGCAGGAAAATGGCACTTTCTGCATTTAGCCAAAAGTGCCATTTTCGGCCGATATATCGTTGCATCCCTACAAAACAACCACATTCACATAACCTTATGCATCAATAAAACGTTTGTATTTTATATAGGGTTCAAAGAGTCTTATCACAAATTAAAGTTCTTTCAGAATCTGCAGATAAAATGCATAAATAAGACTGTATAATCAATAAGTGTGTTTGCAATGTCTGCCACCGACTGTGCAATCAGCTGTTGTGCGTTAAGAGAGCCGCTCACCTCACTATGAGACCCTGTAAGCAAGGTCACATAATGCAGATCCTTTTTTGGAGCTAGGTGGGATATTACCCAGATGCAGAGCCACTGAATGATGTTATTTCTTCCTTAGGTCAAAACCATAGGTCAAAAACACCCTCCATAGTGTACACAATATAAAATTGTATAAGATTTATTAAAATTCTATTTATAAAAAATATAGCATAAAGAATGTAAAAAAATCTCTCAATCGCAAGTTTAGACAACACATTGTACTTAACCGCTTTCTCCTCAGTGTCTCCGCTTTCCACTACGTCCCAAAGCTCTGCTGTGGTTGTTTATACTATATAGTATGATGTGGTGCTGATTAGGAGGCTTTGACCGTGGCATATATAGATCCTAGATCTGCATAATTTAGTGATGCTTACTATGTTTAGTGCTGGTATTATGCACTGGTATTGAGTACCGATATATATATTTTTTGGGGGGTACTCGCCGATACCAAATACCGATGCCGTGTGCCCTGATTATCAGGAAGTCGGGCGGGGGATCATGACCCTTTGCCCAGCTTCCTGATTGCATGTGAAGCCGATGTTCTAGCGAAAGAACACAGGCTTCACTTGCTGAGGCTGGCTGCCTGGATTATCTCACCAATCAGGAAGCCGGGCGGCGAGTCATGAGGTGGCGTCCGGCTTCCTGATTGGTCAAGAAGCCAGGCTGCCTGGCAACAAGTGAAGCTGGCTTCCTAGCCAATCAGGTAGCCGGGCGGCATGTCATCAACTGCCTCCCGGCTTCCTGATTGGTCAGGAAGCCTGGCTGCCTAGGAACAAGTAAAACTGGCTTCCTAGCCAATCAGGAAGCCGGGAGGCAGGTCATTACGTGCCGCCCGGCTTCCTATTTGGTTAGGAAGCCAAGCTGCCTAGCAACAAGTGAAGCTGGCTTTCTAGCCAATCTGGAAGCTGGGAGGCGGATCATAACCCACCGCTCGGCTTCCTGATTGCAAAGTAAGCCAGCTCCATGCTCCCTCTGCATTTGCAATCAGAAGGAGATCTCCCTCTGTCCGGAACTTCCAGTATCGGAGATAAGTATTGGAGCATTACTAGTACTAATACTAGTATTGGTATCGATGCATCACTAATTATCATCCAGGCTGGACTTTGAAAATTTTTGCTTTTGTTCATCTTCATGAATGGGGGGATTAATAGTTTACAGAATGGAGATAGTCTTGTTTATGCTTCCATTTCGGCTGGATCAACAGGTATTGTATGTACTTGCTGAGAATGTTCTTAGCCTCAAAAATGAAAACTAAAGCAACCAACTGAATTGCACTGTAAGCAAGGGAGCCAGTCCAGAACGGTTTAATGTATATGCAAATGAGTTGCTGGGAATTAAAAGTATAAAGTGTGGGTGGCCATGTGCTTCCCTAGGTCCCATCCTATGTTGGCTATCTAAAAATCCAGCCTTTGATATGAAGTCCAGTTACATAAGTATCCAGGTTGAAAGAAGACATACTTCCGTTGCCTTTAACCAACACTATTCCCAATCTTGTATAGCCATTGCTTTCTTGCTCAAAACCAGGCAGGTGGCATCCCTATCTTCACATCTTTCAGTGGTTTGGCCATAGCTTATGCTTGCCCATAATGCGTAGCCTATCCTGTGCCTACCCGATGTCAGGTAGACCACACAATGAAGATCTCACAATAGCCGCATCATAAGCAAGTATAAATTGTGGCCTTGTTGGCTTAAGTTCCTGGCAAGGCATCCTTAGATGTGTAGTTCCACAAACACCAGCTTACAACAGACTCTTATAGGAATTCCCGAGTCTCTGTTTGTGGAGTTTGTAGTGTTTATTACCATGGCTACACATTTGTTATTCTTGCATGAGAACATTTCCATGCCATCATGCTTCACCCTAGTTGGAGACCTCAGCAGACAGGGAACTTGGAACATTGCAACATACTACAGAATCCCAATAAGACCTGGGCCAGGAGAGAGTCCCCTAAGTAGAAGATTATCTCATTCTATCCTATGAATCATTTCAGCTGCGATGAGAAGGGTGTGATCAGCAGATGTATCAAACCGTGCAAATAATGTAACTTCAGCCTAACTAAAACTAAAAACAGACAAGGGTTAACAACATAATGATAAGAGTTAAAGTTAAAGGAGAACTATGAGATGAGTGATTTCCACTCACCTCATAGTTCTAAGCCGACCTGTGACAATGAGACTGTCACAGGTCGGCTCAGTAGATCGGGAGGTGAGGGAACACATACCGGGTTCGCTCGCCTCTCAATCCTGTCACGGCTCTCTGCCGTGACAGGGGAGGGACTGGATTCTCCTCTCCCCGCTCCGATCTGCCAGCGCTGACTGGCGGAACGGACGGGGGAGGGGGCGGGTACAGCTGGCTCTGCCTCTAGATAGGCAGAGCCAGCTGTCACTCACGCAGCTGGGCGGATTCCGTCATCTACGTCGGGATCCGCTCCAGGTGCGGCGTCTCAGTGTACCGCGAGCTGTAGCTCGCGGTATACTGAGCTTAGGGTAACGGGAGGACGCTAGTTTGTGTCCTCCCGTTACCCTAAGGAGAACTATGGGGAAAAACACTGACCCCATAGTTCTCCTTTTTAATGAAAAAAATTAATATCTTTGTATTGATAATGGTGATTTCCATTTCAACTGCTATAGTGGATAGCTGACAAGGGGGACAAGTGACCATGATCATTCTTGTTTTTTACACGTTTTTAAAAGTGGTCATAGCTATGTGATGTGAGAGAGAATAATCATCCAGACTATCCACCCAGATGCATGTCTATTGGCTTGTGGCCCTCCAAACGAGCATGCTTGGCTCCTCTGAACTCACATGATCAACCTTGTGCTGAAAGGAGGAGCAGGCAGATGGCTCCTAGTTCAAATTGTGTCTGGGGGAACAGTAGCTGTTGGTCAAATGTTTCAATCCCATGCATAGTATTTTTCCCTTCTTGTAAGAAAGGGGGAGAATCTGCTGCTGCCATAGTCTTGAGGTTGTCTGTCCAGATGTGGTGACTGTCTCCTCATGGCTGTGATCATTATGTCCATATAAATAATGAGGACATACTTGCCTTTTCCCCGCTGTAGAGCCTGCCAAGAACTGCACAGCCTCTTGTTCAAAATCCAGGGCATGCAAGTATGAGAGATGCAGGACCTTTTTTAAAGTGACACTAAACTCAGGAGTTAAATCTTAAAAATACATCCAAGTACCTTAACTATTAACATAAATGTATCTTATTTGTGTATCACTCGGCTGTAGATGCTCAAATCATCTCTGAATTGGTGCTGACACCATCCTTCCTTCTGGAGGGCAGCTACTTTGTTCCCCATGGTCCCGGTGTGTGTTGTACAGAAGCCACCACTCTAAGCTCACTCCTGTGATGGACTACAATTTCAATACAAATTAGTAAACTAAACATGAGATTGTAGTCCATCATGGGAGAGAGCTTGGAGCATAGGCTACTTTACAATACACACAGGGACCATGGAGAACCAAAGTAGCTGCCCTCCAGGAGGAAGGACAGTGTCAGCATCAGTTCGAAGATTATTTGAGGCTCTACAGCCAAGTGATACACAAATAAGCTACATTTGTATCAATAGTTAAAAGTACTTGAATGCATTTCTAAGATTTATCTGTAGTGTCAGTGTCACTTTAAAAGAACTTTAAAGAAGGGGTTTTTAAGGCTTCACACAGGGTGTATATCTAAGATCTCACCAATGATGGCCATATGACTAAATGCTTCTGCAAAAGTGCTGGGATAGGAGATCAGGGCCCATGAGGAGAAGTACAATATAAGTGACTGTCATCATTTGGTTGTCTTCACGGGCTTCAAAAGATTCCCAACTGGCTGGTCCAGCATTGTGCACTGACCCAAACAGGACACACTTCATATGGGGAAAATCTGAACTTTACATCCAACATTCAGGCCACTTGCACTCTACTGACTTACATTGGTGCCCTGTACTGACCACCCTACGAGGAGAGCATTCTGAATGAAGGTAGAGTGCCCTGAGCATATAGACAGATGATCTGTGTTAGCATTCAGTGTCCATTGGGACCTTGCCTATGTATTGAGTTACTAAGCTCTAAAAAACATGCAGCCAGTGACGTATGAAATGCCCATCCTGCATATGTATTCCAAACCAGTTCCTCTTTAGGTAGTAAAGCCTGGAACAAAATTATACTTAGAGCCTTAAACTTTAAAAACAGGGCCGCAATGGCAGCTCCAGTTTTTACTATTTTACTTGTCTTCTCTTTAATAAATGTTTCCATTGAACATGTTGACAAAGTAACTTACTAATTTCTCTCTGGAAAAATATCAAGTGCTGATTTTTCTCTTTTAATTCCCATTTTTTTGTGTCTCTCTGCAGGAAAGGAAACCATGGATAAAATCCAACCAAATTCAAACAGCGTTACATATGGGACTCTGCTTAATTAGTTACTCACACAGCAGCTAAGGCAAAATAGATGAAAGTGAGAGAAACAGGGTCAGAGAGAGGAAGCGTTTATTTATTGCCCAAGATTTTCAACACTGTGTCATGTCTGCGTGTCGGATACATTTCTGCTCCTTTTTTATGTTTATTTTTGTTTCATGAATCTTAAGTTTTCTCTAGACCCTTTGATGTCTTTACAGTTTCAAATCTCCAATGCTGTACAATCTACATAGCTTAGTCTGGTCCAGGTTTGCTAATGATAAACTCAAAAGTGTTTCTGCAGATTACTTTCTGTCCTGTGGAAAATGGTTTGTTTCTGTAACATCTTCTCAGGGAGATGGAAGTTTTGGAGTTTTCAGACTCTAAATGCTAACAATACAGAGGATGTAATGAGCGTTTCATGATACCTCAGGGCTATAAGGACGGATGGCGAAGCTGAGCAAATGTTCTGTTTGAAGAGATTGCATACATTTCATTAACATGTCTCCAGTTTTGGGATCATTGAGAGTTTATCTAGTGTGCCTCTCATTGTTCGCATATAATTTCATAAACCATGCTTAATATAACCTCCTAGTGTCCTTATTTGGCTGGACAGCTTCTAAGGCAGAAGGAAAAAACTTTTTTTGCCCAAATAAGTAGAAATTCTGGTGATCTGAGCATATTGCCTGCACAGCCGAAAGGGCCAGATTCCACTCCTTAAAGCTGAACCTCAGACAAACAGCTAAATGCACTACTGAAATGCATATACTGTATAGGAGTGTTTCTACTTGCCAAAGGATTTGTATTTTTGACCAGACAGTTCTAAGGTCTATAGTCTCACCAGACAGCATCTCCTTGACCCGACTTCTCCCTTTTGCAGTTGAGCAAAACTGTTAAATCACCTTCCCGCCCCCAACCAAGCCAGCCAATGAGCAGCAACAGACTCTCTGATGCTCCTGTCAGCATGTTCCTTGTCTGGAAATGTTGATGCTGTACACCTGATTGGCCCAGAGTACTGCTCCTCCCTCTCCCAGTCTCTCCCAGTCTTAATGATGCTGTATAAGTAAATACAAGATACTGAAACCAAGTCAAATTCAGGTATTATGCTAGTTTCATTTCCTGAGTTCAGGGAAACTGAACTCAGGAATTGAATCTTAAAAATGCATTCAAGTCCCTTAACTATTAACAAAAATGTATCTTATGTGTGTATCACTCGGCTGTAGATCCTCAAATCATGTCTGAATTGGTGGTGACACTGTCCTTCTTTCTTGAGGGTGGCTACTTTTGTTCCCCATGGTTCCTGTGTGTGT
This sequence comes from Nanorana parkeri, assembly GCF_000935625.1. Lineage (NCBI taxonomy): Eukaryota > Metazoa > Chordata > Amphibia > Anura > Dicroglossidae > Nanorana > Nanorana parkeri. Next base: position 80,792 of record NW_017306494.1, read on the forward strand.
TGTAAAGTAGCCACCACTCCAAGCTCACTCCTGTGATGTCCTACAATCTCAATACAAATTAGTAAACTAAAAGTGACATTGTAGTTCATCACAGGAGTGAACTTTGAGCGGTGACTACTTTACAACACACACACAGGGACCATGGGGAACAAAAGTAGCCACCCTCAAGAAAGAAGGACAGTGTCACCACCAATTCAGACATGATTTGAGGATCTACAGCCGAGTGATACACAAATAAGATACATTTTTATTAATAGTTAAGGTACTTGAATGTATTTTTAAGATTTCACTTCTTTGTCACATTAATTGTGCTATACAGGTAATTACAAGAGACTGAAACCAAGTCAAATTCAGGTATTATGCTAGTTGCATTTAAGTACAGCTTTAACTGAGTGGCACCCAGCTAGGATTTTGTAAAACTGACAACAAACCAAATGGTGATTGCTTGCAATCCTGCCAACGTTCCAAGCACTGTTTGTATACAAAACGCCCCCAGAAATAGAATTTCCTGCTTGCGTGGTTGGATTTCTTTTCTCACAATACTGTGACTGATCATTTGGTTAAACAAGGGAGATCCTTCCACTTGGCATTTCCACTTCCTTCACCCTGAGAATGTAAGTGGAAAGGCTATTCTTGGTGTCTACAGAGCAGAAGCAGTTAAGAATCTGCCATGATGTTTGCTAAAATCCTTGCAATGCATATAAATGACCCGAGGAGCATTGCTTTTTTTTATTTTTTTATTTTTTTCTCCCTTACTTTACAGCACAATTTTCATGGTATAGAATTGTGAATATTTATGATCTATAAATGGCTGCAAACCACAAGGGTGCGTGTAGAGGTTTGGAACACCCTTGTAGCTACCCTTGTAGCTGTTTCCAACAGCTACAAGGGTAGCTGTTGGAACAGAGCAGTGATATTACATAAAAATAAGAGCAAATGTATGTAAAAGAGAAGATAAAAGTGCACAGTTTAGAAGCAGTACAGATCAGAATACTGTATATAGTGCCTGATCATTGTACTGGAAGAAAGTACAGTGATGCACAGTTGGAAAGTGGCAGGGAAGGCTTCCACCCAGGGAAAGGAGTGAGGTGTAATGGGGGTGAGGAGACTGGGTAAGACGTGAACAAATTTGGTTCTTCAAATCTGTAACTTACTTTAAAGTTTATTAAAATAATACCTGGTATAATATCTGGTTATCCTGCCCTAAAGTCCCCTGTTCAGGCTTTTCCTATTATGGGATACCACCTTTCTTCTCACCATGCTCCTGCGTTGTCACTCTCGCAAAAACGTCAATAAAGACGAGAGTCTGAAGCTACGAGGTGTGTAGATAACATATCCTTTACTATTATGATGTGGTACCATCCACCAGTTGTTCCAGCAACCGATTATAGGAGCATATCGCTATGGTGTGTGAAGAAGATATAACCACAGCCTGCGTTGTCACCCTGGTGAAGACTATAAGAAGCTACACTGACAATGTACAATGTGCGCAGGAATGGTCCACTGTTGTCATCAATGGGAAGCTGGAGAGGATAGATATGTACTGGAGTGCATGCATGTAGCGGAGAAATGACTGAAAAAGGCTAGAAGAGTTCAACAGCAATAAGGTGCAAAAATAGGATGAAAAAAATGGCAATTCTTTACTACATCTTGCTTTAGCAAAATAGATTTTGTCTATTTAGGGTTTAGATATACTTTAAAGAGGCCAAAGGACAATAGATCTTTGAGGCCTACTGGTTTTGGATTTATGTACATCATGTATTGTGCCAAAATGTCTTATTGTTTACACAAGGTGCTAAAATAGCCAAGTCGTTTCAGACTTCAATTAAAATGTAAATATAGAACATGCAATTGTGAAATGACACATAGCCAGACCTGTTCATTTATTATGTTCATTTTCTACCCACATTGTATTTATGACAGGCGATGAACCTTGACATAATGTGAATAGACTTCAACAAAATGATTTTTTGTGATTGTGTCTGTCATATTTTCTGCTAGTCTGCTTTCTGTTCAAACTTATTCACTAAATGTGCTGTAGGAGTTGGCTTATGGACACAGGAGTTTTTTTTTTTAATTTTCTTTTATCTTTCATCCCTAATAATAAAAAGTGATGGGATAAGAAAGATATTAGTTTTGTCAGGCAGTTCAAGGATCAATGAAGTGCAAATTGCAATAACAACTAATCAGATTTCTGTTGTGTGATACATTTATAGATGGGTTTGTATTGGGTGGTATGTGTTATTGCATTTTATGATATTAATGCACAAATGAAACTTGTAGTGTCATGTTTGCTGATGGTGTTTCGCCATGTGTAGGTTGGGACCACTCTCCCGTTTAAACACGGTCCTAGGTTACAGTTGCATTAATTTACATCTGGGTAGGATAAGCAAAGAAGCTGAAAAACTGGGCCTGGGTTAACCGCAGCTAAAAAGGCAATAGGACAGTATGGCTAGATCCTAAGCCCCTTTCTTGAAGTTGGTTAGAGAATAACAGACTCATTACTTCAACATTGACAAATTGTCTTATTCAAAGGAAAGGAGTATAAGATATTTGCAAACTTGGGAAAATGTTATTGGTCACAAAGGTTAAAATAACCAAATGTTTCAAATAAGCAGAGGGGAGTTTAACATTTATGTCTTGCAATGGTTCACCAATATAGGTGAATCAGCCCCATGTTGGATTCTCATGGTTCTGTACATCTTGATTTAATATTACCCCCTCCTTTCATCCCAAACCCAGGTCAATATTTACTGACTATGTTATGGAGATAGTGGCTGGGGGCGAGGCTTCACCTGCTGCAGCTAGATTTAGACTTAATGTTGGAGGGCCAAATACCATGGAGGTGAAGGCTCACTGCTAGAATCATCAAGAGATAAAACAAGACAGTACACAATAAAGCTCAATGTCTGCTAAAACTAAAAAAAAAATCAATCGGTGGTGGACTGAGCCATGAAACTGAGCACCGGAGCATAGAAATTTGGAAGCCACCAAAGTATTAAGAGGTGCAAACAGGATTGTCATTCTGAATATACATACAGCCAATGAAGATGGAAGACTCAACGCCTGTTCTGTACAAATTGTCTCAGGTGAGTGGTTAACTGGAATTATTTATTAAAGGCAAATAGGATGTTCACTTTGCAAGGTATTTGCCCCCCAGCTTAGTGCATGCGGTGAAAATTCACTTTGAAAGGATACCCAATCACATGGAAGGAAGGGAAAAAATGTTTTTATTTATGCTGGCACATGATTGGATGATGGAAGTCAGTAGCGCTTTAGCTCATGCACCAAGCTAGGGGACTTTCCCTTGCAAAGTGAACAGCCTATTTGCCCCTCTAGCACGAGTCCCAGCATTTAATAATTATCAATTCTCTTTTATTTTTTTTATGGAGTCCATTGAGAGATACAGGCAGTTTGAAACCTTTGAGGGATACACTGCTGCCTAAAGGAGGATTAGACACTGGCCAATGAAAAAAAACCATCAGGCTAACTGTGGCATGACCCCTTCTACTACCAGGATGTCACAGTTTAGTAGCAGAGCAGTACCAAGAGCATGATTATAAATGCAGAGGTAGCACTCCAAGAAAATACATTTATGGTGAATACAATAACCCTGTCTTCTTTGTCTTCACAATGAGAGACACAGCAAGTGTTAAACCTTTAGACATTTAAAAGAAGTCCAACTGTGTATTGGAAAAGTTAGGCAAAAAAAAGGCCAACAAGAACAAGGGACTGATAAAAGCTTAATGTAGAAGAGAAGATGGCATGTTTCTAACAGTCCATTACAGCTACAGTTCAGAGTCAGAAACATCTGAAACAAGCAATCCATAGTCTGTGGGTTTATGTCCGCATTGGTCAGATCTTGTTTAAGGGATTTGGACCATTTAGCCATGGTTTGAATGAGCAGAACTACAGCTAGAACTGGGTGTAAAGCAGTACCTCCTAAACAGAGCATGGCCCTAAAAAGAGATTCCAGCCACGTGCGGTAAGGTCCTTAAAGGAGGTGCACCCTTCTCTGGTATAGTGACTGCCTGTTAAGCTGAGAAATGGCTAAATCCACAGTTGGGACAGACCACTTTGTGATAAACTGCTCTCTGTGCGGGCAACGAGACAGCAAGTTTTGAGAGGAGCAGAAGCCTTATCAGGGTGTTTCCAGACTTCATTCAGAAACAACAACAAAAATAGACACAAAGGGAAGGTCTCTGAGGCCTTAGCGGTCCTATAAGACCTGAACATCAGGGAGACTTAAGATCCCTGTGACAGGGTGATCCTCTAGGTCAGTGGTGGCGAACCTTGGCACGCCAGCTGTTTTGGAACTACAAGTCCCATGAGGCATTGCAAGGCTCTGACAGCCACAGACATAACTCCCAGAGGCAGATGCATGTTGGGATTTGTAGTTTTGGCACAGCTGGAGTGCCAAGGTTCGCCACCACTGGTCTAGGTTAAGAGTCATGCACATTGCATCAATAGGGTGACGAACAGTCTCCTTAATGGCCACAAAAGGATATACATCCACTTTGTGTGCACCAAATGCCATGGCAAACCCAGACACTACCTTGTAAAAGCAGCAGTAACGTCAGCTGGTGGTTCACGATCCGAGTGGAGTTTGTGGATAGTGGTAAAGGGTAGCTGGCATCCCACTCAGCTCCTGGCAAACCGTGACATCAGTGAGCTAGGCAGGATGCTGGACATAGAGCGTCACCAGTTGCTAAGAGCTCTTAGCAACCTGGGATGCTCTGGCCAGACAGGGGGCAGCAGGTGTGACCCAGTGAGATGCCGTGACCCAGTGAGATGCCACCTGAGGCAAACGCTGCCTAGGGAAGGCCCTGATCCTCCATTCAGAAAATATACATGACGTGTGAATGGAGGATAGTGAGGAGGGGCGGGTGATGTGCCCGGAGGCCCTGTACTGCTCTGGTCGCAAGCTCGGCGTTATGTGCAGAGGTTGGCATGCTGAAAAGTATGATTTTTAAAAATACTTTTCAGCAGCCCTCTGCATGTAAACTACACTTTTTTTAAATTAATCCATACATTTATAAGAGGGAAAACTGTGTGTTTATAATTGTTTTGCATTGGAGCCAGTAAAGCATTGCACCCACGATCAGTGGATGGCAGGTGTAATGCTCTGGTTCCTGCAGACTTTTCCTCCTGTTCATGTCTGTACCTTGCTATGGACATTCAGTAACAGGGATGGAGTTATGTGCAGAGGTTGGCATGCTGAAAAGTATGATTTTTAAAAATACTTTTCAGCAGCCCTCTGCATGTAAATGCATAAGCTGCATAAGGAAGAATGAATGGGCTACATGTAACTGCATAAGGAAGAATGAATGGGCTACATGTACGTCACTGCAATTGTATTTCATTGAGAATTATGAGTCCCTCTGCTGCGGTGGCTTGTAGTTTCTCCATTCACATCATCCATATTCACATCTGTGAATATGGATGATGCAGCCGGGTGGACAGAGCTGGCAATGTGACCATGTTTCATGTTGCACCCTGAATATGGGTGTAACATGAAATATGGTGCAGAATATGGATGTCCGGATACCAGTGCAGATACTTGGCATTTTCACGAGAACTACCAGGGTTGCAGCGGTTGCAGCTGGGACCTGGCTCTGGCGCTCCACCACTGTCCTGAAATCATTAGTCTGCATTGTTTTAGAAAAACTGTCACATGACAATAAACAAAATGTATCAGTACTTGTATCTGTGAGTACTTGGACAAGTATCAGTACTTGTTAGGGATGCACAGATACTTTTCGAGTACCAGTGCAGATACTTGGCATTTTCACGAGAACTACCAGGGTTGCAGCGGTTGCAGCTGGGACCTGGCTCTGGCGCTCCACCACTGTCCTGAAATCATTGCTCTGTATTGTTTTAGAAAAACTGTCACATGACAATAAACAAACATGTATCAGTACTCGTACTTGTAAGTACTCGGCAAGTACCAGTACTCGTACTCGCAAAACTGGTATCTGTGCATCCCTTTATTTATAGTTATAAAAACTAAATCGTACATTAAAACAGAGATGTACAAATCCCAGGAGCTCCGTGTGCGCCTTACAAATGACAGCTGCCTCCTAACTTTTGAATTTTTCTCTAGTCTAGTCTTGGAGCTCAAAAGTATCGGTACATGTACTCGTACTTGTACCGAGTACTGTACTTGGTATCTGTGCAACCCTAGTACTTGTACTTGAAAAAATGGTATTGGTGCATCTCTTATATATATTCATTAAAAAAATAATGCATTAAAATGAGGAAGTACATATCCCAGGAGCTCCGTGTGCTCCTTAAAAGTGACGGCTGCCTCCTAACTTTTACATTTTTCTCTAGTCTAGTCTTGGAGCTGGAAAAGTATCTTTACTTGTACTTAGTACGGTACTTGGTATCTCAACATCCCTAGTGCAGAAGGTAAACATAGCCCACACTTGGTTCATGTGTGGCGGTTTTCTGTTAATCTGGGTACACACGCAAGCAGAACAAAAGGAACCTAATAGAGTTCTCCATATGCGTTAACAGTGTGGATGGGCGAATCCCCTGCTGTGTCCTTTGTATTGCGACAGCGGCGCCCACCGCTGACTGGCTGCAAGCACTGTTCACCCGAGAATGTTGGTTCCAAAGTCAATTTAATGATAGTCTCTTTCCGAGGAGGTAGGGCTATCCACTAATCGAATTTCAGCCAATTCCTATTGAATTGGACAAAATTCGGTCAGTGGGTACCCAGCTTTACTCCTAAGAACTGCTGCAGATCAGTTTTATAACACTGTTATTTACCTGTAATTCTGCAATAACACAAAATTCTACCTTGTCAAATAGAAATTCTATGTGGTCCTCTGGGCCAGTTACTCGCTGTTCCTCTGTGTACATGGATATAATCAATCAGCCGCGGAAACTTCCGTTCTGCAGTCTGATCTTTTATTCATCACCGCTATATTTTTTTTCTTTTGGGAAATCAAACAGATATTGATCTGGAGGAAACCTATTAGCTGGACAGCTTTTTAAATGCTCACAGAAGGTTATGAGATGTTAAGAGCCATGTGATCCCTGGGGGAGAACACGATTCAGAAAAAGGTTTTTCAGATTAAATTGGGCAATTTGTAGTGTGCTCCGCTACGGCCACATAGCAATCATTCAACAAAAAGCTTCTACTAAGCTGAACTTTTTTATCGCAAGATTGTCATATACACATGTCCTGGCAGTTTGTTGTTACCTGCTATTTCATTGTTTTGTAGAGATTGTTCCAATTATTGCATCTTATTGTATAATAACAATTAGTGTGCCGACAATGACCATGAAAATAACAATGTGCTTCTCTATAGTCTGCTCTCCTCTTCTCAGTCCTGAAAGTGAGACTGACAGATAACTCAGAAGTGTCTCTTACAAATGAAGACCTTGTACAGATTTATAACAAACAAATGGTATTACTCTGTGCTCCTCCATTGATACAGTCAAGTGATTGAATGTTGTCACCCTAGAACAGGAAGGGTCTTACTGGTAGTATCACCAGTTAAAAATAAAGGAATAAAGCAAAAGCCTTTACAAACAAAACTAATCCAGACACCACATCTAAAGACGGGTAAACTACAATATATTGAATGTTCGTTTTTGGTTTATATACACTTTTGAATCCTCAGTTGACTCTGCAAATGTATGGAAGCAGGTGCCTTTCTCCACATTAGCCCGGAGAGTCTGCACTAAAGTACCGTATACTAAATACACTATTTGACTACAGCATATTCGTAAGAACCCTTACAAAGCCTTATTAAACCAAAGCCAGATACAATACCAGTTCTAACTGCTGACTCATATTTTCACTGCCGCAGATCATGGGATTGCAAAATCTTGGAATCACTGAAAGCCAAAAATTTTCAAAATCAAACGGAAACCTTTTGGCCTTGCTCACCAAACAACTGACTGTTAAACTTCTGGACACTATACCCACCTGCCAAAAAGTATCATAACCTCGGGTTATGCATTCTCTACCACAAGGATTTCACAATCATCTCCTGGCACTTTAAAACGACGTAAGGGATATCAATATGCCAACCCCCCCAGCCATATCACCCCTCGCATTTCTCCTCTCTCCCCAACCCTGCCACCGTTACTCTACCCTCATCTCCAGGTACATTGTCATTCACATTACTCACTGGTAGCTATGAAGATGTTATGGAGATAACAAGGACCGCCAACATAGCTTACATGCCTATGCATAAAACCTAAATTTCTGTTTGTCTACCTGTACCAACAGAGCTCAGATTTGCAATATCCATTGTAAATCTGTTGTATCCATTTTACTGCAGATATGTAAACTCCATTTCTAAATTAATTTATTGAGCCAGAAAATCCTCTCTTGAATCTGCTGACATTTGCTTCTGGATCCTACAACCAGGGCCTTCATGCAATGAGGCAAAGGGGAGATGTCAGTGTGGGGGGGGGGCACACAGACTGCGGTCTATTATAGGTGGAGAGATTGGGAGGTGCTAATGCTCAATGGGTAGAACACAGACAGTATGGAGGGGGACACAGACATTGGTAAGTGATGGAGAAGCGGAGAGGAAAGGAGGATGACGCAGTTGATACCCTTGGTATTAACATCTCTCTGTCCTCCAGTTCTCTGTCCTTCTAGTCTAGCCGATTCCCTCTCTCCAGTGGCCACGCTGCTTGGACCTCCAGTCAGTATCCCGTACCTCCCTCGCCACGTTGCCTGCTGGGAAATTAAGTTCTCTGGCCAGCAACATCCCCCTCGGCTACAGCAGCTACAGCGGATACAGTGTCTACAATGTCTACCAACTGTCTATGAGGTACCAGTCAGTCACAGGACCTATAATATAGTTGACTCCAGTGTTACAAAAGCAGCTAAATGTTATTTATGTGTAAAGTTACAGCTACAGTTGCTTCCTCACAACCCAGAACTCTTATCACCCAGCAGCCAGAATATGCAGGAACACATCCCAGTATGGGATAGATTCCTGCTTCTTTTAACCCCTTGTGATAAAGTCCTGGGGGAAAAGGCAAGCCACTTACAGCACCATCTAAGCTCAAAAGAAGAGACTGAGGCAAATCTCCAAGCCTAGTGATTGGCTGGATTTTTAAATATTCAAGACACAACTTGTTACTCCTCAAATGCAGCATGCTGGAGCCTACTCAGCGGCATCTGCCAGAGAAAATAATACTCTGTACTTAGAAAAAACTTAATTAAGAGAAACATATAGGCCGACGGCAGCCTACTGCTACCTACATATAATAATAATTTATTATTATTATTCAGGATTTATATAGCACCAACAGTATGCACAGTGTTTTACAATATAAGGAAGACATGACATGACAATCACAATACAAGCCAAGTCAAATTGGTAAGGAGGGCCCTGCCCCTGAGACCTTGCAGTCTGAAACAAAAATACAAAAGAGAGAAATTCCAGTCCCTGCCCCTGTGATCCTGTTAAAACTGATCTCGGCTTTCATTTTGACAACCACAAATTATTTCTAGTCTCATTTGCAACTTCAGTGGCAAAAAGCTGAAAAGTTTTGCCTTTATTTAAACTAATGATTGAGGATGATTTTATGCTTATGGAACGATGCATCAAATATTCATGAGCTGTCTGCTGGCTTGTGTCTGGAAACTCTTCTGTGTAAGTATGCACATACTAATGGGGATTCACAGCTCCATTCTCTGCCGCAGTTAAATGGCTCAGTGGTGCACTTATTAATACATAGTTAAGTGTTATTTGTTACCTGATATTATGTAGAACAAGGCTGAGCTGGCGTAACAGTTGTCTAACGAATATTTTTTTTAAATGAATGTTAAACGGTTTTGGTAGATACAGTCCAAATATTTTTTTTAAATAAATTATTTATTTACCGAGGTGGTATATTCTATCCAGTAGAACCACGTGGCCGTGAATCTGAAAGAGGTGCCCTTAACGGAGCTGGTTAGGTCTTCCATGAGTCTGATATCATTTATTTTGGAGAACCATAGCTGGACCGAGGGCGGGGTCGGCTGCTTCCACATTAAAGGTATACAAGCCCGGGCTGCATTTAGCAGATGCACCAGAACTGATCGGGAGTAGCTCTTGGGAGCCAAATATTTTTTTAAAGTGAACCTGTAGTGTGTTTTCAGTGAATACAGTGAAATATCATTGACCTACAGACCTCAGCAGGGCTGTCCCTATAATGAGGCAGCCTGAGGCCTGAGGCTATTGCCTTAGATGACATCTGCTTGGGTTTCGTGGGGGGCATCAGGCAGAGCGGCATGGCTGCTCTGCTGCACAATGTTTGTGTAGGGCCAATGTGTAAGGGCCATACACATCTCCCTGCCCAGCTCTTAGCATACTGGGACACTCTGACCGGCTTCCCACCCAGCCCCTGGCAACCAGTGATGTCAGTGAGCTGGGCGGGACGCTGGGAAGAGCCAGATATGGGCCCCCCCCTGTTAGCATGCAACACCAGCACACCCCCCACCCATGGAAACAGGTAAGGCAGCAGAATGGTCAGGTTCAGGCCAATAGTCGGGTCCAGGCTGAGGCCGGAAATGAACAAGGCAGCAGAATAGTTGGGTTCAGTTGGATGGTCAGGTTCAGGCAGAGGTTGTATGCAGGGGGCAGACAAGAGAGTGGTCAAGTCGATCCAGGTCAGAAACAGACTTGGCAATTTGTAAGTATCATGGCTCTTTTGACACAAGCAGAGTAGCTGGAAAGAAGACTCAGCAGCAGCCACTTCCAGGGCCAGTGCTTAATTACGCTTTGGATCAGGCGACACACCCAGCATTGTTTCAGGGAGAACTGGAATTCCTGGCAGGGATTCTGTGACCATTAGAGGTACTGGCAGAAACTCTGTGAGTTGACTTAGAAGTTCTGGCAGGTATTCTGCGAACACCATTCATAGCACTGGCAGTCCTGGAGGTATTCTAACAGTCACCAATGCAGCAAGTTGGTATTCCGATCACTCTATCATTTAAACCAAGCCTCACGAAAAATTAAAATACTTCCCCGCTCAAGTATAATACCTCAGCGAGCTCCAACTGTTTGATGCTAAAGACCTAGAGCTTTAAACTACATGTGTTGCTGAGAGCGTAAAGAAGAACTCTGGCCAAAAATATTGTTATTTTTGCATATACAGTGGTACCTCGGTTCACGAACTTAATTGGTTCCACGATTCTGGTCGCAAACCGAACTGGTCGCTAACTGAATCACATTTTCCCATAGGGTTCAATGTAAATCAGGTATATCCGTTCTGAACCATATGGGAAAAAAAATTTAACCACAAGTTTCTTTTTACCACCATTCTTGCTCTGCACATTCTTGTCACCTTCATTAACGCTCTGCACATTCTTGTCACCTTCATTAACGCTCTGCACATTCTTGTCACCTTCATTAACGCTCTACACATTCTTGTCACCTTCATTAACGCTCCGCACATTCTTGTCACCTTCATTAACGCTCCGCACATTCTTGTCACCTTCATTAACGCTCCGCACATTCTTGTCACCTTCATTAACGCTCTGCACATTCTTGTCACCTTCCTTAACGTTTCACACATTCTTGTCACCTTCATTAACGCTCTGCACATTCTTGTCACCTTCCTTAACGTTTCGCACATCCTTGTCACCTTCCTTAACGTTTCGCACATTCTTGTCACCTTCATTAACGCTTTGCACATTCTTGTCACCTTCCTTAACGCTCAGCACATTCTTGTCACCTTCATTAACGCTCTGCGCATTCTGTGTTGATATGAGACTAGGTGACAGCTGATCTTCTACCCTGAGGGACGGGGACTCTACACTCACTCATCACTGAAAGGCTTTCCTTAAATTTCATAAAGTTATAATAATCTGTGTCCATGTCTGAAATCCATTACCTGTCAAACATAACTTTGTGAGTGACAGTCTCTATATTATTATTATTCATCTCAGGCATGTCCTTCAACCCTTGCAAAATTAGATATTACATACCAGAGGCTTAATTAGATTACATTGTCTATGGGCTTCATTACATCTTCCTGTGAAATTACTAAGCTGGCTTCTGCCATTATTAACACAATGAAGACATACATCATCATTTTCAATTTTTGTTACTTTAAAGTGGAACTATTTGCAAAATGTAAAAAATGACCTATATGAAGCATCTGTAAAAAATTAAGTCAAGGCAACTGGACTTTATTATTATTATTATACAGGATTTATATAGCGCCAACAGTTTGTGCAGCACTTTACAATGTAGGGCAGACATTACAGTTACAATACAATTCAAGACAAGATGGTGAGGAGGGCCCTGCCCCTGAGGACTTACAATCTAAAAGGGAGGGGGGAAGTGATACATGAGGAGGGAGCTGCGTGGGGATGAATTGTTTGAGAACGTGATAGTCGAGCGGTTAGGTTGAGGTGGGATAGGTTTCCCTGAAGACAGTCTTCAGGGAAACCTATCCTAGGCAGTCAAGGTGGGCGACAGACGGACAGGTTGGGGTAAAGAATTCCAGAGGATGGGAGAGACTCTAGAGAAGTCCTGGAGGCGAGCATGGGAGGAGTTGATAAGGGAGCTGGAAAGCAGGAGGTCTTGGGAAGATCGGAGCCGACGGTTAGGGTGATACTTTGAGACCAGGTTTGATATATAACCAGGGGCAGAGTTGTGGCTGGCTTTGTAACTGATTGTTAATATTTTGAATTGTATCCTTTGGGCTATTGGAAGCCAGTGGAGGGATTGGCAGAGGGGGGTTGCAGACACTGAGCGGTTGGTTAGGTGGATGAGTCTAGCAGCTGCATTCATGATAGACTGAAGGGGGGATAGCCTGTGTAGTGGAAGGCCAATGAGGAGGGAGTTGCAATAGTCCAGACGACAGATAACAAGGGAGTGGATGAGTAATTTTGCGGTTTCTTTGGTGAGGAAGGGGCGTATTTTGGAGATGTGGACTTGCTATATTGTTCTTGAACACGTTTCACTGGTCATCCAACCAGCTTTCTCAATTCAGAATGACTTGTACACCATGACCTGGATGAATGAAAACCTTCACAGACATATATGAAGCAGCCTGTCACCTAGCATTGACAATAGCGGTCTATTTGACAAAATGATATTGATCATATGTGGCTATTGTGCTCCTCCATAGATGCAGGAGTGAGCGTAGTCCCCTTAACACAGGATGTTTTCTCCTGGCTGGATCACTAGATGAAAATAATAAGTAGTAATTATAATAAGGGAAATATATCAATATAAATAAATATATAAATATAAAATATTCCTGTTCTGGTGACAATTGTGTATGCATTGGTCACCAAGACAGAAAGGGTGACTCTTAAATATGAAATAATATTTGGCCGGCTTTAATATTTCCACAGAATCATTTTATACACATGAAGATGGCTCTATAATTCTTCAGTATTCAGATTGGATTAGTGACATAGCAGTGTAAAGCAATGTGTTCAGTAAAGGTTACTGCAACCACCCAAGGTTTCAGCTAATCCCCTATTATGTGAAGACTGCACTCTTAGTTTACAGGATAAATACTTTATTTCCACAATGATTTGAAAATAAATCCCACGTCTTTGGAAGACTCACAGTTATCAGACATCAGTCGTTTTATATAAACATTATGGCAGACTATTTTAAAAAGGGTAATTACACAATGTAATCTGAAATTAATTAATCTTTGGAGATTGAAATGAAAGTGTCAATACTTTCTTTTGTGTTAAGAGTGTTAGGATGAAGTCAAAGCTGAATGCGGCTCATTAGTATACAGTACAAGGCTGCTTTCTATAGTGGGTTAGGCAGAATGAAGTTGAGTTACCCTCTTATATTGATAGGTAATGTTCCTGAAGGCTTGTCATGTCACATGACATAATACACATTACAGAGCCTGGGCAAAATGACTTCAGGGCCCTCCAAAGGCCATCTTTTAAGCACATCCACTGCTTAAAGTGACACTAAACTCAGGCGTTAAATCTTAAAAATGCGTTCAAGTACCTTAACTATTAACAATAATGTATCTTATTTGTGTATCACTCGGCTGTAGATCCTCGAATCATCTCTGAATTGGTGCTGACACTGTCCTTCCTTCTGGAGAGTTGCTACTTTTGTTTCCAATGGTCCCTGTGTGTGTTGTAAAGAAATAGGGAACAAAAGCAGCCACCCTCCAGAAGAAAGGACAGTGTCAGCACCAATTCAGAGATTATTTGAGGATCTACAGCCGAGTAATACACAAATAAGATACATTTTTTGTTTGTTAAGCAAGCAATGAACTAATGCTTTTTGTGTTTTCATCAGTGTTCAGGTTTACCGTGCAACATAACGCACCACAAAGTAGTAATCGGGCCCAAAAAGTGATTTGATTTCTTAAAGGAGAACTATGAGGTGAGTGCTTTTCACTCACCTCATAGTTCTAGCCGACCTGTGACAATGAGACTGTCACAGGTCGGCTCAGTAGATCGGGAGGTGAGCGAACACATACCGGCGTTCGCTCACCTCTCGATCCTGTCACGGCTCTCTGCCATGACAGGGAAGGGGCTGGATTTCCCCCGGGAATGGCGGATCGGACGGGGGAGGGGGCGGGTACAGCTGGCTCTGCCTCTAGATAGGCAGAGCCAGTTGTCAGTCACGCAGCTGGGCGGATCCAGACATAATTGACGGGATCCGCTTCAGCTGCGGCGTCTCAGTGCTGCTCGCGGTATACTGCGGCATCTCAGTATACCGCGAGCTATAGCTCGCGGTATACTGAACCTAGGGTGACGGGAGGACGCTAGTTTGTGTCCTACCGTTACCCTAAGGAGAACTATGGGGAAAAGCCTTAAAGGAGGACTCTGGGGTCAGTGTTTTTCCCCATAGTTCTCCTTAGGGTAATGGGAGGACACAAACTAGCGTCCTTCCGTCACCCTAAGCTCAGTCTACGCGAGCTGTAGCTGACGGGATCCGCCCAGCTGCATGAGTGACAGCTGGCTCTGCCTATCTAGAGGCAGAGCCAGCTGTACCCGCCCCCTCCCCCGTCCGTTACGCCAGTCAGCGCTGGCAGATCGGAGCAGGGAGAGGGGAATCCAGCCCCTGCCCCTGTCACGGCAGAGAGCCGTGACAGGATCAAGAGGTGAGGGAACCCGGTATGTGTTCGCTCACCTTCCAATCTACTGACCTGACCTGTGACAGTTTCATTGTCACTGGTCGGCTAGAACTATGAGGTTAGTGGAAAGCACTCACCTCATAGTTCTCCTTTAACCCCATAGTTCTCCTCTAACACAAAGAGGTTTACATTTCTTATAACTAGAACTGTTACAGTGTTCATGCCTGGGTTAGCTCACACCTTAAAGAGGAAGTTCAGGAATTTCAAAAGTTAACCTTTGCAGTGGGGCTACCCCATACTGCAAGGATTAACTGCTTGTTTTGGCCTTGGGACACAAATAAAGAAAGTATACTAACTTGATCCTTAATTCCGCTGGCTGCTACACCGGTCCCCGCAGCCTCTTCTATCCAGGGCTTTGGCGGTCTATGCCCCGCTGAAGTCTATGCAAGGTCCATTCACCTGAGGACGCTGAGGGATATTTCGCAGCCGGATGGGAGCAGGAGAGAGGTGAGCGGGCACTGACACAGGATCGAGAAGTGAGTAGATCTTCTTTATTCTGTTCCCTAGACCTAAACAAGCAGTTAATCCTTGCAGTGAGGGAGTCGCCTGTACATTTCTAAAGGTGCCTTTCTTGATATTTGTGAAGGTGAACTTCCTCTATATGTTAAACTCTTTTTATTTTTATTTTAAAAAACCAAACTCAATCTAAAAACCAAAACAGATTTTTTTAAAAATGTAATTTTGTATTTTGCAGCAACCACCCCAAAAGGGGGGAGGAGGCCCCTCTCCTATTCGGCAATTATTATGGGGGGGCCATTGGAGATCATCCCCATAGTATACCACGGAGTCAAGATGAAAGATTGCATACATTTTCATTTTGTAATAGGTTACTCAATTCAGTTTAATTCAAGCTTTATGTAGTCTAGTGCAACCAGATTCGGCAAGCATCTTACATGTGCTTTTGGGTGGCAATGTCGTCTCTTGGCTTATGGTTTCCACCTGTGAAACTTCCTCCTATTTTACTGAGAGCCTGCCATGGGCAGGGTTTAGAATTCTAGCCGACACATGTCCAGGTGTTCCCAGAACACAAGATTACTAGCAATAAGGTAAGCTCTGAAAACTGGGGCCCACCCCATGCCGGTGCCTGAATCTAACTACAGTAAACTCCCCATTATCCGGCATTTAAGCAACCGGCACTATCAAGCAACCAATGACGGTGGCTTAATGCACACTAAAAAAATGCCGGCTGCTGGGTGCAGAGTAAAAAAAAATTATTAGCAACTAAACGTATTTAGTTGCTAACAAAATTCTGTGTTTAAATCTTGCTGCCGGCCAGAGGCTAGATTCTGCGGTCGGCAGCAGAATGTAAACAATGGGGAGCAATATCAAGCCTGCTATTGTCTATTTCAAATTGCAATAGCCTGTAGCAGGCTGTCTAGTTTACCCGCCCACTGAGCAGAGGAGAAGACCTGAGGGAACACTTTCTCTCTCAGGTCCGCTCCTCTGCTCAGTGGTCGGGTACAATAGCCAGCCTGCTATTGGCTATTGCAATTTAAAATAGCCAATAGAAGGCTGGCTATTGCTCCCTGTTGTTTACATTCTGCTGCCAACTGCGGAATCTAGCCACCGGCCGGCAGCAACATAGACTGGCTATGGCTCCTGGCTGTTTACATTCACCTGCAGGCTGCGGAATCTAGCCGACAGGTGAATGGAGCCGTGGGTTACTATTAACTCTCAAGCAACCAGAAACTACCATTATCCCGGATCCACCGATCCCCGGGATTGCCAGATAACTGGGAGTCTACTGTATTGGTGGTTAAGGGCTGCCCATCATGATAATAAGAGACCAACAGTAAACTGTAAGAGGCAAGATGGGGCAGCCTTGACCTCCACTTTTTTGGCAGCATAATAGTGAATCCCAAGTCACCGGGTTCCCAGGCAGCGTGAACAGCTATCTAAACATATGTTCAGGCAGCTATGTGAGTCGGTTGGTGGCAGCCTCTAAACGGATACACATGACAGGTTTACTTTAAGTGCAAATTTACTTAACTTTTAAAATCAGGGTACTATTTTGGAAAAAAAAGACAAGTGGCTTATTACAGGCAGGGATTTATGTCAGATCACATTATACACACCACTAGCTTAAGTAAACCTCCTGTTTCCTATAATGCATTCAGCTGAAAGATGTTTTTATTCAGGACAGAAAGCCCTCCAAACCACGAGCAGTGAAAAACAAACTTTAGCATTCTTTTCAGATACGGTTACTGGATAGTAATGACTCACCAGATGCGTATGGTCAGCGATCCTGGAAGAATGCTAATCAGTACACAGGAAGGTGACTGCTGTTTTGCGTGGCGAAATGGCTTGCAGACCTTAGTGCTTCTTAAAGAGGAACTTTACCCACCAATTGAATGGCTCCCAAAACAGTTACTGCCAACCAACAAGGTTGTCAATGTGCTTATTTTAGCTCTCAAACAAACTTTCAAGCCCTCAAATGGCTGGTGTCACAGCTGATCACATGTGCAGCACCATGGCAACTGCAATCCAAAAAAGATGGCACCTTCCTTGGCTGTAAACTATAAGGGGGTGTATTTCCAGGTCAAATATTTTGTCGATAGATACTAGACATGTAAGCTGCGGATAAATTCGGTTCGGATATTTTGTTATCTCGGAATTTGGGATTCAAATCCGAAATTCAATTCGGTACGGGTTTCTGATTTGGACGAAATCTGAATTTTGTTTGTTTCAGATGGGTTAGCGAATATTCGTTGCGAGTAAAACAGAAAACCATATACAGATATTAATACTAAAGCTGAATCTCCTAGACCCGAACATATATTACTAAAGCTGAGGCTCCCAGACCTGAATGGCAGACGAGATTTTAATTTCCGACTTGCATTCGGAAATTTGGAACCCGAATGCCATTCGGGTCTAGGAGCCTCAGCTTTAGTATTGTATATACTGTATATGGCTCTCATGTTGTCGTAACGAAAATTCGTATTCTGACCCATTTGGATGCATTAAACCAAAAAACACATCTGATTGGCCAGAAAAGTTATATATCCGATTCGATATTAGGACGCGATCCGAAATTCGGAAACCAAAATTTGGATTCGGACACATTTGGAAAATTCGTCCGAATTTTGATTCGTAACGAAACGAATCGCACATGTCTAATAGATACGCTTTAGGTGAAGCTCCTACCAAAACATTGGATAGATGTTCTAGTCCTTCCTCACAATATCAATCTTTTCCGTTGACCCATTGGGTTAATAGCCTTTATTTCCTGTACTGGTGTCTACACAGGAAATGAGGTGAATTTTCTCCTCCCACACCCAATGGGGACAGACAGTAATAAAAAGGCTAGCAGAGGTTTTACTTTATAAAGGAATTCCGGGCAGAAATTGAACCCTTGCAGTGGAGCTATCCCCGCATTGCAAGGGTTAACTGTTCGTTTTTGCCTAGGGTCAAAGAAAAAAAGTAATACTCACCTGATCCTCAGAGCCAGCAGTGTTCCCTCCAGTCTCTCTCCTCCTCCGCTCTGCGTCCTCACATCCTATACTACAGTGTTACACCATTGACATGGACACAATGAATCAAGGATTCCTAGACTGCTGCAGCGGGGGGAAAGAGACGCCCAGGGACCAGTCTAAAGCTGGCCATACACCTATCGATTATCGTTAGATTTTTTTCGTGCCTTCATCGAACCCTCGTTCGATTCAACTCGAATACCCCATCCGTTTGGATAATCGTTCATTAGCAATACTAACTCACCAAGTTTCGTCGATCGACAGAACAGATTTTCCTTTGCGCATGTGCAGTGTTCTTGTTGCGATTTTTTTCCTACGAAAACGCCACTAATCTGTCGTTTTTCGCATGATTCAAAAACGTTTTCCAGTCTGACCGATCGAGGAAATTCAGCCACGAGTACAGTAAAAAAAAATCTTTGGGTTCCCATCAACTGATAGATTATTGTTTGAACGACCATTCGTGGACGATTCCCGAACGATAATTGATATGTGTGTGGGCACCTTAAGAGCCAGGTGGCTCAGAAGATTAGATGAGTATAAGTTTGTTTTACCCTAGGCAAAAACAAGCAGTTAACCCTTGCAGTGCAGGGGTAGCCACACCGCAAGGGTCAATACAATTTCTGAATGGAGTTTTTCTTTATAGCACACAATTCAACTCCGCGGCCCATGTTTGCAAACATTAGTAGAGCAATAATGGTTTTGTTGTGCCTGCTGTATGTATTCCTGCTGACTGGAGTCTCCCAACTCTGGTTTGCAAATTTCCGTTAAATACACAGAAATGTGTACAGGGTGTAATGATCTCTGTTTCCTATGGCAAGGTCCCTGCAACATAAAAGCTCTTTTGGCAAAGCATTGTGGCCCCGGCAATGTATACAGCACTGTTCGGCCACAGTGCTGACATTATAGCAGGTGACCAGAGGGGTGGTAAAACCACAGATCAGAAAAAAAATAAAATAGACATAGCCCTCCAAATATGGAGATATCTAGGACAAACGACATCCAAAACCATATGATATAGCAAAACACTTTTTATTTATAACCCATTATTCAATAAACAAAACCCATCACCCCTATACATGCAATCCAATCCATAAATAATTCAAAAATACATTAAAATCATCAATCTTGGATATGTTGAATCCTGTGGTTTGCTGTTACGACAGATATGAAGTTTAAAGTGCATGGCTAATGAAGATATGAACCTGGGTGCATTCTGACAACAAAGAAGGTTTGTATAATGTCACATAAAATATATGGATAATGGAAGGTGTGAATATATGAACTGGAAATTCCATAACGTGAAACCAGGGACTAGTCTTCAGTACGTACAGGACACCAGGATTAATGTGTCATGCAATGAATTATATTCTAGCGTCTTAACCATCAATTGATGATTTTAATGTATTTTTGAATTATTTATGGATTGGATTGTATGTATAGGGGTGATGGGTTTTGGTTATCTATATATTAAATAATGGGTTATAAATAAAAGTGTTTTGGGATATAATATGGTCCTAGATATCTCCGTATTTGGAGGGCTACGTCTATTTGAATTTTTTCGGATCTGTGGTTTTACCGCCCCTCTGGTCACCTGCTATAATGTCAGCACTGATATGGTTTTGGATGCCCTTTGTCCTAGATATCTCCATATTTGGAGGGCTATGTCTATTTGACATCTGCTGGTATGCAGAATTTGCATTCTGGGATGATCTATATTTGATGCATTATAGCCAAATTTCTCACTCACCATGAGCCCTCTTTTGCTGTGATATAAAACCACAGATCAACCGCTTGGTTTCGCTGTCCATGTGAATGAGACCTAAGCGTTACAGTGCACTACCTCACAGTGCAATTTATTTTAGATGGCACCCCGTTGCACTTGTGCTGTAGCGTACAGAGGTGAACCAACTATGCGTTGTGATGCGCTGCGCCTAAATCAAGGAATGCCTGTCCTTTTTTGTGTGTATAGGCACTCTACTATCCCATAAGGGGCTAACTAATGAAAACTACTATTTTAGTGAACAGTTACTCGTCGCGTGAACAGACAGTACGCCCGATTGCTTGCACAGTACTGAAGAAGTGTGTGTCCCCTACGCCGTTTTTGAGGACTATCCAGGGCTCCGCTGTCCCTCATGCAGGTCTGGGACCGGCACGGCAGGTCTCTGAACCTCTATCGGAGGAAGATCAGCATAAGTCCACTGGCTGATCTCCACTCCGATCACTGAAAGCAGAAGTCATGTCTATTACATCACTTCCAGTTTGAGTGTGTCATTTCTCCAGCCGCTGTAGCCGGAGAAGAAGCTGATGAAGCAGATCTCTGCTTCATCAGCTTCTCTGGGGTCCCTAAGTGACTTTAGGGGTCTGATAGACCCCTGATGTCTCCATAAAGAGGACCTGTCACTATCTGTGCTATTTAGCAATAAAGTTAGGTGTAAACAAAATAAGTTACATATAAAAAAAGTAAAAAAAACACAAAAACACTTTCTTAACCCCTTCATGACTGAGCTAGTTTTCAGGTTCTGTTCATAAATGACTGACACATTTTTTACATTTTTGCTGTGTGATTCTTCCACAGCAGTAATATACTTTCTTACTAAATGTACCCACACATATTATATATAGTTTTTTAGAGGACAGATAGGGCTATATAATTATATCACATATGTGTACCTAACCCCTCACTTAGTTTGAATAAAATAAAAAAAATGAGGAAAAAAACTAGAAGAAAACACTTTTTTCACAAGTTTTGATTATTATTATTTTTTAGAATTTTTTATATTAATTATAGTATAAAAAATATATTTATATATAATTTATATTTTCCTAATTTTGTTTTACACTTTATTTTTATTTTTTTACACTTTGTAAAAAAAAAAAAATTAAATTTTTTTTTTTTCTTGTCAGTTTATATCAAGCAATCACTATGACAGCTTGATAAATTAACTTTTTTATTTTATTTTTGGCTATTAGGCTGATCCAAACTTAGGAACAGCTAATAATAACCTTAGAGACTGATCCTGACTTTAGTCAGATTCAGATCTCACTAAAAGGTCTTTGATCGTGCCTAGACGATCAGAAATGATACATTTCACTCAAAAGAGATACATTGTATCTCTTTGGTGAAATGTATCTAAACATCGGGCTCTCGAGCTGTCAAAACAAATAACAGAGAGGTGAGGTGAGTCACTGCTGCCTCTCTGCTATTTTGAGCTGTCAAATACGGGATCGCAAATTGCAGTCCTCTATTTGCATGTAACGGCTTCATTCTTTCATTAATGAAAGGAAGAAGCTTTTACAAAAAGCTTAATTATTTCATTAATTAATGCCTCAATACTGAGACATTAATGAATGACTGTTAAATGCTGAGAATCAGCAGTTACCGGCATTACAAAGCCTGATATAACTCGTCATGTACAGTGTACGTGGCCAGTCATATAGGCGCAAAGTGACAGGACGTACACTGTACGTCTCCCGTCACGAAGGGGTTAATGTACATGCACATACAAATTCAACACGTGTCGGGTGCGCCTACATGTGAAAACGATGATTGCACCACACATGTTACATATCGCTGTGAACGTGAGTGCGAGCGTTAATTCTAAAGCCATCAATCACTGTTAGAACTAAACCGATGAACGGTGACAGCTTTTAAAGCAAGTTTGAGTATGGTATTTTGTTTGCAATTTACAGGCGCATGCAAGTTTTAGGCTTAACATGTTTGGTGTCTATTTACCCGTCGTGACCAAAGGAATGTAGCAGAATACATTTTGACCTGAAAATAAGATCATTTATTTGCAATGTTTCATAACATAATGTAGGGAAAACTGTTTTTTTTTAATTTTCTGTACTTGTTTCTTTACATAATAAAAAATAAAAACAACCCAGTGTTTATTAAATACCACCAAAAGAAAGCGCTATATGTCCCCAAAACATGATTTAATGATATATTCATTTCAGTACAGCGATGAATAAATGTCAAAGTACCACAGTGCTGAATACTGAAAAATGGCCTGGACCGGAAGGGGGTTTAACACCCAGCTCTTCAAGTGGGTAACATAAATGTTGTCAGACTCATTAGTAATACTTAGCTGTTTTGTTTTGTTGGTATATAGCGGTGAGTAGGTGTTACACAATTACCTGGACTGTGTGAGATGTATATACATATGAAGAAATACATAGACGTTGCATTGCATTGTGATGCGCTGCCAGCCACCCACTGCTGGTTGTAGAACCTAATGATGAAATCTAATGGGAAATCTTGTCCACGATGATATTCTTCATCTCCCAGTATGTCAGCACAGATATCCACATACGCAGGATTTATCCTTTTTAAAGCAAACTCTGAATTTATTATTTTAAATAATTTCTGCCGCTCTCTTCCAAATGTTACTAGAGGGATAATGTAGAAATCAATTAAAAAGGGAAGCGAGAGCGACTCACAAGTGGCGGAATGAGATATTAAATGCAAATATTAAAGAGCCTCATTAAATAGCAACTCCAAGTGAATAGCTAAAAAATATCCTTCAGTTCATTTGTGTATTCCTTAAATCCCATGAAGTCATTGTTCAACTTTCTGTATTTACCTGCCATCTCTTTGAACAACTCCACACAACAAAAAATACACTCCACCTGCACCAAGCCTATATCTGTCAAAAAAAAGGACCTGGATCTACTGTCATGTGAGCCTCCACGGGTCCTCTGAGGCCCCATTCACACCTGAGAGTAGAAGGAACGCACATCACGTTCACGCGCATTCAAGCACGTATCTTTCCCGCGTTTGCGGCGCATCCCCATCGACTTCAATGGGGTCCTAAATGTGTCTGGAAAAGTAGTTAATGTAGCAAAATTTGTGACATACTGTACATACCGTGATTTTTAACACGTGCAAACGCAGAGGAATAACGCTCATCTTCCTGGCCGCATTTCGGGTGCGTAATGGCAAGTGCGTTTAGCATTTTTGGCACGTTTCGCAAACACACTTTTTTTTGCGCGTTTGATGCATGCACACAAAAAGTTTAGGTGTGAATAGGGCCTAATGGTAGTATAATCATTCAAAAAGTTTGTCCAGAATTCCTTATACTTTAGGTATCAGAAGCTCAAGGCCAGCTGCCATATCACTTTAACCTCGGTCCGTCATTAACCTTTAATTAACTCAGCAAAAACAAAAGACCGCCCTTTCCCTAAGGCCTCATTCACACGAGAAACGGCCAGCATGTACAGCTCCGTGCTGCATGCAGCTCCCGGGAAGGACAGGTGCTGCGTGTGATTAGTACGCAGCCTCTGTCTTTCTCTATAGGACTACGCAGCCGTACGCCGCCCTATGCTCACGCGCCCTGCACGTCTGTGGGGGTGCGGGTCTGCGTCCGAGCCGGGTCACCCGCACCCGTACGGACCTGCATTTGGGATCAGCGTAGGGCGGTTTACGGCCGCGTAGTCCCATAGAGAAAGGCAGGGGTTGCGTACTAATCACACGCAGCACCTGTCCTTCCCGGGAGCTGCCCGATACGGACCTGCACGCAGTACGGAGCTGTACGTGCCGGCCGATTCTCGTGTGAATGAGGCCTAAAGAATGGAAAAGCTTTTAATGCAGGTGCTTAACAGACCAAAGGAGCTTCAACCGATTCATTAAACACAGTCCAATTTACAAAAAATATATTTGATTCCCCCGCATCCTATCTCTCTATATATTTAAAACACAGCAACGTTGCCAATTACATTCACGCTTCCATCTCAACACATTCACTGGCTGCATATCCAAAAATCATTTTTCCTCATATAGTAAATCCCTATTACACTGTATTGATGTCTAAAACATAAGGACTGATGCCTCAATGTAGAAAGACTGCCCAGGTTGCCCTTGTATTGAAGGAATGTCACCCTCTGAATTCTCAATAAAACAAACAAAAGGTCCCGAAAAAATATCTCAGCAAACTTTTCTCTCTTTGTTATTTGTAGTGCTTTAAAAGCCTTTCCATTCTTTATGGAAGGGCGGTCTTTTGTTTTTGCTGGTGCCTAATGGCTGTAACTTGGAAGCTGCTCTCCGTACCAACCAGTCTTGTCACTACTCCTCATGTCCCGACGCTACCACTTAAACACTTCTGAACCAGCTTTGGATTTACTTTAAAGCTGAACTCTGGGCAAGCAAATATTGCCTAAGTACAAGAGACATGTGAATTCTTCCTTGAACCTTAGTGAGCTTTGTGTATTTCCTCCAGATCTGTGCAGTAATCCAGTGTGAAACTTTGACTTCATGCACGAGTTTCCAGTGATAAAGACCACTCACTGCTGCTCTCTTCCCTTGTACAGGGTGACTGGTCTCGTCTATGGCCCCCCATGTGGCTTTCTGCAGGCAGCCTGTAGTGGGCTGAGCCTGCTGGGTCCCCCCCACAGCTCTGCTCTGTGCACAGACTATGTATAGCACATTGATGATGTCACAAGTTTGTCATTTGGCACACAAAGTGGATTTATATAATGTGTAGCTATTAAGGAATATATTTTATTGAACTTTTTTCTGCCTGGAGTTCACCTTTAAACAGGTCAATAAAGGCAGCTATGGCTCATTAGGTCACCATATCTGCATGGCTGGAATTCTTTAAAATGCACACATTGTAATGTATTGAAGATGTCTTTATTGGGAAAAAAGAGTTAGTTGTTTATCTCCCTCTAAGGTACATGTGATCAGTCCACTTATTAAAGCAGCACTAGCCAGATTTGTTAGGAGGTAAAGTGCCACTATCTGGCTATTGTCTATGTGCTGTACATCAAATAACAATTGATAATCATAAGTCTGCAGAAAAATATTCGTTCCCTCCTAGTCAGAGGAGCTGCTAATAAGGCCCACTAATGATGGCACAAGCACTGTGGTCCCTCTGTTCTATGATTGCACTGACCCTTAACATGCAGCATTGTTAATCTCATGCATGCGGCAGATAATATGACTTTGTCTGTATGGTGTGAAAGAGAGTAAAATCACATTACTGGAAGCCGCTGATGCTGAGGATGTTGCCTAGCAACAGTGAGCTGTATGGGTTACCTGCTATGCAGCCAACACAAAACTTCAGTCTAAGATGTTGCCATTAACACATTGGGGACAGCTCAATATTTGCCCTGTAATATCGAACTACTACCTCCCAAGTGGAATAAAGACATGGATCTGTCAGCACCTCAGTTTAATGCCTTGAAGTGGAGAAAAGAAAGTTGACTAACAGACTTTATAGCAGGATAGGAAACAAAAAATGATTTGCAAAACTAGAACATAGAAAACCAAGCAAATGTTATCCTTATCCATGTTTGGTTTGTCTATAAGATGACCCCTGATTCTACTGTTTTTATAAAGTAAGCACCATTGGGTCACCATCGTTTTAACTTTGTTCTTACTGAAGGACTGGGAACACGCAGGTGTGATCCAGGCCTAAGCTCCCAAATGGCTGCTGCCATACCTGATAACATGTGCAGCACCATGACAAGTGCAATCCACAAAGCAGCTAAGATGGCACCTTCCTTGGCTGTAATGGATATGAGGTTGCAGTTCTGCTTTAGGTAAGTGTGAACCTCCTGTGCTGAAAATAAAATGACGGTTAAGGTTTGATATCACCATAAGGCCATTTGTGTCTGCAAGGTAAGCAAATATGTTGCCTATAGCAACCAATATGATTCTTAGTTTTTTAATAAAATCACTGTAGCTGCTAAAAATGACTTGAAATGTCCCCAGTTCAATAAAAAGAGCTAATCCCGAAAAGCAAAACTAGAATGGTTTTTGAAGGAGTGATTAGTTTCATTGGCCCGTTTCTGAGTTATATATAATGTCTGAGCAAGCAAAATTGTGTTTTTCAGTATATTCCACAGAAACCAGTTTGAGAAGTTTCTAAAATGTTAGTCTTTGCAAATTGTATCTCTTATCTCTGTTTTTGTCTTCTTGTTGTTTACTTTATAAATCCCCCCCAAGGTTGTCTTATGATCCTTACTATCATGAGTAGTCTTGTAGTTTTGTATACGTGCATGATTTTCATTGGTTTATACTCCGCCATCACCATTTTAGTTTCACATATAAGCTTTTGTTTTAACAATAAATCTTTGACTATAGAGTGAATCCAAAAGTTGGTGTGACTCTTTATTCCCAAGTACTTGTCTGAAGCTGGCAGTATGATCGAATCCCAGGACGTGCGACCGTACAGTAAAAACGGTCGCCCGTCTTCGTTCACACTGCTCGATTCTCGTACGATCGCGGGATTTCCCGCGATTCTGGTACGAGAATCGAGTAGTGTATGGGCACCTTAACAGTTTGTCAATTTATTTGAATGTTTTTCTAGTTTATATGTTTTTAAATTGTTTAATATTTCCTTTTGCTATTTATATAACACTTTGATTACATATAAACATTTAATACAGGGTTCACATATGACACAGAGCATTAAAGAGAGAGTATAGCACAAGCTGTTTGTCTTCAGATTGTTTCTGTCTGAATGAAACTCCTAGTACATCTGAACAGGCAGGGAGGGGAAACAGTCACTGCTAAACCCTTAGTGGCACAGCTTCAGAAAAAAAATTAATTCCTGGGGACTGGAGCAATTTTGCCATTTTTGCTGTGTTTGTTTAATTTCCATCTTCCTCATTCATTGCACCTACACATATTATATACCCTTTTAAGGGAAAAAATAGGCATTCATTTGATATGACATATGCATATAAAATTCTTATTTTTCTTATAAAATATACAAAAAAATGCTAAACAATCGAAGAAAACACATATTTCACAGTTTTGGCAAAAATAATATGTACATAATTAGCTAACAGAAAGTCATTTATAATAAATTATTTTATTTATCCTGATTTATAGGGTATATCATATGTCTGGGATTTCAGTTTATTTTGGGAGTTATAGGCCACAAAATACAAGAAGTGAAATACAGTTTTAGTGTGGAACAATTTAAGAATGTGGTATGTTTGTCTCCTCACTGTGATAGCCTCCTCAACACTATATTTTATTATAGTTTTTTTATGAAACTTATTTTTTTTTTTAAACTTTAATTTTTGTTAACTTTTTTCCTCTTTTTAAAATATTAAACTTTTTTAAAAGACTTTAAAAAACTGTTTACATTTTTATTTTAAACTAAGGGAGCACTAAAGGGTATTTTTTTTATTTTATTTACAGGGGCTTTTGATACTAAGTATTCAGAGGGGATACTGTATTCTCCTCAGAGATACTTTGTAATATACAAAGCCAGCTTCCACCTACACAACACAGTATGCTGAAAGCGGCTGTCACAGCAGGGTGGTCACAGCTATTACATATCACTGTGATCGTAGTGCTATGACCACCTAAATTGCTGTTAAGGGTCTGCCTCGGACCCAGAGGGACCCATCAACAGCATTACCTCAGTGAGTGCTGGTCCATGGCCAGACCAGTGGTCATTGTATCACATGACGGGATTATTCCATCACTGGTCGTAAAGGAACTAAAGGATCGTGACGGAATGCACCCTTCATTGGTTGGGAAGGGGTTAAGCTATCGGCCTCCAATAAAAACAACTGCCACCTTTCTCAATGGAAAGGAAAATATATAACATTCATAAGCAATATTTCACTTTTACATGACAAAAAATATTATTAAAAATAATTTTTTAGGCCCATGAAACATTTTCTGTAAACGGGGCGCGGCCACACGGCAACCCACACTTGCACATCCATACAGGGATGGATGCACACCCTTGGACGCAGTCTGTCCTGTTAAAAAGATGTACAGGCAGCAACAAGAAGCACCTGTCCCTCCCAGACACAGGTCCCTGTATTCATTGTGTTCACTGTACGGCTGGGGACATTCATATGAATAAGGCAGAAAGTAACAAAAAAACAAATGCAGCCACCACATCTAAGAACTGGTAAGCTGCAATATAGTAAATGTTTGTTCTTTGCTTTAGATATTCTTCAAACTCAAGAAATTGAGGGCTGGATGCACTTTGAGTGTCAACAATGAGCTGTTTTGAAGGGTCCCTCCATGTTTCACCGCAGGTTTATATTGCAAATGAAAGATTCTGATTGTTAGATGTTTTATATGGGACTTGGTAGCGGCCGGTTCTGTATGGTCATTCAGAAAGGGTTATATCTTTATCGTCTCATCTTGGGATTCCCTCTAGAATTGTGAGTAGCAGACCGGTGTGTGATTCTACAGCCTTGCCTTCAATCACTGATGCAGCCAGGAGCTACTGTCTGTAATGATGTTTTATTAACAGGACAGATAAGAATGTCATCTTGAGCCTGACCTAAGCATTACAGAGTATCCCTTTCTGCAGGCAAACAGTCCATTGAAGGGATTCAAGAGACTTGAGTGTGAGGAATGTATTGCTGGATATAGTAAACATTTTTTTATTTAAAAGGACCTAACATAAGTTATTATGTGACGCTGCTCATAAATAGATGGAATGGGCTGGGGTGTTGCTGGTGTACCTCTTGCTTCGGCTCTGTCCAGTGTGCCCACATCCAGCCCATTGATTGCCAGTAGCTGGCCGGGATGCCATCCACAGTGTCCCGCTCAGCTCCTGACAACCCGTGACGTCAGTTAGCTGGGCGGGACACCAGCCAGAGCATCCCAACCTGGGACGCTCTGCCCAGAAAGGGGGCGGCAGGTGTGCCCACGTCACCCAGTGAGATGCTCCCTGGGCCAATCGTCTCAGGCTGCCTTATTATAGGGATGGCTATGTGTGCGGTATACCACACTGCTGCTCTGGTATGTAATCAAACCCAAATAGTAGTTTTGAAATCTGTTTTTGGATACCTGGCAAGTTGTTCACACACAGAAGGGCATTTATTAAGCAAATTAGCAACTCTATTCGTCATGAATCAGCCTGCACCTAATAAAGTCAATGCAACTTTGTATTTACGACTGCTACAGATTTAAAATGGAACTCCAGGCTCAGACATATTTACATTTTATAATTGAAAAGAGAAGTTATCATATTAAAAAGAGAAGTTACCTCTGGGCAGGTGTAAAACTTTGCAGGACCTTTCTGTTTACTTTGTAATTAATACATTCCTATATGCCAGAGTACAGCTGGCAGAGTCCTCTCCCTTTATTTAGTCACAAAACGCCTTGTGTTCTATTCACAGACCACAAGGCATCCTGGGAATGGACGAGGGGGAAAAAGGAGGGCAGGATCTCCCCTCACCCATTCACAGAACATCATGTACGCTGTGGACAGAATACAAGATGTTTTGTGAATGGATAAGGGGACAGTAAAGGGAGAGCAAACAAAAGGAACCATTTACTCTTTGGGAGCCACAGCTTTCAGCCGCAATGCCAGAAGGAGGCCAGTGTAAAGGACTTTTACTTACTTGATTCCCACTGCTGCAGGCTCCAAGAACAGCACCCACAGCTTCTTCACCCCTCCGTGAGTCAGCGGCATACTGGCATCATCACGCATTATACATGAATATGCCAAGGGACAATCTACAAGCCAGAGCGTAGGGAAGTCGAGCTGAGCGCTGACTGCCAGGGGAGGTGGGATCAGGTAAGTAAAAGTCCTTTACACAGTACACCCTAAATATTAAGATGCCGTTAACTCTTCCAGTGCATGGATAGCCCCGCACGCAGGAGGTGGGGAGTTGTTGTTTTTCTTTTTTCACTGGCATTGGCTTTAAATCTGTTGCATAATCTGTCTCATTGCTCCTGTTTAGCATTGCTTTGCAGCAGAATTGATAAATGCCCCCCAGAGCGTTCTAAAAAGCGAGTCTTGTACAGAGGTGGGAATCTCCAGCCTTCCAGCTGTTGTGGGACTGCAAGTCACATGATTCATTGCAAGACTGACAGTTACAGACATGACTCCCAGAGGCATGTTGGGATTTGTATTAAAAGCACAACTGGAGTTCTGGAGTTTCCCACCCCTGCTGTAGTACAGAAGAGAGTGTCTCTAGGCATGGTTGAACAGGTATATATTCTACCCATGCATCTCTTTATGTAGATCTCACACACACAATGATTTTACTATCGTGCACCCCCCATCACTACCCATCATTATGGTTCAATTGCAAAAGTTGAAAGGTGGCAATTGTAGTTGAATCATTTGCTGCTGGTAAGGTGATAATGGCAAGTAAACCATAGCTGGAGTAAAATAGTAAATTATGTAATGTGTCTGGAGATAAAGACACAATGAGAAGTCTTCCAATAGAATATAGTGCCGATGTCTCCTGCAAGTCAGTAAAGAGACTCAATGGGGGCCAAACATTACATACATGCAACTTATTTGCAGGGAGGATTTCTATAGTCTGCATATCCTGCTCAGCATAAGCATGGAAGGCTCAATTCACAAACTTAACACGCCAGCATTGGATATTTAGTTTTAGAAAAAGTGACAATTCTCTTAATTTATTGTGTTTTCCCTTTTCTACAATTCTTCACGCTGTGCCCACATTGACTCCTAATTTGGCATCCAAATGTGATACCATGTTTATCTGACCGCAATAAAAACGGGAAGATAAAGTGGACCTCTGGTGTGCTGGTGGCTTATCCTTCTACACGATCTATGCGGCACCATGCGTTAGCTACTTCAGCACCCGCCAAAGCATTTTAAACGGGATTCCAACAATGAGAGCGATGGCACATTCTTATACCCCCATTCACTCCGTCACTTAGACATTGTCAATCTCCCAGGCAGGGATTTTAACTTGCGAGTGCTCCCTCAGTCTTTGATAATGAGACCATATATCTGAGGAGAAACGGGAGAAATGGTCTGAGGCAGAGGTGGGCAAACTCCAGCTGTTTTGGAACTACAAGTCCCTTGAGACATTGCAAGATTCTCGCATCTACAGGCCTGACTCCCAAAGACAGATGCATCATGGGATTTCTAGTTTTACCACAGCTGGTGGGCCAGAGTTTGCCTACCCCTGGTCTGAGGGGTAGCTGGGAATTGGGTCCTCAGCCAGTTTCTTGGTTCGCTATACTGCGTGTTAACTGTCTGGACAGTGTAGATACATAATAACCCCGTAATTGCTGTAAATAGGTGGTGGGATCCTTGGTGTACTATGTGACTTTTATTTTTGTGGCACAATGATTGAATTGTTCTCCTTTTGCTATATTTGTATAATTATTTTAATGGAAAAAAAGTGACAATTATTTTCAGATTTGAAAATTAGTCACATGGCTAAAATCAAAATCTGTATTTTGAGCCTATAGCCTTTCCTTCCGTTCACAATCATGACGCATTCCACCTTTATGTGCTTCTATCCATGCCGTCATGTGTTTGTTATACGCCATAAACAATGCTACAGTTTATCCTGCCAATTATAACAAGAAAGCATTACATACTGCTCCCTCGTAATTGGGTGCATGGAACCAGCAACCAATCCCAAGAATCACATCCAGCAGAACATCACGCAACGCTAACACTGCATGACCCATTGAAGACACGACGGCAGCAATTTAGAGACGAGCTCGGATTTCATTGCCTCTCGAGCTGATGTGATTGCAGATGTTCCACCACATTTACCCTGCTGACCGGGTTCAACGTGACAGATCACCATGCTGCCGATCAATATGGGACTGGATTAAACACAGACGCAATGAGCAACCGCAGAAGCCTTTCCAAGATCACATGCAACTGATAGAGCGTCGTGAGCCGGCCCGAGGGCTACAAGCGACTAATTAAAAAATACAGGAAGCAGGAGATTGAATTATAAGATCCTCAGAGCATGTTGCCCCGGCTGTTTTCCACAAAGGGAGATTACGCTCCACTTCTGCAGTAATTCAATTCCGTTTTATACTTCAATCCTCCCTTCCCTTGATGTAGGAGCCAGCTCGTTTACTATAGCACAAATAGCCAGCGCTGGCCGATGACGTCAGCGTACTGTGCCTCATGTGTAATGCTGACCTATGGCGTCACTGCTAGCTCAACCTGAAACAATGTCAGCATATTGGCTTTTTAACAATACAGTTAAAGCAAAACTCCAGGCACACAAAAAAAATTACATTTAAATATATTCAATAGCCACAAAAGGTTTACATCCACTTTGTGTGCACCAAATGCCTTTGTAAGCACAGTTATTACTTTGTAAAAGTAGCAGTGAC
The DNA here is from genome assembly GCF_000935625.1 of Nanorana parkeri. Taxonomy (NCBI): domain Eukaryota; kingdom Metazoa; phylum Chordata; class Amphibia; order Anura; family Dicroglossidae; genus Nanorana; species Nanorana parkeri. The sequence continues at coordinate 113,417 of NW_017306494.1, forward strand.
ATGCTCACTATGCAGGGCCTGTGCAGAGAGCAGAGCTGTGGGAGGGACCGAGCAGCTCCACCCACTACAGGCTGCCTGCAGAAAACTGCAGGAGGGGGCGGAGACATGGCCAGTCACCCTGCACAAAGAGAAAACATGAGTCTCACGGAGCAACCTTTAAGTGGACCTTTACTGTGTGGGTGGAGGTTTTAGAGCTGAACTCCAGGCAAACTACTAAGTGATGAGTTTATCCATGTCACTCTGCTCTTGCCTCCTACCAGGATGTTCCTCGTTAGCACATGAGCACTGCCTTACAACTGGATGGCTCCTTGTGCAGTGCAGCCCACACCCGGGTGCCACCATTGGAAGGGTGACACCAAAATGACTATCAGTCACCCCCTATGAAAAGTCGGGCACTCGGTCACTAACCGAGAGCATGACAGTGTCCGGAGAGAGGAGGGGACCCGGCAGCATACCTCATACCGCCAGGTGAATGTTCCTTCCTCTCTGCTGGCGTCCATCACCAAGATGGCCACCGGCAGGCATCAATAAGATGACAGCGCACGGCAACGTCACGCACATGAGCGATGACGTCACGGTGTCACCCAGCCTCGGGACGCCCCTGAGAGACCAATTCCAAATCAAATTCCAGTACTTCCTCTGCTTGCAATATAGCGAATGCAGCTCTGTATTCATTATAGCATCATTAATCTGCAGCTTTCAAATGTGCCTGGAGTTTATTAAGTAATCCTAAAGCAAACAAATCTATCTAAATAACATGCACGGTGTGGTGGGCAGCTACGACAACCACTTCAAGTCTGAAGATTAATTAAAAGGTGAAGGTCCTCTCTACAGTCTCTCAGAACGAGTCCTCCAGGATTGGTAGATGACTATACTGCGTGCTGTTCCATACAAAAGATATAAAAATGACCCTGAGGCCTGACCAGAAGGTAATTCAAGACTTCAAAACATAGCTAGTAAATGATAAGATATCACCAACGTATTAGATGGTGTTCTAAAGAGGATAATGGATTGGGTAGAGTGAATTTAGATGACCAAAATGAAAAATGACAGGAGACAGACTATGGTCTAATGCTGCCATCTTGTGGTGGAAGTAACTAAGTGCAGTCTGCAATCAGCTTCATGTATTTTGTTTCCCCAAGTTTTAAACCAAACTAGAAAATTGCTTTTAATCCGGCTGAATCTCCTTGTATTCAATATGACCGCCATTGGAATGGCTGTGAATGTCAGCCAAAAAAAATTGTTTTGTTTAATTCAGCTCTACATGCTGATATGAAATCATTTTGCATTCATTAGTTAAACATATTTTGATTTTACTTACAATTACTGTTTTTCCACTCCCTGGTCCACTTGGGCATTAGTGATGCAGTTTGTGCCCACATGTTGCATCCTGGGAAGGTTACATCAGCAGAGCATTGCTGGGAAATCTCATCTGTAATCTCATGAGATCGCAGAGAAAGGAATTCTTCCCCCGCCCCCCCCTACACCAGGGGTAGTCAACCTGGACACTTATCTGTGGTGAATCTACAAATTCCATCATGCCTCTTGGAGTCATATTGGTGGCCGTCAGTCTTCCAATGCCTCATGGGATTTAAGGCTCCACAACAGCTGGGAGTACAGAGGCTGTCTACCCCTTGTATACACAAAACGTAATCAAGTGGCAAGAGGCTGCAGTCACACCCAGTAGCACTGTGAAAGGCTATTATAACAGATCAAATGTAAAGCAAAAAGAGGACTGACAAGTATAGCTAGCGGCATGATATTGGTAACACCCAGATTGTTTAGCCAGAGATACAAGCCATTAGAAAAATAGGACACACACTACATATGCAGAGTTGTAAGTACTTTACTATATACACAAAAAAAAAATTGAAGTGAATCATGCTGCTGTAAAATAATACAATTTCACAAATCTGGCATCTGAATGACATGTACAGGACGCTGCCATACAAGTACATTCTATAGAAAGAAAAAGATTACATTTCTTTAGCCAGCAGCATTGGAGATTTCAGCTTTACAACATTGTCTTTGTCATTTACAGTAACTTTACCACCACAGAGAGCCGCTTCCATGTGCTGAGGTGCTATAAGCATTTACAGGAAAGGTTACATGGCCATGAGGCTACAGGCTTCAACTGATTTGGTGAGCAATTGCATTATGATGACATTTGCTTTGCATTTCATGCCGGACAATAGACAGCTACAATTAGCTTTGTGCAAAACTGGACCAGAGCTCCTCAGAGCTGACCTACTTCCCATTGTGAGACTTTGATCTCTCTTTATAGCAGTTGTGGGCAAACTGTAGCCCCAGTCCTATAAGAAAATACCTCAATAGTGGATGTATTAGAAGCTTACTACAAATAAAACAGTATTTCCTTATTCATAGAAAAATATATATTATATATCCATCCATGTCACTCACCACTCACTGCTCTTAAATGTTCACTCAAATACAATTTAAGAGAACCGTTTATTTTATCTAATTTATTCATTTCCAGTCCCCCCTCCCCTCCCTTTGCAAATAGACAGACAGGATGGCCTGCACTCCACATAACTCAGATTACCATTATTAAAGTAGAACACTAATTATTGAAAGGGAAGGGGTTTATTATAAATTGTTGGATCTTTATTGGTGTGACTAACAGGAAGCCTTTCTTCAATCCAAGGTTTTTTTATAGGCTGTATCCTTGTTGAGCAACTCTCAAATTTAATTCACAGCCTTTCTTTCTGTCAGACTCTAGGGGAGGGTCGGTGTTCCATGAGTGTTTCAGAAAGCAATACAAATGTAAGCCCAAGACAAGCTGAGACCCCAGCTTAATCCTATATCATTTCAAAGTGGGGCAAATTGTTTCAATGGGGTCAAAGACCAAATTTTCTCTCTTTTTTGGTAGAGTGGGGAGGAGTTAAAGTGAAACTCAGGAGTTAAATCTTAAAAAATGCACTGAAGTACCTTACCCATCAACAAAAATGTATCTTCTTTGTGTATCACTCGGCTGTAGATCCTCAAATCATCTCTGAATTGGCACTGACACTGTCCTTCCTTCTGGAGGGTGGCTGCTTTTGTTCCCCATGGTCCCAGTGTGTGTTGTAGAGTAGTCACCACTCCAAGCTCGCTCCCATGATGGACTACAATCTCAGTACAAATTAGTAAACTAAACCTGAGATTGTAGTCCATCACAGGAGTGAGCTTGTTGAGGTGGCTACTTTACAACACACACAGGGACCATGGGGAACAAAAGTAGACACAGAAGAGAAGTCTCAACAGGGATGCAGTAGCTCTGCATAAAGTGGAGAAGGTGTTCTTACTGCGGAGACATCACTTCCTGTCACTAGGGCAGGAAGTGAGTGGAAATCTCTACAACAACATAGGAATACAACGTGACAGGGGCTTAACCCCTCCCGACTCGACCAAAAGAGAAACCATTTAGTTTTCCAATATTTAAATTTCTATGAGAATAGAATGGATATGGAGAGTCTGACCTCTCCCTGCATAAGGTTACAAAAAAAAAAAAGGCCCTTTTCTTCACAACCACTAGAAGCGCCCTGGTTTAGAAAAAACAGGGACTTCATTGCCCACCAGTCCTTTACACATGTGCCAGTGAAAAGGGCAGATATTTAGGCTGCCATTGTCCGATGACCCCTTTCTGAAAAGGTCAGTCACTGGTTCAAGCATGCAGCAAGTGAAGGGGAAAGTGAAAACTGAGCCACATCTGTTCTGGGTCAGTAACTCAAAGTATTGTAGCTACTGGATAGAAACAGCTGCTAGGCGTGTCGCATTTTAAGAAAACAACTGCAACTCCCAAATTTCTCTGATTTTAAGCTTCTTTAAGTAATAAAAGGGTCCATGCACTCAAAATTGAGCCAGAAACGAAGGAACACAAATAGAATCCAAAACAAATAGAAGTAGTCAGTGGGTAAGCCCCATCTGACTTCATTTATAAATACAAATATTTTATTTAGCATGATTTCTTTCATGACGACTTTCATTGATTAACTTTTGTATCAATTTTATATTGTCATAGCACATATTGGAAACACCTGGCTCCAATCGGTGCCTTAGATTCACTTCTATATGAAAGTTCAAGGATAGATTCTTATGTTTATGTATCAACGGTCAGCCTTGCAAATCTGTACTGGAGAGAGGAAGGGTTTCTAACTAGCACAATTCCAATCTTATCACTAGCTTGCTGTAACAAGTGGAACAGGCCTGTTAAACTAACAAATCCTAAGGCAACTCCACATCCTGCAGCCATGGAGAAGTCACCCTGCGTAACATAGCCAAGGAGGAGCCTACTGCAATGTGTGGTCACCTCCGGTATAGGAGTAGGCCACATTCCCAGTGTCAGTTGACCATCGCCCGAGCGATCCACATTGGTCTCCATGTTTTCAGAGCCACCACGCCTAGACTTGGATTTCTGCTTTCGCTGCTCCTTCTTCTGTTTTACTATTTTACGCTTAAAAGGGTCGCTGTGCTTGGGCTCCTGGGGGCCCGCAAACAACTTGTCTTTTTTCAGCTGGACAAGGTCTTCCTGAGATGGAATGCAAATCAGCGAATGGAGCTCTGGACTTCCCTTTGCCATCATAGACAGTCTGACCCACACCAATGACCTTGGCAAGTCTCTTAGAACAGGGTTCACCAGACTTGACAGTTCCAGAGATGGTGGGTGTCCGACTTTTCTTTCATGCAGATCAAAAAAGGCAGACAGCATTTTCAAAATCTTTTTGTTTCTGTAAAAGAAAAAAAAGTGAGAAAATATTGGTGATATTTTAATGATGGCAGGCTTTCCTTTATTTTTAACCATTATTGAATACTAAGGTGCATTTTTATAAAGTTGTCAATGTGACTTTTACCAAACATTTACCGGTGGTGAATCACCATCATTTAAAACATGCTCATACAGTCACAGTGAAGGTTTGGCAAGTGTCAGATTCGCTGCTTTATAAATATGCACCTAAAAAAGGTATCTTTCTAGCAGGTACCAAACGTAACAGGGGCTTTGTGTTCAAGCCAAGCTCCATTTCTGGTCACTGGTCTTTCTCGACTATATCTCTGCTTTAGCACAATGAGAGAGATATATAGAGAGAGAGAGATATATAGATAGAGAGAGAGAAATTTTTTTTTCACAGAGCTTCTTACAATACAGCACAAAAGACAAATTGTACGATGCATGGCAGTGTGCCAAAGGTACAAGCACAAAAAAGAGAATTAATGATACAAAAGTGTGCATGGTTTAAAGCAGAATTAAACCCTTCCATCTGCCAAGGTTGGTGCCACCTTAGTCTTTAGATGCGCAGCTGCCATGATGTTGCACATGACCAACTATGGCACCAGTTGAGAACACACTGGTAAATGACAGTTATGACCAGAGGAGCATGCCTTGTATGTCACATACACTATAAAAAAACAAAAACAGAAAAGGTCACAGTTTGGCTTATGCAAGATTCTGAACATATACCCAAATTAATTATTATAACTGTTCAGGCTTGCTTATGAAATATTTCTATTTTCTCCTATAGCATTAGTTTGTCTAGAATTAATGTATGGACAGAAGCCTCAGAGATGAGAGGCCCTCTGAAGATTGACCGTTTCTGACCTGGCCCATGCCTACACTAATGCAGAGAACACATGTAGTCTGCCAGCTCCATAACAGCATCACTCACAGCCCTGTAGTTCACATGCCTCCGTTATCTCATACCATCTTCCGTTGAATCAGGAAAGGGATGCTTGATCAAAATAAATTTTAGGACCTCTTCACAAAATACTTTAATCCAAAACAGCATATCAAGGAAGTTACCACTTCTTGTAAAGTCATAGTGCCTTTATATGGCTGAAAAATGGACTCTACCAGGATTCTTACCTTGCATATACAAAACTGATCAAATATTCTATTTGACATACCTTAACACAGAGAAATCCTGTACTTTTGGCCCAATATCCTCAGTGGGTTTTTGTTCAGTGCTCACAGTAGAACCAGATTCCATATCTGTATCTTTGGGATGATGTGGCTGCTCTTCAGTTCCATGGTCCATCTCCTGTGCAGATATGTCTAGCTCAACTCCATCTTTAGTTCCATGTTCTTTCGTTTTCTGTGCAGATATGTCTAGCTCTGCCCTGGCTTCAGTTTTATGGTCCATCTTCTGTACAGGTGCGTCTAGCTCTGCCCCAGCTTCAGTTCCATGGTCCATCTTCTGCAGAGATGTGTCTAGCTCTGCCCCAGCTTCTGATCCATGGTCCATCTTCTCTACTGATGTGTCTACCTTTTCCTCTGCTTCAGTTCTGCATTCCTCCTCCTTTCCAGATCCATCTGCTCCAGCACGTGTCTCCCACTCTCTGGTCAGCTGTTCCCAGGGGCACAGAAATGGTGCCAGAATTCCATGCTTGATAAAGTTTGTTCTCTTTGCAGGTGGGCGCCTTATGAAACAAGAAGAAAATAAGCTTTCAAATGTGTGATTGGTCAAGGTTCCAATGCTGTATACGTCGTTATAATTTTGTAAAACAAGAACTTTTTAGAATCAAGTGTGAAAAAGGACAAAATTAAAACCTTTTTAAAAAAAGGGACAACCCTTTACTTGATAACTCCTTTATAATGGCACAATTTGGCAAAGAGAGTTCATTTTGATGCCTGTATGAGACCAACTTTCATGACATAACAGCTGTGTTTACACGGATTAGGAAGACAGGCAACTCAGCATGTAATGGAAGATTTCCATTAGCTCTGACCCTGCTTCTTGATAGGTAGGGCTTTGAGGATTCTAGCCAATGAATGCCAATTGATAAATTCATCAAATGAATTATGGCAGAAGTGTGTGCATTGATCTTGAGAGGAGTTACAAGGCTCAATATAGTTCAAGAAGGATGAAACCATTTCTCCTTTCTGTTTATTGATGTGTTGGTTAAAAAAAATAAGACAGCAGGTTTTCTCCAGAAATATAGCATATATTTTTGGGCTGGCAGGGTTCAGAAAGAGACATAACACTGGGAAGTGTTAATGTACTGCAGGAGGTGTACTTTTTGATTAGACCTACAGTGGTTGAGTATATGCAAGCAGTATTCACATCGTGTGTCCCATTTGAAGGGTTTCTATCACTCGCCATTCCCAGGAATCCAACACATCATCTCTCATTGTGCTGATGTGCCCCCAGTGATAGTAGTGAGATAGTTCTACTTACTTGGTAAATTTTTCCACCAGCTTAGCCTCTTTCTCCAGTGCAGACTGAACCCCAGCCAGACTGTCAGGGAAGTCCCCAGGAACATGTGATGCGCCCATATACTGGAAGTGCTGCAATGCTTGCTGTAAACCTCCAACTCTGACACCTCGGTAAATCTGAGATTTCATTGTAAGTGATGTTGTTGCACAATAAACAGATTACAGGAGTTACAAAGGAATAAGAAAACATACCAGAGGGATCCAGAAAGCCATGCCCCAGCCTTTCGGTAGACAGATGTCCCAGCCACTGCCCCATCCTAGGCGGTCTCGGCCTGTGGCTTTTCCAGGGTGCTGAATTATTAGGATAGGAATCTTAGATTCCTTATTGCCAAGATCCAGCCGTGAACCAGGTACCAGAAGCTTACTCCTCAAACGGTTGATTTCCTGTAATACAGTTGATATATTGTCTATTATGGCCAGTGACTAAAATATTTTATAGGTCAGGTAAACATGTAATATTGCATATGAATTTTATATTTTCATACGCAGCCAGTAGTAGAGTTCCAAGCTGCTTTTTCCACATTTTCCCAAGTATCAATATCAGTTCTGTCAAAGCCATGACTCAATGACTGTCAATGATACACAATCTAAAAAGGAGACCACTGCTGCGGTGTTGCTTTCAAATAATGTTTTGTGAGTTGTGCATAGATGATACATTTATCCATACATTAATAAACTGTACATTATCCTGAAATATTGCATATTAATACTCGGCATTCTTCTTTTGAGCCGCAGGTGGTGCTTTAGGTTCCTTTACATGTTTTTAAAGACTTAAGGAGAACTATGAGGTGAGTGCTTTTCACTCACCTCATAGTTCTAGCCGACCTGTGACAATGAGACTGTCACAGGTCGGCTCAGTAGATCGGGAGGTGAGCGAACACATACCGGGTTCGCTCACATCTCGATCCTGTCACGGCTCTCTGCCGTGACACGGGGAGGGGCTGGATTCCCCTCTCCCCGCTCCGATCTGCCAGCGCTGACTGGCGGAACGGACGGGGGAGGGGGCGGGTACAGCTGGCTCTGCCTCTAGATAGGCAGAGCCAGCTGTCACACACACACTCAGCTGTCACTCACACACTCACTCACTGGGCGGATCCCGTTATCTACATCGGGATCCGCTCCGGCTGCGGCGTCTCAGTATACTGCGAGCTGTAGCTCGCGGTATACTGAGCCTAGGGTGATGGGAGGACGCTAGTTTGTGTCCTCCCGTTACCCTAAGGAGAACTATGGGGAACCCCATAGTTCTCCTTTAGTTTACTTATATAATGAAATGAATCTCTTAGGAAAGTTCAGATATGACAAGTCAGAAGACTATGTACACCTAGTATTTTTTATTAATGAATACATGAAGTGAAAAAAAAACACACACATACACACACATATTGGACCAAGCTGGACCAATGCAAGTATATATAAATTGAGTGGTGTTACTTGGATCTGCCCATCTGTCAGTCACTGGCATCAAAGCATTAATCATGATAGCAATGACACCGCGACATTCATTGGCAGAAAAGGGGAATGCTGCACGAAGACATTTCAGTTTATACAATTAAGAAGCAGTGTTTTTTACTACTTCATAAGGTTCCATTTGTGTTTGTCACCTGTTCTGATACTTTATTATCTGTTACTTGAAAGCGATTATCAGATGACCATATGAGACTTTGAGAGCACTCCGCTGGGACACCATCCACTGTCAGTGACTTCACCTTTCCTCCATCTGGAGAATCAAAAGAAAGCAGACATATCCGTCCATCAACAGACAACTCTGTGCACATACCCAGAATACAAAACAAGTATTAGACATTGCAGCAAACATTTTTTTTTTTATTCCCAAGCTTACACGTGGCCTAAATACAGTGCGTTATTAACTCATTTGATTGGGTTATATCCCAGTGTGTATATAAACATCTGCACACAAGTCCTATTAGAAGCGGACCATTGTGTTTACGCCACAGGACACCCATGAGTCACTATCCTAACGTGGGTCTCACAGATGGTCCAGTGTGGTCACTGGCCAAACTCTGGAGTGTTTTAATAGTCAGCAGCAATGTTCCTGGAGATTAAAGCATGGTGAGCGATTCAGAGGCTCACCACTCTGCAGCAAAACAATTTAGGTGAAGAACTTGCGAACAAACTCAAACATCCTTTGATTACGAAGTCTCACTTCTAAAGCAAAAATTTGAGGGGTCTATAAAATCCAGAATATTGCATTCATCTTATAGCCACTTAGGGTTTAAGCCAGGTGCACACAGAGCACATTTCAGCAGGAATTGGCCGAAATTCACTCGGTTGGTGGCTCTATTCCTTCAGCAGAAGTCGACCATTAGATCAACTTTTGCCAAAGGAACATGTTGGAAAATCAGCTGCAAGCTCTGTTCAGGTATTCAGACAGCAGCCGACAACCACTGTCAGAATACAATAGAAGCAGCAGGGAATTTGTCCATCCACAATGTTCAGCATGGATAGAGAAATATGTTATATATACGTATATACCCTAGTTTACTTTAATGCTGCTCCTTGGCTCAGCAACTCCAGAAAGTGACTAGAGACAACCAAGTAACTAGCATTTTAGCCAACATATTACTCTTGGTAAAGCTAAATCACATCACTTGCCCAATATATTTTCCATACCACTTGTTCCCATTCTTTTTTATTCTAGATTGTAAAGCCATAAAGGCATGACTTTCATTTGTTTTTGCTGTATATACATTTTATTGCATCGGTGTTATGAACCCTTATTACTCGCACTCTGCACAGTGCAACAACAAAATGATAAAAATCGCACACACCATTAATAATGATCATGAGTTGCAAAGATGGACAAGATGAATAGTTCAACATACATATGAAAGTCAGGTAATACTTTTCCAGTTGGCCATGCCAGGATTTGAACCTGGGTCATCTGTATGGCAAAACAGAGGCTCCCACTGAGCACAAGGCCAGCAATGGTTTGATCCTTCCACACACACACACACACTAGACATGTACACAATTCTATGTGCATACAGATAAAAGCCAGGGGATTCACCTTCATAATGCTGGAGATTTGGCAGAGATTTGGTCCTCTTCTTTGGTAAATTAATTCTTGGATCTCCAACAGTGAGACCCAAAATGGTTCCTGGTGGGACCTGTGCTGGCGAGGCTATTCCTGGAAATAAGCCATAAGCAAATAGGTTTAATAAATACGAATAGGCATGATACAGTCTACTGACATTACACACAATGCCATGAAAAGTAACTGAACTAGGGTTTCTGAAATTTGCCTTCTATGGCATTATCCAGCCTCCCCTTAAAACCACCACTGAATTCTAAAGTTATGAACAACTGTACTAATACAGAACAGCCTTTAGAGGGTCAGCACCTGGCAGAGATGTGTAAAACACAGTAGCAGCTAAACAGAATTATAATATATTTAAGCTGTGTATGTGCAGTTTTCCTGTCTGGATTTTTTTTTTCATGTGTACAGTCCCATTTTTGGACAGAGTAGGAAAGAATAAGAACCTCCGTCTAGTTTTAATTGCCGTGTCACCCTGGGTACACCTGTTCCAATCACAACGAAGAGTGGAATTGTATCCCCTTTGTAGCAATTTCAGGTAAAGGTTCTCTTCAGGACACGAGTACAAAAAAGGTACAGAAAAATGTATTCACTTTAAAAAACTATGGGGGTCAGGGCTTTTCCCCATAGTTCTCCTTAGGGTAACGGGAGGACACAAACTAGCGTCCTCCCGTCACCCTAGGCTCAGTATACCGCAAGCTGCAGGTCGCGGTATACGGAGATGCCGCAGCTGAAGCGGATCCCGACAATTATGTCTGGATCCGCCCAGCTGCGTGACTGACAGCTGGCTCTGCCTATCTAGAGGCAGAGCCAGCTGTACCCGCCCCTCCCCCATCCGTTCCGCCAGTCAGCGCTGGGTGGATCGGAGCGGGAATCCAGTCAGAGCCGTGACAGGTTTGAGAGGTGAGCGAACGCCGGTATGTGTTCGCTCCCCTCCCGATCTACTGAGCCGACCTGTGACAGTCTCATTGTCACAGGTCGGCTAGAACTATGAGGCGATTCAAAAGCACTCACCTCATAGTTCTCCTTTAAATGTTTTCTAGAAGTACAGGATTTAGCCAACTGAGCAGTCAGCAGCAGAATGCCAGAATAAATATTAGACTCTTAGCAGTCAGCTGTGCCCCTCAAGAAACCTGTGCTGACCATCGGTCATCAAGATACTCCGATTTAAATATTTTCTGACCCAAAAAAATTGCAGATCAGGAGTTCTGACTTCACCAGCTTCTATTGGTGGCATGCCTGTACCTGGTCAGGGACTTAAAATACTGAAGTCAGAATCAGCATGACACCCAAGTAACAAATATTTTCAGAAGGAGCTGAGCAATGGTTGTAATTGTCTTATTTTTCACATGTGTAGGCAATGTACATTTAAGAAATTAAATATCAGCCTTGGCCTAAAGGCTGATGATACAAGGTGATATTGTGCCCAGATCAATAACACTAAAGTATTTACAGATTCTAAACACGCAATAAAAGCACTTTAAAACAAGCTCACATTCACCTCTGTATATACAAGTTCACAACATAGGAACTGTGTTTTTTTAGTGTCGTTGCTGTAGATTTTGAGGATCTTAGAGAACTAATAACTTCAAATAAAAAACAGCTAGAGAGGTGATGGATGACTTGGTTTAAAGCTCTTTTATTGCTAGTTAGGAATATGTAAAATCGATTAAAATGTTCATAGTCTGAGCACAGGTACCTTTTTATTTAGAACTATAGACCCCAGCACCCAGGGTGTACCTTGCAGTAAGTGGAAGAAGGAGCTCTGTTGGTCATGAAGGAGATTATTATCTGAATTCTGACAGTAGTCTTCCCACCAACAGTGGGGTCCTCTATCTTCACTTTTCTGTGGGCAAGAATGGAGATGTTTTAAGAGTGAAGAGGTATCCTTCCCAGGAGGAGTCATTGGCATCAACAAGCTTTAAGAAGGTAGTAGCCAATATCATATTATGGTAAATTCTTACTTTATGCATAGGGGCTGGGTGCAGAGCATCACTGAGTACACACTGAGAAAGGGGGCCAACAAGACGATACCGTACAATTTCCATAGTCAGGTCCCTGTAGAAGGAAAGCAAGAAAAAAAAAAAAAAAACTGCAGTAAATCCAAGGCTGGCTGTTACACGTTGGTTCTGCAAACAAATCACACAACACAAAGCTCGTACATTTAAATGTTATTAGTGTTAAATGTTGGATCAGTTTCTACTGCGTAATGAAACTTATCAGATTCGGCATTAGAGCATTAGATCAGCCAACTTCATACGACTCTTTCCAGTATAAAAGTCCATCCCACAGAAATTACATGGTGGACTTCATTTCCAGTTAGCATAGTACATCAAATCACACTTCAGTTCTAGGAGGAAACAATTGCTGTCTGCGGCTACTTACTAAAGTCCCTTCAGACATTCAGAAACTTGCAGACCTGCTCTTTTAAAAAGGCACTGTAACCCTGCTAATAAACCAGACATGGGACTGGGGAGGAAGACACATTGCATACCAAAGCCATAATGTCCAATAGTCAAAGGACACATCTGGACAATACATACCGAATTGTGATGGATGTATGTGTGGATGTCCACTGGTACGGGTCAGGAGAGTCTCTTGTTCCATCACCAATTATCTTTTTCACTGGCACAGCCTTCTCCCCTTCTTTATCCCGCACCTTCCTCTTCCTGCCTGCTGTTTTCACAGTTGCTGGTTTCCCCTCCCCGGGAGGATCAGCTGGCAGTGCTGGAGTGCATATGGTATTATCTGGTCTCTCCTCACATACACACACAAGTCTTAGTTCCTTCAATATGTCCTGATAGAAAAAAAACAAAACACACAATTGGTGACTGTAAAATAATAGTGGTGCTAAAAGCAACTTCAGCCTATTGAGCCCTTTCATAAATACCAGCGTTCCAAACAATAGAAAATGGCCATTAACAGCCATACCGGACAATATAAAATCTCCCTTTACAGCTCAGACTGTACAAAAGTATAAGACGCGTGAACACACGTTGTGGCCTACTATATCCTTGTTGGTTACTAATCCTCTAACACTTCCTTTTCCATTGACAGCAAAATTTAGTTTACCAATTTGTTTACCTTATTTTTTCACCTTGTGTAGTCAGGGCTCTGCCCCTACTGCACATCTGCTTCCATTGTGCCCAGCATTTGTATGTACTTTTATTGTGTTTCTGTATGACATGCTACTAACTGCAAAACTTTGTACATGCCGAGGACCTGTTTTAACTGGCTTAAGCTATTGTGGTTGGAAAAATGCGTGCGATTTTCAACTGCATTCAGCTTCCATTTGAAATCAATTTGGAGGAACTTCGGAGATCATTTAAAGCTCCATCATTAGGTGCATGTGACCTGCAGCTGATCTCCTTCTGACCTCCTAGGCTGCATTTGTGTTCTCCTTGATTTGTATGAGGAGAGATGCAGTTCTGAAGAAAACAAAAGCCCATCAACACAGATCCTAAAAGGGAAGTGATCGAGGTATTTCCAAACCGATAATGAAAAAGAAAAGAAAAAAAAAAGGATACAGAGGAAAGGTCCATATAACTTGAAGTGGAACTAAATTCTGCATATGGTGGGTGGATTTTTACCATAATGTACTCCCTAGCCCATGATCCTGTTGCTGCTCCATACAACACCACCGCCATGTCCTTAGTCTCTTCTTGAGGTTCCACAGCGCCCTTCAGCCACTGATATGTGCAATGGAGTTAAATCATCCATGCCACCCAGGGGAGAAGACTTTCTAGACTCCTAGGGGGTGATTTACTAACCTAAACACACGCACGCACTAGGTGCGTGTGATTTTTACACAGCAAAACTTATTTATCAACCAAAAAGTCTCTAAAAGCATATTTCCACTAATGCCATATATGGAAAAATCATGCACATGATGCATATATAATGCTGCTTCACAGTTTAGACAAAAATGGTTAGCTCATGCATTTACATTCCTGCATTCATCAACGCAAGCAACACAACATAGAGCTAATTTACACAACATCACCTTGCAATTCATGCTTGGCTTTGCACAACACACCTGCTGGGTGTGTACACACTACAAAGGTGTTTAGATTCCACCCATAGATCATGCTGGGAGGGAACACACTACAGAGGTGTATACATGTTCGTGGTGTGTTTATAAGGTTAGTAAATCAACCCCCTAGACTCTCTAGTTGATTTAAGCATGTGTAAACCACTGGACTGAAAGTAAAAAGGAGCACAAACTGTTTTTTGACCAGGTTGTTACTTCTTTAGAGCACAGAGTCTGTCAGCAGCTGCTTTAACCAGCTTAACTTACAGCAAATGCTGACAGACTGTTTGAACGAGCAACCTGGTCCAGTATTTACTACTGCCCTTCAAGCCATAATGAAGGTGGCCCTCAATAACCCAAAGCTGCATTCGCTTTGCAAATAAGTACTTAATTTCTACTTGGAAAAAATCTGTACAATTCAATTTTGATGTGGATCATCACTATAAAAACCTAGCAGCTTCTAACCATTCTCCAGCTTATTCAACACGAATGTTGGCTAGATTTCAGTTAATATAAGGCTAAAATTAAACATTTACCTTTTTCAGAGTAGGATGCATCCATATCCACAACTGCCGTATCTCGCACGAGGACTCTGGGATAGATTTGGGTTTCCAGATAAAGTTAATAGGCCCCAAAGCTCCAGCAGGGTATTTATCAGCTTTATATAGCACCAGGGAGCCCTGCCTCCTCCCAGAAAGACAAGGCACAGCGGCAAAGGTTGGACCTGGAGCAAACAGAAAACCTAACATTAGAGCATAATCATAACTGCTAACAAATGGGAACCAATGATATTCTGGAGAGAAGCATTTGTCTCCTATTGCACATTTTGCAGTTTTATTTCTTAGCTTTGGAAATTGCAGATTATTGTACATAACCACCCCCCCCCTCCACTACATTTGCACAGGGTTTCAAATTTGAAACCAAAATTGCATGATCGCCCAACACACACTAAATAATAATGCTTAAAGTGAACCTGTCATTTCTGCAGTGTAAGTGAAGTGCAAGCTTCTTGTGCTGTCCACTGGTACCAGTGTGCCTGCAGATCACGCTGCAACCTGGGCCCCAGCCAACACAAAACCTCACCTGCCAGTGGGAGATTGTTAAATGCACCTTGAATTGTAAACAGGCATTAACATGTTAAAGTATGCCATTTATGTAGTTCAATTGTCTTGACTTCAATGGCTACTGAGCAGTTGCAGGTCACCGATTCAGAGTACTAAATCCCAAAGACCAGCATGACTGCCAGACAACTGTCATTTTAACAAGGAGGTCAGCAATAGCAAGATCCTTTTGCCCTTCAGTACAGGGTTCATTTAAAAAGCTAAAATGGAACCTGTAATGACAGAATATGCCATAGTGGACTTCCTTTGAATGTTCCAGGGCGGTGATCCAGATTTTTGTTTCACCACTTCACTAGCCTGGAACATTGACATGCTGAACAAGCACCCAGACACCTTCAGTTCCGCCAAGCAGTGAGGGATCAATAGTGGCCTTGGAGCCTGCACCTCCCTAAACCAAAATCAGTGATGATGGATGTCATATTCCTATCCTGACAGATTATGTTGAATGTTAAGGGGATAATAAGATAAAAAGCACAAGGTGGTCACTTCCAGTGTACACACAATGTTAATCATAATGAATATGTGTAGAGTTTAGTCCTAGTCTTTACACATTTTAAAAAAGGTCAGCAATGCCATTTTTTTTTTTTATTTTTTTTTTACACAGACTAACTGCGATCAGTCCATCAGCCATCTGGTTTTACCCGTTTCTATGCTGCAAAGCCTTGACAAGGCCTTCAGTAGATCTTCCTCTTTGCCCATTACTTCCACACAGCAGAGATAAGATAAGTCCTAGGGAAAGAAAGGTCAAAACTTCAGCCTTTTCAAAAAAGTTATAGAAGACATACATGTGCAAAATCATCTTAAGGTAGAAAAAGTGTTATCAATGTCTTCTAATGTACTAGAAGCCTCAAAGCAACAAAAAGCCATGTCAGCTTTAAACTAGTGTAATCAGATTAGATCAAAATGGTAAGAAAAAAAGTCAAAACTATGTTATTCGGCAACATGAGCAATAATAATTCAACTGCCACCTAGTCTAATACTAGAGAGTTTATCATAGGTAGGAATTCATCAGCAAAACCTTTTCCATGTATCATTTAAATTAAACCTGACCCCAACCTTAAAAATGTGCCTTAGGATGAAGTCTCAGAAGTGCAAACACCTTAGCACACTCTTAAATACCAGTTATTAGAAGCTACAGACAACAAACAGGTACCCGATGTGTAATGCAGGCTTTTTTACTGTTAGATTTTAAGCAGAATGCCCAACAAAAATAGCCAAATAAGTAAATTAAAATCCCATTTAAATATGTGTAACGTTCTAAATACAGGAACAGAATTGCAGCCGTTTGAGTCAAGCAGTATTGCCTGAAAACATGAGTGCGCGCCTTTTTGGGTCTGGTTCGTAGTACTATATGTACATTACAGGAAGTTGGTTCTGCAGACGAGGGGTGCCCGCCTGTTCTTCTGGGTCACTGAGATTTTTACTGCTGTCTGTATCCTCATTAGAACGATTTAATCTCACTTCCTGTACTTGAGACAACAGAAAGTGAAAGGAAATCTATCCCTGGGAAGGGAAATTCACTCCTGTAAGAGTTATGGGAAACAGCTGTCTCCACTGAAACTTTAAATCACCAATCCTTGTTTCCACGACAACCCAAAATTTTCAAAATCCAATTGTCACAGGGACAGAAAGTGAGAAGAAATATGAACAGGGGCACTCACAGCAAGATAAACTTTACAGGGGGGTTAACCTTTTCCTATGCTATCCAAAACAAACAAAAAAATTTACCTTACAAATTCAACAGGAAGGGAAATTCACTCCTGTAAGAGTTATGGGAAACAGCTGTCTCCACTGAAACTTTAAATCACCAATCCTTGTTTCCACGACAACCCAAAATTTTCAAAATCCAATTGTCACAGGGACAGAAAGTGAGAAGAAATATGAACAGGGGCACTCACAGCAAGATAAACTTTACAGGGGGGTTAACCTTTTCCTATGCTATCCAAAACAAAAAATAAAAACAAAAAAATTTACCTTACAAATTCAACTTAAAAAAGGAGAACTATGAGGTGAGTGCTTTTCACTCGCCTCATAGTTCTAGCCGACCTGTGAAAATGAGACTGTCACAGGTCGGCTCAGTAGATCGGGAGGTGAGCGAACACATACCGGCGTTCGCTCACCTCTCGATCCTGTCACGGCTCTGTGCCGTGACAGGGGGGAGGGGCTGGATTCGCCTCTCCCCGCTCCGATCTGCCAGCGCTGACTGGCGGAACGGACAGGGGAGCGGGTACAGCTGGCTCTGCCTCTAGATAGACAGAGCCAGCTGTCAGTCACGCAGCTGGGCGGATCCCGGCACAATTGTCGGGATCCGCTTCAGCTGCGGCGTCTCAGCAGCACGCGGTATACTGCGGCGTCTCCGTCTTGCGGTATACTGAGCCTAGGGTGACGGGAGGACGCTAGTTTGTGTCCTCCCGTTACCCTGAGAACTATGGGGAAAAGCCTTAACTCCATTGTTCTCCTTTAAGAACAAACCTACAGTCCCTATCTTGTTTGTAACCTGGGGACTGCCTGTATTTATCAGCAAGAACTTTTCCATGCATCAGTGTATGTATTGCTTCCAGTATGAAGGAATAACAACAAGAAATAAAGGAGATTCACGTTAGTAAACCAGGAAATTAGGGTTTTTTTTCTGAACTTCTGAAGATGCAAGTGGACTGGCTGTAATACAGGTCCACTAGCTTTATAAAAAGCAGCCAGTTTACATGATAACGAGTCTCAACCTCAGGAATTAAACATAGCAAACCCTTCTGTGATATGCAAGAAGCAAGAGTCGGGAGGGTAAGTCTGCTGGTTGGGGTAATTTTAATAAGCATGACACTTGCAGCTTCACACAGCTGTCTGGGAGAAGGGGGGGGGGACCACACCCCCCCAAAAAAAAACAAAAAAACCACACCAATCTCAAGCAATACAATCTACTAGGATTAAGCAGATATAAATACAATCGTGTGCTGTATTAACTATTTTTGTGTGTGCAATTGTATTTATATATACCCAAGTAAACGAGTTCTGTTGCATGGGTCAGTGCACTTTGTTTCTTCTCTCCTCCCGCTAACTTTATTACAGAGTCACTGACTGGAACCATCATTCAGATAAAGTCAAGATAAAAACAACAACACATTTGTTTCAGTCAGTGATTTGATGTAGTGAAGGCAAAGGGTAAGCAGCATGACAGTCGAGCAGATGGCATATTAAGTAGAGGTGAGGAATGGCATGCAGAAGGCAATGATTGGACATGGCTCGGTAACAGGCCCTGTAGCTTTTCATTGTAGGCCGATCTGCTAAGCAGTAACCCCATTTCTTCACCATGTGGAAGCGCTTTGTGAACCAAATGTGAGTTTCCAGCCAGATGTTCTTCCTTTGTCTGCGATTAAACTCCAACTGAAGGTTCCCATGGCGTCTCCGAGCTTTGCGACACTTGCTTTTAGACTGTTCTTTCTTCTGGTGCACAGATTTCTCCATCTGCGGAATATAGAGACAGTATTCCCCAAGGCATTGTACAACAATTGCGTCAAAAGGAGGGAGCACATGACCCACTCAACACATACCTCTCTTTTAGCCATTTCCCGCAGCCTTCTAGGTAATCGCTTAACGTCATGTCCCATGGCACGTCTCCGCATGTGTCGGGGAAGAGATTGGAACACCAAGGAGTTGGAGGATTTCTGAGACACTGCCTTCACCATGGCATTTATTTCTGCTGCTCTGGCCTGAGCAAACATTGTTGCTGGAATACAAAGCAAATCAATAAAATAGATGCAGATACACACAAACTTATTTCAGAACAGCCAATAGAGGTTTGACTATTTGTATGCAGGTTATATACACAATATCACACACCCGAATTCACAGCCTTGTTGGCCTTAATAAACACATGTAGCTTATCAATATACTGCCATCACCTGCTTATGTGGATTCCATATGGTGTAGGGTGAATGCAGCTTGGCTGTAGCAGTTCATATAGGTCAATGAAACCTAGAGGGTGCATTTCTATAAGTGCAAATAAATGCAACAGAGGTCCACACTCCCAACAATTGCTCAAAACTTTTAAAAAACAACAAAAAACAAAAACCAGCAGCCAATTACATAGAAAGAATTTCCAAATGTCTACACCATGTACAATTATTTTCCAAATGGCTCTGATCGTTCCCTTCTCTCCATCTATCTTCTGTCTGTTGGGAAGTTCACATTAGCATAGTGATTGGGGAGCAGTGTCGCCTGGGGATCCCCCCCTTCCATATCCTCAGCTTACCTTTCCCATCTAATTCTCCATTACCGACCTGTTTTGATTGTACCATCTACCTCATACAACATATATTATATGCAGCCGGTAAAAAGACCTCAATAAAACCCTACCGAAACAGAATTAAACACTGCAGACCATGGATTACAATGGAGATGCAAGGGGCCAAGGCTGCAACTTCAGTTTCAAAAGGGAAATCAATTTGGATTTTTAAAAGTGGAAAAAAATATAGTTTCCTGCAAAATCAAGCTAATAATAGTCACCTGTCCCGCTACCCACCATGCTGAACTCCGCTGCAATAAATGATGCTTGCTGAAAAATCCAGAATAGCCACCATACTTCTATGTGTGTCAGATGTTTGCTTGCCAGCTGAGCAGTAGTAGTTTCTACCACCAGCCTCTATGTCATTACAGAACACAGTATTGAGGTAGCGGCTAGTGGAGGAAGTGGACCTGTCCGATCATGTGACAACAAGATAACAGAAAGTCTGCTAGTGCATGCAGGGATACGTAGGCAGGAGAAAACTAGCCCATGGAAAACCAAAATGACGACTTTTACAAAAAAAAAAGAGACACAGACCATAAACAACAAATGAAAGCTAAAACTATATAAAACTACTACAATGCTTGCAGAAATGCAGGTAAACAGACTTTGTCCATAATTACAGAAGTGAAAGTGGAATTACCCTTAAGGCAGCTGTTGGATTTATCCCATAACTGAAGGAAGACAAACTGCAGTAAGGAATAAAGATTTGCAGCAACATGATGGATGACAGTGACAAAAGATCCTATTCTAAGTCATGAGCCTGTCAATACTTATTTACAGTATACACTCACCTGTAATATATTTAGGGATCTGAGGTCCTTCATTGAAGTCCCCTCTTCCTCGGCCTCCTCCAGCGTGAGCCCCCTGTGATTGGTATGGACCTCTCTGCTGCTGCCCAGAGGTACCACCTAAGAAATATGTATGAAATGTGACACATTTTCTGTCGTGATCTAACAAGGCATGGCATTTCACAGGTTCCATTATTACCTCTATGTGGCTGAAAAGCTCCTCGCCCAACACCCTGGGGTGTCCTGCCACCCTGATCAAGGCTCACATTGGAGGGCTGATTTCTCATCCGTCTGGCATGTTTTTTTTCTTTGGCTGTTGACATTGTGGATGAAATACTGAAATAGAAACAAACCGTAAGAGGAAGAATCTACATCGGCAACAGAAATAAAGGATAGTACATATGGCCTGTGAAATAATAACAATGCACATATTCAGTATGTATTTGTAAGGCTATGTATTATGAGGTGCACACGTCACTCATTTAGTTTTCATAAAACCACTTCAGGATAAGGGAATGGATAACTACAGCTGTATGCATCCGGACCTATGTCCCGAGCAATGACAACAATTTAGTCAATCAGCAAACACCTGCCAGCTTCTAATACGGGGTATAACCCAAATCTGCCAGATTGCATCTCATTGACAGCTCCACTTAACAGACACACGTCCCAACTGTCACAAGTGTATAAAAGTGGCAGAGAAAGGGTGAAGTAGTACATTACAAGCTCACCATGACTAGAACCAGAGACTGCAGAGTGAAATGAGAAGCAGCACAATAATGAGCCCTCTCCTATTACCATGCCTCTTGTTTGCTTATAAACTGTGTGCTCCCTGTGCTGCTTCTTCCTTATACACTTTAGCTGTGCTCTGCAGGGACTGTAAGAGGTCAAATTCAGGTACTTACATTTCTTGCAAATAATTAAAAAAAAAAAAAAAAACACGTTTAATGAATTATTACAGAGCAACATTAATTTGTGTCTTATATCTGTCTAGAGTTCAGCTTTGAACATAAAATGAATATCCTACACTTACTGTAAAAGAATCCAGGAAACAAAATGGAGTTGTAGTTCTCCCCTTAGCTGCAGCCTGATTTAGAGAGTGCACGCTCAAAATAATAATAGAGGATTCAATCGTTTCGGAGGGAGGAGTGATAATGAATACATTTGGATGTTTGACCTTTTAAAAATAGCTGCCACAATGGAAGGGTTCTGTAGTCATGGAGGAGGTTGGTCCCCTTCAGACCTATGTAATGTGCGTTTTACCGCAAGGGTAACAAAAGTCTGGGGGGGAATTGTTAGCTGATTTCTGGTCATTTCTAGTACTAACAAGCATGCTCTTCTCAAACACAAGGCATGGGAAGACCGGCACTGCCATAGGGGAGGGCATGGCATGTAACAATGTCAACCTACTGACAATATGGCCGTTTTGAGCCACCCTTTTAAAGAAAGCAGGCAGGGTTAGTGAGCCACCCTTTAATAGAAAGGGGGCAGGGTTAGCCATTCCTTCAATTAATTGGCTCTTGTAACTCAGCTGATCTGGGTTCTGGGCTCGCCGCCAATGCGCCGGATGCTCCCCCCCGGGCTCCCTGCCAATGCGCCGGATGCTCCCCCCCGGGCTCCCTGCCACTGCGCCAGATGCTCACCGCCACTGCGCCGCATGCTCACCCCCGGGCTCGCTGCCACTGCGCCAATGCTCACAGCCACTGCATCAATAATCACCTCTGTGCTCACTACCACTATGCCAATGCTCACTGCAACAATGCTCACCGCTGGGTTCGCTGATACTACACCAATACCCACTGGTCTCACAGTCACTGCACCAATACTCACCTCTGTGCTCTCCTACACTGCCCTGGCACACCCTTTTATATTCCCCCCCATTTTGCTTGTATGAACAAAAGTTGAAAGCAGAAAACTATTGTGTAGAAGACAAGTATATGAAAATATACAAGACAAAACATTCCAGGGAAATCTCTGCAAACCCTGAACACATCCTTCATCATCACAGACACAACAACCATGACTGGGGGCTTCTCGGTGGACTGGCCCGTATCGCTGCAAACTCTAATACTTCAGTATGGGCCCTGCAGACTGTCCTCTGTATCGTAAGCACTAGTTATAGAGACCCTCCATACCAGGCCTGTCAGCGCTGCTCCTCTTCTGTCACCCAGTACAACGCGGAAACCCTGAACCTCAGCCCGGATCTCTCATACACTCCACACGTGGGAGAGCCACCGTGAGTTCCACGCCTCACTCTAGAGCTGCGGGAGAAGAGCTGATTGGTGGACGAGGAAGCCTGATGACGTCAGGGGAAGGTTTTCCCAGATCGTGGCGCACAGTAGAGCCCTATACTGAGCATGCGCAGAGCCCATGTGCTGCCAGCAGCTGTATAGAAGGAAGGGGTGGTGTTGGTCAGGTGAAAGTTTGCTGGAGTACAGTCATGGCTTCTATCGTCAGGAAAATTATCTGCAGTGCCAAGGCTCCAGCTGCTATTGGACCGTACAGGTAACACAATAGGATTGTATGGTATCAGTATCATAAATACTATCCAATATGACAGAGTTCAGCTTTAAAATGTATTATAAAAGATCTTTTCAGGCAGGTCAGGCAAAGAAGATATAATTAATTTTACAGGATGTCTGGACAGGAATAGAAATCCACCTTTTATTGGACAGAGATAATGAGAAGGGACTGGAAGCTAAGTACTGATAAGAAAAATGCATCTCTCAATTCTGATTGGCCATACACATTACAATCTGGCTGTACACAGTGGTGTCACATGGGGAGTGTGGCTCGCACCTGGGTGACACCATAGGAGGGGTGATATCAAAATGACTGGCAGTCATTTTGTTGTCAGGCACTCGCTTATGGACCGAGAGCCCCACAGTTGCAGGAGAGAGCAGGGGACCCAGCGGCATACCTTATCCCCCCCGGGTGAAGTCCCTTCCTCTCTGCCAGTGTCCATCACCAAGATGGCCATGCATGTGCAATGCTGTCACTGTGGGGTGTCACTCGGTATCCGCTCCGGGTGACACCCGGCCTCGGGACCCCCCTGGCTGTACAATCTTAGATTTCTCAAAACTACCGTATATACTCGAGTATAAGCCGAGATTTTCAGGCCATTTTTTTGGGTGAAAAGTGCCCCCCTCGGCTTATACTCGAGTCAGCGCCAGCGCGTCATCTTACTTACCTCGCCGAGTGTCGCGTCACTGCTGCTCGGTGTGCGGCGCTCCGAGCGGGGTCATCTGGCAGTCTCCGGGTCCTAATTTAGGTGGCCGGAGACTGCCAGATGACCCCGCTCGGAGCGCCGCACACCGCAGCAGCAGCGACGCTCGGCGAGGTAAGTAAGAAGAAGAAAAAACCCCCCGCAGCGGCCAGTCAGGCAGGGGAGCAGGGATGAGTCAGCGGCGCGCTGATCAGGCGAGAGGAGCTCCAGGTGGGGTTGTAATTTAGCGGGCAGGCACCTCTGAGCCAGCTAAATTAGGACCCCACCTGGAGCTCCTCCCACTGGATCAGCGCGCCGCTGACTCGTCCCTGCTCTCTCCGTGATGTGATGATCCGATCACCGGCACACAGTGAGTGAGGGGGAGGGAGGGAGGGGGGGTAGAGAGAGAGATTAATTAAGCAATTATATATGTATTGTCTGCACTGTATTAGCAGTATATACTCTATATAGAGTATATACTGCTAATACAGTGCAGACAATACATTTACAATTATACTAACATGAATGTATTAAATGATCTGTATGTAGCCCTGTACTATGGATCATTTAACCCATTCATGTTAGCAGAGGATCATTGTAAATGTATTGTTGCAGGCACTCTATATGTACATGTACTATATACTACATATAGAGTGCACTGAACAATAGATTTACAATTATCCTCTGCTAATATGAATGGGTTAAATGATCCGTAGTACATGATATGTAGCCCTGTACCCCCTTTTCCACTTACAGAGCTAGGTTATTTTTCTTTTAAATAAATATTAATGTAATTTTATTGGTATCCATCTACCATTAGCTGCCTCATTTCCCACCCTCGGCTTATATTCGGGTCAATACTTTTTCCCAGTTTTTTTTGCTAAAATTAGGTACCTCGGCTTATATTCGGGACGGCTTATACTCGAGTATATACGGTATGTAATATGAGGGCCTAGCTAAACTCTCCATTCAGTTTGTATCCAATCAGACAGGTCCTTGCATTACATAGTTGTTGGTAGGTTTAAAGAAAACTTGCCCTTGAAGTGGGCCTACCCCTGCTCTGTAAGGGTTAAGTGCTCATTTTGTCTAGGGGTGGGGTCAAATAAAGCAGATCTACTCACCTGATCATCTGTCCTTCCTGGCTCTAGACCGGTCCCTGCAGCTTCTTCTTTCCTGGCTTCCAGCTGCGGCTTCACTGCAATAGATGTGAGGATGGTTCTTGCACGGTGCTGTCTGTCTACATGCTTCTAGAAGGTGAGAGCACTGCTATGACCTCATCTGTGTGCTTCTCCTGCACTGTCCATTGGGCAGGCTGGGGGTGGCTCCTTGGTCAAGCTGTACTGCTCACCTGCTCAGAAGTTTGATGGGTAAAGCACAGAAGGGGGCTTACAGTCTCCAAGTTTCTTGCACAAGCCTCATTTCCCACCCTCGGCTTATATTCGGGTCAATACTTTTTCCCAGTTTTTTTTGCTAAAATTAGGTACCTCGGCTTATATTCGGGACGGCTTATACTCGAGTATATACGGTATGCATCATGCCTCTCTGGGGTCCATATAATGCATACCTCTCCAGCCCTCTTCCTAACCTGGCGCTGGGGAGGAGTGCTTGAACCTGCCTCCTCCCTGCAACCATGGTTCCTATAGTTTATAAGATTCCTTCTAACTGTGTTGGGCCAGGATTACAGTGGCAATTAAAGTCTATCTATGATCAAAGACTAAACATTAATATGTATTTATATGGAGTTGTGACAACTCTCACAGAGCATGCCTTCTGAACTACAACTCGGCATTTGAACAATGTAACCTCATCATTGCTTGCTGGAAGCAATGCATGATGGGATATGTACTCTTGAGAAACTGAAATTGCATCATCACATCATGCAGCAGGGAAAGAGACGCAAAGCACACTGGGAATCCAGGAAGTAGATGAAAGTGATGGGCAGACGGAAGGCAGCACTCACTACATAAAAGGGATTTTTTTCAAGTAAGCCTTGATTGTATTATGAAAACCAACTCTATTATGTATTGTACAGATGGCCCAGACGTGTATACACGCCCAGTTACATCCAAGAAGCTCCCGGCAGGCCGTGTATACACAGCGGCTGGCCGGGAGGTAGTTAAGCTTGTCATTGAGTTGTACAAAATGAGCTGCTGCTGCTAATTGCGACACCAGGGGTCCCAGCCGCAGGTATCCGCAGTATACCTGCAGCACCATGGTCGACATGTGCATGAGGGCTTGTTGACCAGTGCAGCCCAATTGTTTTTATAAACTAGGACAAAATTGCCGTTCATTGCAGCCTACCGGTCCTTAAATGTGGTGGCTGCATTTGTCTTCTTTCAGTCCTAGAATATCAGCACTAACTTACTGTACAGGAGCTTTGTCATCCTAGCACATGTATGTTAGGACTACAGATCATCTCCCCCCTCCCCTCATCTCCATAACATAGGAAGCAAGTGTTCTGTACTCAAGCAAGTGTTATTATTACATTTTTATTATTACATAGTATTTATATAGCGCCAACAGTTTGCGCAGCGCTTTACAATATAAGGAAGACATTACAGTTACAATACAATTCAAGACAAGATGGTAAGGAGGGCCCTGCGCCTGAGGGCTTACAATCTAAAAGAGGAGGGGGAAATGATACATGAGGTAGCTGTGGGAATGAATTATGTGAGAATGTGAAGGTTCACTGGTTAGGTTGAGGTGGGATAGGCTTCCCTGAAGAGATGAGTCTTTAGGGAACGCCTAAAGGCAGTCAAGGTGGGAGATAGACGGACAGGTTGGGGTAAGGAGTTCCAGAGGATGGGAGAGACTCTAGAGAAGTCCTGGAGGTGAGTATGGGAGGAGTGGACAAGGGAGCTGGAAAGCAGGAGGTCAATGGATGAGCGGAGGGGACGGTTAGGGTGATATTTTGAGACAAGGTCTGAGATACATCCGGGGGCAGAGTTGTGGATGGCTTTATAAGTGACTGTTAATATTTTGAATTTTATCCTCTGGGCGAGTGGAAGCCAGTGGAGGGATTGGCAGAGGGGGGATGCAGACACTGAGCGGTTGGTAAGGTGAATGAGTCTGGCAGCTGCATTCATGATAGACTGAAGGGGGGATATCCTGTGTAGTGGAAGGCCAATGAGGAGGGAGTTACAATAGTCAAGACGAGAGATAACAAGGGAGTGTATGAGTAGTTTTGCGGTGTCATTGGTGAGGAAGGGGCGTATTTTTGAGATGTTACGAAGGTGAAGGCGGCAGGATTTGGATAGCGATTGGATGTGGGGAAGAAAGGTGAGGTCCGAGTCAAGGATGACACCTAGGACCTTGGCATGAGGGGAGGGTTGGATAGTTGTGTTATCAATCACAACTGAAATGTTGGGGGAAGGTGCACGGGGTGGAGGAAATATCATGAGCTCAGTTTTTGAAAGGTTGAGTTTTAAGAAATGTTGTGACATCCAGACTGATATGTCATTTAGTAGATTAGTGACACGCAAGGACACTGAGGGGGAGAGTTGTGGAGTGGAAAGATAAATTTGAGTGTCATCCGCATAGAGATGGTATTGGAAGCCATGTGAGGTTATTAGTTGACCAAGGGAGGAGGTGTAGATGGAGAAGAGGAGGGGTCCAAGGACTGAGCCTTGGGGGACCCCTACAGAAAGAGGAAGAGGAGGGGAGGAGTTAGAATTGTAGGTGACACTGAAGGAGCGCGTAGATAAGTAGGATGAGAACCATGAGAGAGCAGAGTCTTGTAGGCCAAGCGAGTGGATTTTTTTGAGGAGCAGCGGGTGGTCAACAGTGTCAAAAGCAGCAGAAAGGTCTAATAGCAAGAGTAAGGAATAGTGGCCGTTGTTTTTAGCGGTTATTAGGTCATTGGTGAGTTTTAGGAGGGCGGTTTCAGTGGAGTGTTTGGGGCGAAAGGGGTCCAAAGGGTTGTTATTAGCGAGGTTGCAACTCAGGCGGTTGTAGATGAGGCGTTCTAGGAGTTTAGAGGTGAATGGGAGTAAGGAGATAGGTCTGAAATTATTGAGGTTGGTAGGGTCCAGTGAAGGTTTTTTGGGTATTGGGGTGACTAGTGCATGTTTGAGAGGGGTAGGAAAGATTCCAGTAGAGAGGGAAAGATTGAAAATGTGGGTAAGAGAGTCTAGGATAGAGCAAGAGGGTGACCAAAGTAGTTTTGAGGGAACAGGGTCCAGGGGGCAAGTGGTGAGGTGGGTGTCAGAGAGAAGCTTAGTAACTTCCTCTGTGGTGACAGGGTCAAAAGAGGAAAGTAACAAGTGTGATGGAGGATCAGGTACTATAATAAAAGGAGCAGTTGATTGGACAGTGGCGATCTGATCTCGAATGGTATCTATTTTGTTTTTGAAATGAATGGCAATGTCCTGGGCAGTGAGTGAGTTAGTGGGTGGTGGTGGTGGTGGAGGATATAGTAGAGACTTGAAGGTAGAAAAGAGTTGACGAGGTCTGGATGAGAGTGTGTTAATGAGAGTGACAAAATAAGTTTGTTTGGCAGCACGGAGGGAGGAGTTATATTTTATCAGGGCAGCTTTGTTCAGTGTTAGGTTTAACACGATGGACATGTGTCTTTTTTTTCAACCCGATTAACTATGTAACTGTGTAGTTCAAAAGAACTGATAACAGAAGATAGAAGCTCACTGGATTTCTGGAAAGATCAGCAGGCACTTATTAAACTGATATAACAAAACCTTTTCAATGGTATGGGTCCTAAAAGGGGGCAAATAAGAGAAGTTCATTGTTGGTGTTTACATACAAGTCTGATGGTAAAGAATAAGCAAACTTTCAGCCAAAGTGCACTTCTTGTTTTTACCCTTTTTGTCCTGATCTGACCCGAACCCACCCTCCCTCTCCTACTATCCGGGAGGGAGACAAAGGTGGATGAGCCCCATACGACATGCATGGGGTTGTAAGGTACCTGTACCACCAGGAGAGAGGACTTGTGTAGCTGGATGTCAATAAGATTGGAGGCCTCGGCAGTCGGGAGCCGTATCTCAGGAGGGAGAGGGTGGGATTTGTTGGCACAGGACAGCATGGGGTTCATTTATAAAAGTTCCACCTGGACGGATGCCGTTCACACAGCACTGGCGCCCCTAGATAGTGCTGGCGAGAATAAGGAAAGTAACATTTCTCAGAGAGGGTTACAGTCGTTCTAAGGTCACAACACAGCTCTGTGTTTGGCCACTTGAAGTGCAAATGAATAAAGGAGAATAAAGTTCGATAATGTTTGCAGAGTCAGCATGTCCGATAACTATTTCTGCAATCATTTATGATGAAGGCTGTAAATCAGGGGTAGGCAGCCTTGGCACTCCAGCTATGCTGAAACTACAAATCCCATAATTCCTCAGCCTCAGGGAGTCATTTCTGTGGCTGTCAGTCTTGCAGTGCCTCATGGGATTTGTAGTTTCCCGAGAGCTGGAGTGCCAAGGTTGCCTACCCCTGCTGTAAATGGTTAATCAGGAATAATTTCAGCTATTCAATAGTCCTTTTCAGAGTGCGGTAAGGGATGTGATGTTTATTATTTGGTCAGGTGAGGTTTTTAATTACAACAAGGGTGACTCCTTTATGTCAATAAAGATCAAAGATTACCCTGTCTGTGAACGCAGAGTCTCTGATTAAAGCCGCAGTCATGTCTTCCTCGCTGAGACACATTGTCTGTACCCGGAATGCTCCCAGCTTCAAAGGTTTATTCAGGTATGAACTTGGATTCTGTGAGTCTTTATCTGCAGTCGCCGAGTGAGAAAGTTACCCAGCAGAAGTCTGTAATAGAAGAAGAGGAATATTCCCTTCTCCGGTGGGTGGTGTGTTTTAGCCTTTGCTCCAGACCTTGCTGCTATCAGACACTTTGCAGTGTGCCGGATAGCGTGCCCCCTGTTGCATGCTGTGGATTATCCCACCAACCCCTATGTCACTACAGGGTACAACAGTGACGTAGGGGTCGGTGGAAGGAACCAAATCAATCAATGGGGGAGACACTATCTGACATACCCAGAATAGTCAGCAGTGCCACCTGGAGCTCTTAGGCTATGTGCAGTGACTGGCGCTTTTCTGCACCGGATCAACACCAGCCACCACAAGGGCACATTGAGGGGAATGTAAGGAAACTCGAGCATGGCAACCAATCAGCTTCTATCTTTTTTGTTTAAAGCTTAACTGAACAAACTGAAGATAGATGCTGATTCGTTACTTTGAGCAACTGCTCCACATTCTGTCTGCTCCAGTTTTCATCAAGTTCCCCCGTTGTTTTCTATGTGTCCTGTTAACACTGCAACTCTGTCTGCAGGTGCGTTGCATTGGAAGAGCTCATTTGAAGCCAGCGTCGCGCACCGTACCGCAGTGGTAGATAGATGTGAACAAGATGTCACTTTAACATTTCAAAAAGAGTTTGAAAAAAAAATGATGTAATAGTAAAATGGCACCTTACTAATGTTATAGTAAATCGCACCCTAGATAAAATAGGGGAGTGGGCATTAATGTGGCAGATGAGGTTTAATGTCGATAAATGCAAAGTAATGCACTTTGGAATTAAAAATAAACAAATGGGTTATACAATTATGGGTATGCCGCTAGGGAAGTCAGAAATGGAGAAGGATTTGGGGGTCATTGTAGACCACAAACTGAAAGGTAGTTTGCAGTGCCAGGCTGCTGTAAACAAAGCTAGCAGGGTCTTGTCCTGTATTAAAAAGGGGATGTATTGCAGGGACAAGTCTATAATTTTGCCACTTTATAGATCATTGGTTCGACCTCATCTGGAGTACGCGGTCCAGTTCTGGTCACCAGTACTAAGAAAAGATGTCCTTGAGTTGGAAAAAGTCCAGCGAAGGGCAACCAAACTAATTAGGGGTATGGAGGACCAGAGCTACGAGACAAGGCTACTAAATTTAAACATGTTCACATTGGAGGTGAGGAGATTAAGGGGGGGGGATACGATTTCCATGTACAAGATGTTCAATGGTGGTAGCAACATTAGCGATAAACTGTTTAAAATTACCTCCATTACAAAAACTAGAGGCCACCACCTGAAATTGGTGGGAAAAAAATTCCAGCACAAGGGGCGAAGGGGGTTCTTCACAGTAAGATCAGTTAGGGTCTGGAACTCACTTCCACAGGCGGTGATTTCAGCAAATAATGTGGAATTGTTCAAGAATCTTTTGGACGATTTCTTAAGGGACCGTAATATACAGGGGTACAGGTACTCCTAGAATGAGATCCTAATAGGTTGGACTTGATGGACGTATGTCTTTATTCAACCTCAAATACTATGTAACTATGTAACCCTGCGTTGTTGCAACACAAGGCACCGCCAAAAAAAAAGTATAGACAAACATGTGGAGGGGGGAGAAAAAGTTGCTAGTATACTTGCCTTCTCCTCAGCTTCCTCCCATGGCACCTAGGCGAGGGTGATGTCCTTCTCCCTCCAGTGGGATCACAGGGAGTGTAGCCTACTCCAGAGCTTGCTAAGATGCTCCCAGCACTGCTCATTCCTCAGATCTTGTCGGAGGATGATGAGGTTACCCCTTGCACCACGGAAGCAGGAGACGAGAATAATATCTTTCTACAGGGTACTGCTAGTTTGACTTTTTCCAATAGCTGATGGGGTCTCTTTATTCTAAGATCAATATTTCCCAGATTCTGTGTACACTTTGGTAATTCAGTGTCTTACATGCATCTGATGTTTACTGAACCAAGCCGGCCTGGATTATGATCCTTATGAAGAACGTTTCTTGTTGCCAAGAGCAACGTGTGCGTGTTGGAATCCTTTCTTTATTTTCAAACCTGGACTACAGTTGCAAGGTCGCTATGGGCAAAATGTTTTCCATAGCACCCTTTATATATATCAGCCCCATTGAATGTAGCTGGTAATGTGTCTTGCTTAGAATGTTTAGCTGTTTAAGCCTAAGCAAATACTTTTGTATAAACCTTTTGTTGACATGAGGTGATTGTTGCCAAAAAATGGCGGCTATGGGGAGATCTCATGTTTAGAGGTGCCAAGCTGACGGGTTGACTTTGGGGGAGCAGTGAGAGGCAGTGCAGAGGAGGCTTCCGGTGCCGGCTTGTCAGCCAGTTCACAGAAACAACCAACTGACCACCATTTCCCCAGAGGAGCAGCCAACCAGCAGGTCTGAAGACTGAAATCTGCCAGATCGATAGTTTCTAGTCGTCGGCTCATGAAAAAAGTGTGTGTTCATTTTAATTCTCAAGATAAATCATTACAACAATAAAGTAAAGCTGCAGTAGCTTTGAAGGGCTGTCATTTTGTAATTAGAGAATATATAAATGGGGCACCCACAGGGAGGATTCTGCAGTTGGGCACATGACTTGCTAATGCATCTTATGGCAGGGGTGGAAAAAATCTATTTAAAATTCAGTTGCCAGTCTGCCCAATCCAGGAGCCAGCAGATTAAGAAATATTTTTTGAAATCCCTTTAATACATACCTTAATGGGCCATTAACACCATGTGTTGTGGTAACTAGCAGTAATGCACGCTATGTATGTCACTTGACTGCAGTAGCTTTAATTTTGAATGAGACCCCGGTGATTTAAGGCAACGCACCTGCACTGCAGCATGCCAAGAAGCACAGTAGTGCAAAAAAGGGGGGTTGCCTCTGCTTTTTTTTGGCACATTGTGGTGCATTGGCATTCCATTAATTGCATGTAGTAAATGGGTGATAAACCTTGCAGTATTCTGAATGGTCACGTCAAGTCACGATTCCTGTCAAGTCATGAGCAGTCCTTGGACAGCGTGGCATTCACATTATGAGTGACTAAGCACCATTTAGCGCAGTACTGTGAACCCAGGCCAGGTGTGTCCATGATGGTCTGGGTAGTAGAAGTCACCAGCACTCCAGTATTTGTAATCCATCTTTATTGACCTTGAAAAGCTCACCATAAAAAGCAATGTTTTGGAACTGTGTCGGTTCCTTCATCATGCAAACTAATCACTTTGTATGCCTAATAAAGGAACCAACACGGTTCCCAAATGTTGTTTTTGCTGAAATGACCTTCCAATATCAATAAAGATGGATTGGTCCATCTTGGATAGTAGAGCAAATAGTGGAGTGCCGGTGACTTCTACTACTAATTGCTTGCGGCACAGTCCACTGCAGCACCCACCCTTGGGCTATGGGTTTATATCGGTCAGAAGTGCAATGGGTCCTATATGTACAGTACATGACTGTCTGGGCTCTAAAGCTGTGGGTTGGGATAATACTGGAAATCCTTCAACCTGGAAGGGCTGAACTGGTTAGTCTAATACCACAAATCTCCCAGAATGCACCTAGAAGGCTGTGAGCTGCCTAGTCTGCTTGTGATCGGGAAGTGCAGGGGATCTCTCTGGTGCTAATGTTGACAATATCAGATTTTCATGTATAGACTTGCATTTTCTTTTTGTTTTAGAGCCATTTCTGGGGATGTGAATCTTTTCATTTTTAGGTTTATTTCTGCTTGAATGATGACGGGCAGTTATGCGATGATAAACAGAGGTGTGTGAGTGGATATAGTAATCCTGTTAAAGGATTAAACAACACCTGGGACTATCTCACCGGATATAAACTCAGAGCTGCAGGTGTTGGGTGGCGCCTGACAGCATAAGATGTGTGTTTTGTAGCTCTTGCGGTGGACTAGAAAGCAATCTATGGTGGTTTGCTTTTCAGAGGTGGTTGAGCGGCATTTAGGAGGCAGTAATGCCACCTCCTGAATGCCCTTTTTTTACTTTCAATCCCAGGGGGACTTCAATGGGCTTGCCTAGCAAGTGGCATCTCCTACATACCACGCCACCTTAAATTTCCATTACCAGAAAGCGCCACAGCAATGTATACGGACACGAGTGGCTGCTATGGTATGATAATTTGTAGGCGTGCAGTTGGGGGTGGTAAAAATGCGGATCAACCACCGGTTTTTACCTGCTTTTTGCCACCTACCCTTATAGAAACCCCTCCACCTCTGCCATGACCCCTTCTTTAGAGGTTATTAATATCCCCTGGCTCCATTCCCTAAGGCAGTTTCGGCAAACCTATCTGCAGGCCTGCCCTGTGGTGTACAGAAATGAAAAAAGTGGCATTGAGAGCGTCACTATTCTTGCATAGCTGTCTTTGTTGGTGACCGAGCATTGCCACAGCAACTGGAGGGAGTCCGGGAGCACTTAACTTTTCTTATCCGTTAGGACAGGACAGCAGGGACCAGGAACCAGGTCCATCTTAACTTCAACCAACTTTGATTTTCCAGTTCTAGATGGTTGTTGGTAATCCAGATTGCCCACTAGCTCCTCACTTGTCTTGAGGACACCAGAGTTTGGTACCTCCATAGATCAAGTCTTTGCAACTCTCCGAAATGAACCTTAGTACTGTCTTACTTATTTTGCTGCAGCCTCTGCAAGTGTCTCATGGTTGTTGTAAGATGTGGGCGGTGGTAATTCACATGGAGAGATGTTGCTATTGGAACCACTAAAAGATAGGATGGTATTAAATGATTCAACTCTACACCCAAACTAACTAGTAGCAGTGATTTCCTGACTAACATTTGGGATGGCCTGAACCTTTGAGGATAGCAATACGGGAGCTGCTGATGCTGACTTGTTTTACAGGTACAGGCTCCTCTGGTATCATCCTGATGCTGGCTTCTCTGCCTAGTGAATCTATACCTGGAACAATCAAATAGCCACTGAAGTTTTAGCTCCCATAAGTTATACTTTTTCCTAGCCATCGATTTGAATGGGTAAAGTAGCCAAGATCAGAACAGCCCTGGGGCCTGTACCTTTTAAAAACAAGTCAGCAACAGTATTTCCCTTTTTTTTTTTTTTTTTTTTTTTTTTTTTTCACATGTTTCCTTTAAGCAGGACTTTGTGGCGCCAGTTGGAAAGGGACCAAGATAACAGCTACAGCCCTCTGACTGGCTAAAATTGTACGTCAATAAGAATCAAAGGTTACATTTTGCTCTGGAGCTATAGGCTGAAGAATATACAGGCAGGTACCGGCTCCAGAAGCATGTCCGCTACACTGAGACGTATAATATATACTGACAGAGCCCCTGCAAGGCGCGATATCTACAGGTAAAGTTTCTCACCTTTACCTGCAAATCCCTGCTACTCATTACATTATTTTAGTGTGTTGCGTTTATGTCACCAATCAATAATAAACTGCTTATTACTGATGTATAGTTGCTGTTATACTGTCTATCCCTTTGACAGTGGACACTACAAGGTCCAGCATGCCTTGCCAGTCTGTGTCTTGCTGGGACTTTCAGTTCTGCAGCAGCTGGAGAACTGTAGGTTCCCTGGGTTTGTAGCAATAAGTAATGTATAAACTGTAATAAGTACACAGGGGTTCTGGTTTGATACCATGTTTACTTGCACAGATTGAAAGCCCAATTTCACTTTTTACCTAAATTAAATAAGTTACATGCATTTCAGATGCAAAATCCTCCACTTTGTTTTTTTTTTTTTTTTTTTAAACCCTCAGATTTTTTAACATAAACCAATACTGTAATGTGTGCCTTACTGTAATCCATGGTTGTTTCCCTTCTCTTTGCTGCTCTTCCTTTTAAATCCTCATGTCTTCTCATGCTGGGGGAGAACTTCCCTTTTCAGCTCAGGGCCTCTTCCTGTAGTGCTGGCTCAGGTTTCAAGCCTATAGAAACCTACACACAGACACCGTGTATCCATTCCAGAGACAAGGCAGCCTGCTGCAAAACAGAAGTTCTGCAGAGCATGAGAACAGATACAGATTTAAAAGGAAGAGCAGCAAAGAGAAGGGAAACAACCATGGATTACAGTATTGTTTTATGTTAAAAAATCTGAGGGTTTAATGTCACTTTAAGCCCCTCCCCCCAATAACGTTTGCTACGCATGTGTAGTGTTTTTGCATATCTGCATAGGGCAGCCCATTCGTTTCAGTGGGCTGCTCTACGCGCTACAAATGCAGCAAAAAGCTCATGCAACAGTATGAGCTGTGAGCTTTGTGTGGTTTTCGACGACGTCTTTGCCGCTTGTTGTGGCGCTGAGACATATGTTTTGGGGGTGCTTTAACAATAATGGCACTGCAAGCGTGATGTGTGCTTTTTGCATGTTTTGTAACTGCAATTGGCAAGTGGGAATGAGGCCTACTCTGTAGCCACAGCCTACAGAGTAAAAAAAAAACCCTTG
>NW_017306494.1:149513-155474 GCF_000935625.1 Nanorana parkeri
TTTTTTTTTTTTTTTTTTTTCACATGTTTCCTTTAAGCAGGACTTTGTGGCGCCAGTTGGAAAGGGACCAAGATAACAGCTACAGCCCTCTGACTGGCTAAAATTGTACGTCAATAAGAATCAAAGGTTACATTTTGCTCTGGAGCTATAGGCTGAAGAATATACAGGCAGGTACCGGCTCCAGAAGCATGTCCGCTACACTGAGACGTATAATATATACTGACAGAGCCCCTGCAAGGCGCGATATCTACAGGTAAAGTTTCTCACCTTTACCTGCAAATCCCTGCTACTCATTACATTATTTTAGTGTGTTGCGTTTATGTCACCAATCAATAATAAACTGCTTATTACTGATGTATAGTTGCTGTTATACTGTCTATCCCTTTGACAGTGGACACTACAAGGTCCAGCATGCCTTGCCAGTCTGTGTCTTGCTGGGACTTTCAGTTCTGCAGCAGCTGGAGAACTGTAGGTTCCCTGGGTTTGTAGCAATAAGTAATGTATAAACTGTAATAAGTACACAGGGGTTCTGGTTTGATACCATGTTTACTTGCACAGATTGAAAGCCCAATTTCACTTTTTACCTAAATTAAATAAGTTACATGCATTTCAGATGCAAAATCCTCCACTTTGTTTTCCTTAAAGTGACATTAAACCCTCAGATTTTTTAACATAAACCAATACTGTAATGTGTGCCTTACTGTAATCCATGGTTGTTTCCCTTCTCTTTGCTGCTCTTCCTTTTAAATCCTCATGTCTTCTCATGCTGGGGGAGAACTTCCCTTTTCAGCTCAGGGCCTCTTCCTGTAGTGCTGGCTCAGGTTTCAAGCCTATAGAAACCTACACACAGACACCGTGTATCCATTCCAGAGACAAGGCAGCCTGCTGCAAAACAGAAGTTCTGCAGAGCATGAGAACAGATACAGATTTAAAAGGAAGAGCAGCAAAGAGAAGGGAAACAACCATGGATTACAGTATTGTTTTATGTTAAAAAATCTGAGGGTTTAATGTCACTTTAAGCCCCTCCCCCCAATAACGTTTGCTACGCATGTGTAGTGTTTTTGCATATCTGCATAGGGCAGCCCATTCGTTTCAGTGGGCTGCTCTACGCGCTACAAATGCAGCAAAAAGCTCATGCAACAGTATGAGCTGTGAGCTTTGTGTGGTTTTCGACGACGTCTTTGCCGCTTGTTGTGGCGCTGAGACATATGTTTTGGGGGTGCTTTAACAATAATGGCACTGCAAGCGTGATGTGTGCTTTTTGCATGTTTTGTAACTGCAATTGGCAAGTGGGAATGAGGCCTACTCTGTAGCCACAGCCTACAGAGTAAAAAAAAAACCCTTGCTCTGTGTGGGGAAGCAGTAATCTCTTTGCAGAGATCTGACACTGACCCCTGGTGAGTCAAATCCAGAGCTCGCTAATCAGTGGTAAACATGAGCTGTACTGATGCAGTCAGACCTCACCGAGCACAAGTGTCCCATTCTGCAGCTGCTGGCAGGGGACAGGCTTTGCTACTCAGGCTGTAGCTGCTTTAGAAAAAAAAAAACATTTGAACACCATTTGTTTTGATGTCCCTGGAATGTATTCAGCTGATTTCAACTAAATGTTTAATTTGGCCTTAAAATAACACTATAACAAATCTGCAATGTTGTTTAAAAGAAAACTGTGGGGTAACCTTTTTATCCCATAGTTCTCTTTAGGGTCATGGGAGGGCATATACTAACGTTCTCCCGTGACCCAAACCTCAGTATATAGCGAGCTATCGCAACATGGCGATGCACAATGCTATTGTTTCCCATTCTCTTATAGTGCTGTACTGACTTGATACACTAAGCTTTGACCTGGGGTTTACTGGTCTTGACCTAGGATTTGCCCTGTGCTGTAAGGTTCAGTGTGGGGTCTATGGTGGGGTCTCACCAGGGGTCCCAGTCGGTCTTGTGGGCAGCGGGTTTATACAGGAAGGAGGAAATTTTGCTGCCGGCGATTTAGACCTTCCTGTGAACGGTATCGGTGCTCAGTATTGGGGCATTTTCACCAGTATTAGTACTTGTGAAAATGCCCAGTATCTACACCGGTATCGGTGCTAGGGCTGCAACAACTAATCGATTAAATCAATCATGAGAATAGTTGTCCGACTCTCATTGTCGATTAGTTGGGGGGGGGGATTTTAAATGCAACTAATCAATTAATTGGAAAAAATAATCGGGCAACTAATCGATTTTGAAAATAATTATTTGCTGCAGCCCTGATCGGTCGCATCCCTAGTTCATGCTCCATTTACTGAAATATGCTTTTTTTATAACAAGTTATAGAGGTGTGTAAGCTGAATGCTCCGTACTGCTTTGTGCTAGTCCAGCTGCATGGGTTGCTTTCATAATAAAAGCAATACTGCAAGCCTCGATGATTTGGTGATGTCATTATACAGATAAGCATTCAGAACACACTTCATTAAGAAGCCAATAGGTATAAATCAAAGTAATAACTTCCATGTAGTTACCCAGCAAAGCAAGAGAAGTAGAACTTGTACAAGGCAGTCAGAAAATTCAATGCTGTCAGCAAGTGGCTGGATGACCCTTGACCTGTGGCTAAATAAGTAAATGAAGAATCAGGAGGAGTTGTCCCGTCCTGGCCAATAAGCCCCAAGCAGTGCCATATTCCCAGTCACCCTCCCCGCTGCCTTTCTACTTGTCTTACAAGCTTTTTCTATTGTCGCTGCTAATATTTTTTTAGGCCGATGACACTTGGTTAGCAGTACATATGCCTCTCATGTGTATGAAGACTGTAATATATCACATGTAAAGCTCATTGCTGTCACTCAGCTGCTTTATGGCATGTATTGTAAACCTATCTGCAGCAGATAATACAGGTGTGAGAAAACTGGTTCCAGTTCGGTCTCATGCACATGGCGTTAGAAGCTGCGATTTCATGCAGCTGCTGTGCCCATTCAAGTGTGCAACGATATAGAATGGGGGGAATTTATCAAAACCTGGAGCAGTTGCCCATGGCAACCAATCAGCATCTCTCTTCAGTTTGTTAAGGTAATATTTGAAAATGAGAGAGAGAGAGAAGCTGTTTGGTTGCAGTACAATCTGCTTCAGATTTTTGTCTGCTCCAGTTTTGATCAATTCCCCCCAATGTGTCTCATTTTAAATACGTAAAACATCATAAATAAAATCAGTAAAGCTGACGGTGAATGTGTCGTCTGCTTTTTACTTTTCAGTCAGGCGGTTGTGGTGGATAAAACCATGTATGTGTCTGGTCAGCTTGGCATGGATCCAGCAAGTGGACAGCTTGTGCCTGGAGGAGTAAAGAATGAGGCACAATCTCAATTCGAAGCTGTTCCCTGCAGTACCTCTGCTGGCCACAAGATGTCCTCAGTCTTCAGAGTGAAATGATGGCCAATGTCTCCCAACCCAGAAGGATGAGATTAGACTGACTGCAGCCTAAAATGCTCCTGCCTCCCAAGCACAGCGCCCTGCACTTAGTGTATTACTGTTTCCCTGATGTCATCCAGTTGCTGAAATTTGCTTGTTATAGAATTCCAGCATTTGGGGCAGCCCGGATGCTAAGGACTACATATAACATGTACAGGTACTGCTTGGTACTTGCATTGTAGTTCTAGAGCTTGTTTTGATACTTTTATGATCGTGACAGGAGGCTTCACAGGCAGAACAATCTGATAATATGCTGCTCTTTGTACAATCCAGTAACCATATGTAAAAAACTTTTATTCCAACCAGGCACTGGTAAATATGGGAGAGATCCTGAAAGCAGCAGGATGTGATTACACTAATGGTATGTAATGTCTTTGCACTTTGTCCCATATTAGGTTGGTTTAGTAAGGCAAATAGCAGTGAAAAGGACAAAAACCCTAGAAACCAAGACACCTCCATATTTCAGGTGACCGCAGGGAACTGAAATATTGTAACTACAGGTCACTCGAGATTTCCCTTTGCAATGTTTTATTGAACATGCCAACACAGAGTTTGTTTTCTCCCTGTACTCCCTCTCCATCCCTGCCCAGGTTTTATTACCTGTTGATCCAGTTATTGAGCTTGTATTTTTACACTCTGTAATAGGGTGACAACGCTGTTTCCTCTGCAGTTAATTTGCACAGCAGTGTTGTCACCCTGTGGACAGGGTAGCCTTAGATGGACATGTAGTTTTCATAGACTTTAAGTTCAGACAAATTTAAAGGCCAACTCTAGATAACACTTTTAACCACCTTAAGCCCAGCCGTTGTAATTGAACGGCCGGGCTGTGGCTTCCTGGATGCAGGTGGGCATTTATAAATGTCCTTGCCTGTCCCCCGCTTGTGTGCACCACCCAGTGTGCGCACGAGCAGGAAAAATGTTTGCATTTTATACAGCAGCTAGAGATGGCTGTACAAGCGTTTGGAGGGACATCAGCACACAATCTCCCGCCGATGCAGGAGTGATGTGTATTACATCACTTCCGCATTTAGCTGTCATTTCTCTGGCTTCTGTAGCCAGAGAGAAGCTGATGAAGCTTCATCAGCTTCTTTGGGGGTCCCTAGGTGACATTAGGGGTCTTAAAGACCCCTGATGTCTCTATGAAGAGGACGACCTGTCACATCCTCTTTGCTATCACATAGGGGCCTTCTTATCCTCCTATGTCATTGCAATAATGTTAAGTGTAAAAAAAAAAAAAAGGTAACAAAGAAATTAAGTCACATAAAAAGGCAGTTGCTTCAGGTGGCATCTCATTGGGTCAAGTGGCTCCCTGCGGCCCCAAGTCCTCAATCTCTTTCTGCATAAAAATAAATTAAAATATAATTATAAATAAAATAAAGAATATTTGAAAAAGTTAGAAAAAAAACATTCGGTTTCAGCCTGACATTTTTTTTCATTTCGGTGCACCTCCTAGTTTCCAGCTCTAAAAACTGTGCTTAGTAGATGAGCCCTAATGCTGGAGACTTTAATGCCTAAATAATTTTGGAACTTAAAGATTAAAGTGACATTTAAAGTCAATAATTTTTTTTCCTACCCCCAATGTTAATGTCAGCACTTACCTTAAATGATGTTTATTAATCCGATCTTCTTTCCTGTCCTTTCCGTCTGTCTCTCCAGCGCTGCTGCGGGTCTCTGATCCAGCGCTGACTCCTCTGAGCTTGCTGGCACTTCCTGTCCCACGGTGTCTGCATGCGGGTGCACGCGTCCATGGACTTACCTTGTGTCTCTCCTCGCGTCCCGGCCGCAAATGTGAACTGCGCATGCGCCCGCCCCCGAGTTGCTTTGCGGCCGCCCGAGGATCTTCACATTTTCGGACGGGAGCACGCGGGGAAGACACAGGTGAGTATTAACCTCTGTTAAAGTGGTTTTGTTTTTTTACACTTTTTGCATAGATCTAATGCTTGCAAGCAGTAGATCTATGCAAAAGAAATGGAGGCTTTAATTATCCTTTAATTGACCTGTGTTTAATTTCCTTTTTGTTTCAGTTGTAAAAACCACTGTATTATTGGCAGACATCAATG
This sequence comes from Nanorana parkeri, assembly GCF_000935625.1. Lineage (NCBI taxonomy): Eukaryota > Metazoa > Chordata > Amphibia > Anura > Dicroglossidae > Nanorana > Nanorana parkeri. The sequence goes on from NW_017306494.1 coordinate 155,009, forward strand.
ATTTCAATGATGTCAACGACGTTTACAAGCAGTGTAAGTACTTGTAATACAGTTCATGTTACACAGTACATTGTCTAGATCAGTGGTTCTCAACCTGTGTAACCTCAGGACCCACATTTGTCCTTGGTCATGAAGTCGCGACCCAAGTCGCACCGCATTGGAACGCACGGCATTGAGGTACCGCACGTTCCGATGCGGGCAATCAAACTGTGTACAGGAGATGCGTTTGGGGTGCCGTTCAAATGAATGGCAATGCAACACAACTCCCACACCAGAATTTGCGGTAGGTGCGATTTTTGCGTGGTACAATACAGTAATCGCAATGGACTGTGCAATTAACGCTCTGTACTAGTGTGAACGGACCCTCAAAAATACTGTCAGACACACACAACCACAGACACAATCTCTCACACTCACATACACACTTCACAATAAAATACATTTGATTTCCTTTTTTTAAGATCCA
>NW_017306494.1:156162-165248 GCF_000935625.1 Nanorana parkeri
TATTCATTAATACAAGCCTGCCGTGATTGACTCAGTGCTGAGCCAATCAGTGCTGAGCCAATTCATTAATACAAAGCCTGTATGAATGAATAGAAAGCCTGCCGTAATTGGCTCAGCGCTGAGCCAATCACGGCAGGCTTTCTATCCATTAATACAAGCCTGCCGTGATTGCGCCGCGACCCGTGATGCTGCCGTGATTGCGACCCGTGATTGCCGTGATGGCGCCGCGACCCACTGCAGAAGGGCTCTCGACCCACTTTTGGGTCGCGACCCATGAGTTGAGAACCACTGGTCTAGAGCAGCAGTGGCGAACCTTGGCACTCCAGCTGTGCCAAAACTACAAATCCCAACATGCATCTGCCTCTGGGAGTTATGTCTGTTGCTGTCAGAGCCTTGCAATGCCTCATGGGACTTGTAGTTCCAAAACAGCTGGAATGCCGAGGTTCGCCACCACTGGTCTAGAGGTTTTGCATTAGGCCTTGTTCACACCAAGTGCGTTCCAGGAGCAGAGCAGTTACAGACCGGATCAAAACTGCGTCCAATGTATTCCAATGGTATTTTGGGCTCTAGTTCACACTGCAGCGTTCAGTTCCAGAGCATGTAAAAAAAACTGCAGCAAGCCCTATTTTACCTGCTCTGGAACGCATGCAAACGCCCTGGAACGCATCAAAAACGCGGCACAACCCACTGCACTGCGTGTGCAGAAACTCATGCAGATCTGGTCTGCATTTGGTGTGAACAAGCCCTTAAAGTGTACCTGTGATTTAACGCTTTACTCTTAAATGCCGAATAGGATTTGTTACAAGGTATTACACGTATGTATGGTATGGTCCCCTGTATGGTTGTGCTAACTATTCAGAAGCAATGAGAAGTCTGGAAAGCCACTTTGCTGTCAAGGAAATTTCCCATGGCACAACCAGAACTGTAGCCCAGCGGGGCCGACTAGCAAGATACTGAAGCTTGGCCCAGTGGGAGATTCCTCCATCCACACAGTGTAGCGTAGATGGAGGAATCTGTTGCACTTTTTCCATCTGACCATAGAAAATCTGCAGATAATCTATAGGTGTATGGCCAGCTTTAGAAGATCAGCAATTACAGCCTCCACATTTTTATTTTGTCAGATTACTTTTAAATACAAAATCTAATTGGCTTGCTGGAGCAATACAGTTTTATAAACCCAAAAACCTTCCACCGCTCTTTTCCTTAAAACATGTCCTAGTTGGCAGTATATGCAACTTTAGAGGATGATTAATTACTTGTTTCAATTTGTTTTGAAGTTTCTTTTTGAAGTTTTTTTTTAAGAAAAAAAAAAATGTTTGTAGTTTTTCAGGTGAATCACCCAGCAAGAGCTGCCTATCAGGTTGTTGCTTTGCCACGGGTAAGCTACATTACAATTTTGGAAATACATTTTCAATTAGTAGCCATTTTGCGTTTGCCTTTAAAGTAAGCAGTCTGTAGATTTATGATGTACTCGTGACACAACCCTGACACATCCAATCAGCATAGTCAGAAGACATCTTCCCGATGCAGTTGAATGGAAGTCAACGACAGTCAGAAAGTGAGGGAAAATCTAGAAGTAGAAGGGAAATCTTTTACTGGAGATGGTCCTCAGGTGAGGTTTTCCCTCTCTTTGGAGAAAGTTGCTCTTACTACTTGCTGTGTTTACGAAACCGGAAGGCCAGGGGGGAAATCTCTCCCATTGGACACATGGACTACAATAAAAGTTTGATGGAGGTTCTAACCCTTCCCCACTCAAAAACTAGAATAAAGGTTTTTGGCTTGCATCCCACTGTAATTCATCATCAGCAGTGTTAACATGGACCATAGCTGCATTTTTAAATGGTACCAACAATGACTGCACGATCTGTAGGGGACAACGAGAGTGGGCTGTTTGCATTTCCCAGCCCTACTTAGACATGAACACCAAACAGACATGGGAGTGTCCTACTGGCTTATGTTCACTTTATTTCCAAAGTTTTCCCATGCACGCAGGTAACGAACCTCATAAGCAGCTTCAATGTTATACATCATCGAAGAGGACCCTGACTCCTCCTAGTCTAGCCCTAACTCTATTCAGTTTGAGCTCAGTTAATAATCAGTGCAGCAACTGCCATATCCCATTGTGACCACTCAGATTTCAGTTCAGAAAAGGGTCAGCTTAGGAAAGTGGTGAGGTACAATATGCCCGGTTATTTAAAGCAGAACTGAACCGAACATAAAGAAAAAAAATTGCTGTTGGATAGATATTTGGCAGATGAAGTTTAGAATGACCAGTCTGCCAAAAAAACACCTCAACCTTACTCCAAGCAATGTTTATATATGTACACTGCAGCACAGTCACCATGCTGTGTACACTTCTGGCATCCACGTGGAACCAAGTCCTGGGATGATGTAACTCCAGCTCCCTTGTGCAAGAGTTACATCATCAGTGGCCACCTAGTGACATGCAGAGAGAAGACAAGAGCAAAGAGGAGAGTGCGGGCCTTTCATCAATGGAGAGAGGCGCACTAGGGGTTAAGTCTGCCATAATAATGAAGTATGTGTGCATTCTTGCACCTTATGGCAAGAACTCCAAGAAACGCTGCAGATTGTTTTGGCTTTAGTTAGTCCATTTACACTTTGCAAAGTAAGAGCTAAGAGCTTGCAGGCACGTCTTAGGCCTTGTTCACACCAAGTGCGTTCCAGGAGCAGAGCAGTTACAGACCGGATCAAAACTGCGTCCAATGTATTACAATGGTATTTTGGACTCTGGTTCACACCGCAGCGTTCCGTTCCAGAGCATGTAAGAAACTGCAGCAAGCCCTATTTCACCTGCTCTGGAACGCATGCAAACGCCCTGGAACACACTAAAAGCCCATTTAAAACTTTTTTTTTTAACCAAAAACGGCCCGAAACGCGGCACAACCCACTGCACTGCGTGTGCAGAAACTCATGCAGATCTGGTCTGCATTTGGTGTGAACAAGCCCTTACACTTCTCATTTCACTGCCACTTTTTTTTTTTTCCATTACTGATTTTAGGTTGTTTTTTTTTTTTTCCTCTACTCTTCCTTCGTCTAAAACATGTATAACTATACTGATACCGAGTACTTGGGCGAGTACCCGTACTCGCCCAAGTGCTCCCGATGCTTATTCCGATACCGTAACTTCCGATATCAGGAAGCCGGTTGGCGAGTCATTAAATGCCGCCCCGCTTCCTGATTGGCCAGGAAGCCAGGCCCAGCATGGAGCCAGCTTCCCGGCTAATCAGGAAGCAGAGTGGCGAGTCATTACACGCCATCCGGCTTCCTTAATGGGACTTTCAGTATTGGCGAGTAGAGAAAAAAAAAAAATATCTGTACTCGCACTTGATACTGAAAAACTGGTATTGGTTCATCCCTATTAAATATAACAAATGAAATATATAAATAAAGACAAATATATATATTTATATATTTTGATGTTGCCCTTTCCTGTCATCCTGTAACATCTATCTTTGCCTTCGGTCAGGGAGGGAGAGTGGAAATCGAAGCTGTGGCCGTCCTTGGACCTATAACGGAAGTTTCCTCAGCCCTTTGAGGATGAATGGTGCACAAATTCCTGCCTGCATTCAGTAGAGCACTCTTAGGGTGCCATTTTAAATTGGAGCTGTTGTTCATATCAACCAATCCTACTTAATCTTTAGAGTGAATCCATATTGCACATACAAATTAACACCAAAGGCCACTGTTGAAAATAAGGTGCCACACTGTAATTTCCTGTACAGTGCCACTGCCGATACCTTAAAAGCATCATTATCAGCAGTTTGGTATGCACAAACTGAGTATGTATGTTCAGCTTTTTGTGACCGTACTGCACAGATTATCACTGACATACAAATGTTTCACACTGGGAACAAAAATTGACAATGGTAAGTTTTGTTCCATGTAAAATGGTCTCACTGCTATTTACAGTAACACTGGCCTTAAACATTCATATTTCCTTTAATTCACATTTAAATAAACTGTAGATACTCCATTTGTTCAATTGTACATAATTTTCCTGACTCTGCCACCCACATTATATAGTGGAGGTGAAGGCCTGTACCAGCTGGCGTCCTTTGATGACTAGACTTGAGCACTAGCAGATAATCTGCACAAGTGTCATTCCACAATGGTGTCTTTAAGTCATAGTGAGTTGATGGACTGCAAGCCTGTTCAGTCCACAGATTGGACCATAGCTGATATGTATCTCTAGGATGTTTAAAGGACACTTTGTATACTACTGTTGACATCTCAAAAAAATGACAGCGTTCAGGAATAAAAATGTAAAAACCTCAATGTAATGTATTTTTGTTTTTGATTCTTTAATTTTTTACTTTCTACTACCAATGCTGAATCTTCCACTAATAGATCTTATTTCAAGTGTATAAGTGTTGGGCAACAAATTAAAAGTCCAACTTTCATACCTACCAACCTTTCTTACCTCCCACTTTTCTTCTATAGAAGTTGTGCCGGGTGTCTAAATATGATGTAGTCCATTATTGGTGTAGTCCAATAGATGCCAAAGTTGGTCCCACTGCTCTCAGTAGCAGAGCTATCAAGGAACACCACCTACATGTCTCTGCAATACAAGTCTGTGTCATGGGGAGTGTGGCTCTTATTCAGCCATACCAACATAGAGCACTGGAGTGGGAGCACACAAAGCAGAATGTTTTGAGAAAGAATATGTACTGTATTTCTATGCAAATATCCCTCACAAACATAACACGCAGGGGTGCAGGACTACAGAGACTTCAGTTGGCCTTTAAAGGAGCCCCCCCACAAGCCATCACCTGACACATTGTGCTTTTGCTGGCTCCCAATCCCAGCTCTCCATAACTGTTTCAGTCCCAGCTGAGAATCGGGGACGAATCATAGTGGTTCTTAGTCATGTGATTGATAGGACATAGTGATGACATGCAGGCTTCATTAACAAAATAAGCCTTCAGCTTGTAAATGCCATTGCAGCCTGAAGAAGGCAGTGTCCATCTCTTTTTAACTACTAAAGTCCTGTCCTGAAGCAGTTATACCAAGAACACGACTGCTGCATATCGGTTTAAACAGCCGGCGATGGCTGTTTAGATACTAGCGATCTGGCGGCTAGCGATCAGATCGCCTGTACGGTGCGGCGCAATATGTGCCCCTCGCCGACTACTCCGGGCTCCACTCGCCAATCGGAGGGAGATCAGCAAGTTTCTAGTATTACATCACTTCCACTGTCATTGATATATTCTCTGGCTCCTGCAGCCAAGAGAAGAAGCTGGTGAAGCATATATCTGCTTCATCAGCTTCTTTATGGTCCCTAGATGACATTATAAAAAAATTCAAGCCCCATATAGAAAACAAAAAAAGTTTAATGTCCCCACGTGCACGCACATACAAGTGCAAACACGTGTCGGGTGCACCTATGTGCAAAAACGAAAATTGGCCATGCGTTACATATCGCCACAAACAGAGTGAGAGCAATAATTCTAGGGCCATCAATCACTGTTAACACTAACTTGATGAGCAGTAAAAGCTTTTAAAGCGTCGCCTATGGGAAACTTTGGGTATTGTAGTTTTTGGCGGATTCACGGGTGAACGCAATTTTAAGGCTTGACATGTTTGGTATCTTTTACCTTACGTGACCCCGTCTTTTATATTTTACGAAAAAATTGGGTATTCTGTTTATGTGCACTAAATTTCATTTTAGTTCATTTAAAGTTGCGCAAATCCTGTGCAACATAAAAAAAATTGCAACTAGCATTTTTTTTTTATTCTACAGGGCCTCTGCTTTCAGAAAATATATATGTGTATGTATGTGTATTTTAAGCTGATTTTCTAGCCAAAAAAAATCTTTTTTTTTTTGATCATGTGTGTGTGCAAACATTTGGAAGATTCTCCAGACAGCAAGTGGTAAAATCAAACTGTAATTGCCTGATACAATTACAACTTTACAACTTTTTTTTGCACATTTATCTGTGTATAAATAAAGAAAGAGAGTTTTTATTCCAAAGAAGTATACCCAAATAAAAGGCTTATATGTTCTTAATATTTAGATATGTATAATACTTAATTGAAGTATGCTGATGCTGCTAAATTTGGCCTGGGCATCAAGGTATTGGGGCTTGTTCACACGATTTTCCAGTCCTGATCTGGTGCGGATCTGCAGACGCGGTGCCCTGCATGCAGTGCGTTTTTACCGCGGTCCGGACGATGACAGTTTTTTTTATTTTAAAGCCGTGGGGCTGTCAGTATGCAGATTTTTTCCTCTGAGGTCATTTCCGCCCTCTCGTAACAACCACTTCCCTTTTGTGTATGTAAAGCTGGGGATCAGACCTCTATCACATGTTTGCCGGCATGATGTTGGTGCTGGCTACAGCAATCTGCAGAGAACGAGCTCACAGGAGACGTCGTTATTGGGTACACCGATCTTAAGGCTCAGGGACTCCCAAGGGTCAGTTTTGGAGTTTATATGAGGATTTGCAAGCTCACTTTTTTTTTTTTTTCCTGCTTGGCTGCAGTGCGGTCCGTTTTTGTTGCATTTTTTTACGCGTTCATGTGTTTACAGACCGTTTCAAATGTGACATGCGGTATTTTTTCTGTCGTGACCTGAACGGACTGCGCATGTGAGAACTGTAGCCCATAAAACACATAGGGATACATTGGAATGCATTTTTAGTGCAGGAGTGCACGGATCTGGTCATGGCAGAATCCTGACATCGTGTGAACAAGCCCTTGAAGGAGAACTATGGGGTGAGTGCTTTTCACTTACCTCATAGCTCTAGCCGACCTGTGACAATGAGACCGTCATGGGTCGGCTTAGTAGATCGGGAGGTGAGCGAACACATGCCGGCATTCGCTCACCTCTCGATCCTGTCACAGCTCTCTGACGTGACAGGGGAGTGGCTGGATTCCCCGCTCCCCGCTCCGATCCGCCAGCGCTGACTGGCGGAACAGACGGGAGGGGGCAGGTACAGCTGGCTCTGCCTCTAGATAGGCAGAGCCAGCTGTCAGTCACGCAGCTGGGCGGATCCAGACATAATTGTTGGGATCCGTTTCAGCTGCGGCGTCTCCGTATACCGCGAGCTGCAGCTTGCGGTATACTGAGCCTAGGGTGACGGGAGGACGCTAGTTTGTGTCCTCCCATTACCCTAAGGAGAACTATGGGGAAAAGCCCTAACGCCACAGTTCTCCTTTTAATGACCTCAGTAAATCTGCACTGTGAAATATATAGGCTGCCATTGCTGTGGTGCCTGGATAACAAAATAGGCTGATAAAATCTACAAATATTTAGGCAGGTAAAACATTTCCCATAACCAAGGCTTGAAAAAGCTGCTCGTCCTATCGTCTGTGATGAGAGGACGCCGGAGCCGGACAAGTAGCTTCCCGGCCGGCGGTTGTAATTAAGTGTAAAAAGTAATAAAACAATTGAAGCATTAAAAAAAAAAAAACACTTTTTTTAAGTCCCGCTCCCCCCACATACCTATGCAAACATGCGTCGGGTGCGCCTACATGCGAAAAATACAATTGCACGTATTGTGCCGCACATATGCGAGCAATAGTTATAGGGCTATTAATCACTAATAACACTAAACTGATGAGCAATAAAAGCGTTTAAAGCGTTGCCTATGGCCAATTTTCGATGTGGTCATTTTTGCGGGTGCATGCAATTATAAGGCTTGTGTTTGGTGTCTATTTACCCGATGTGACCCCGTCTTTTATATTTTACCAAAACGTAGGTAAGAATAAATTTTTTTTAACATAACACAGGGGGGGGGGGGGGATTCTCAAATTTACAGTACTTTTTTCATTATATAGTAAAAAAAATAACCCCCCCCCATGGTGATTATATACCATCTGTCCCAAACATTGTTTAACATAAATAGCAAGTCATGCTGACAGGTGACATTTTTGACTGACTGGTGAGACCCTAAAATTTTTCAAGCCCTGCCCATAACTCTGTATATAGTGATTTGCCTGAAATTCAGTTTTGAGCAAATCGAGCTATAAAAAAAAAGAATTGACATCCTGGGATCCACTTTATTGGTCTTCAAGTTGTCCACTTTGTCCATCAGTAAGCAATAACAATCACTACCAAAGGAACCGGTACTGATTTATGGCTGGTTAGTGAAAGATAACATTATGATCTTCGAGCTGCCTAATGGTCTGAGCCACCAGCAAAGATGCTGCCTGTATCCCCACATTCAGAAAAAATGTAAACACCGAAATGTTATCCTTTAATGTTCATGATAGGATTGGATAAATTTACAGGCAGATTAGAAAAATCATTCAAAACCATGAATGTAAGAATTTTTGGATAAAAATACCAGGCAGCCCTTGCCTAGCGCCTCAGTTTATACTACTAGAAAACGACAGACGATATAGCATTTTACAGGTATTGGGTTGTGATTGTTACTGCTGAAGACCATAAGGAGGCGACATTTCATCTTGTCTTGGAGGAAGAACTCTTCCTCTCTTAGGCCTTGTTCACACCAAGTGCGTTCCAGGAGCAGAGCAGTTACAGACCGGATCAAAACTGCGTCCAATGTATTCCAATGTTATTTCGGGCTCTAGTTCACACCGCAGCGTTCAGTTCCAGAGCATGTAAAAAAACCGCAGCAAGCCCTATTTTACCTGCTCTGGAACGCTGCAAACGCACTAAAAGCCCATTCTGAACTTTAAAACATTTTTTTTTACCAAAAATGGCCCAGAACGCATCAAAAACGCGGAAAAAACTTGGCACAACCCACTGCACTGCGTGTGCAGAAACTCATGCAGATCTGCTCTGCATTTGGTGTGAACAAGGCCTTAGTGTAGCAGACACATGAACATTTTATACAGGAACATTAAGTAATTGTCATTTTGGTGGGCTGAGCGGGTATGTAAGGCACAGAATGGTAGCAATTAGAAAACCTGCCGTCAGTGGCTAAAGTCTTGGCAATGTGGCTTGGAACGGGTGTGAATTCTGCTGGATTTTAGCATTATACGACTTTGCATATCTACATTCTCCTGAAATACACAGAAAACTGTACAAAATAGTCTAAATCATGAGAGTTTATTCTTCTGCATCTGATGTATCTGAGGGAGAAACAACAGTAAATATTTAG
>NW_017306494.1:165381-180963 GCF_000935625.1 Nanorana parkeri
ATATTCTAACACATAGGAAGCACATATTTCTTCTTATATCTTATATACTATGAGAGAAATTGAAGGTGGGTCAGGTCCTGGACCTCCACTGCAGGCTATGCTCCAGTTAAACAATACAGCCAGGTCCAGGATCCAAACGCACACCCTGACACATCTAAACTCTTATTTGACTTTTTGTCTGCTGGCTAGATACCAGCTCCACCCAGTGCATTGAAATGGCCCTTTCCCGGCTGTAGTGCCGATATAATATGTCAGTCACGCTTGGGCTCCCATATGTTTCTAACATCACATGCATTCCTGTCATCAGCATGGTTTTAAAGAGACCCTGTCATCTTGCCCATGCAGAGCTAAGTGACCGTGTTTCTGCAAAGGGCATCCCCCTTCTACTCCCCTTGCCTGTGCCCTGACGCCACTTCATCCTCCTTCACAGCCGGCAACACTAACTGGTGCTTTTGGGTATGGGAGAACAAGTGATCTGTTCCCCTGAAAGAGTACATGGACCTAGCAGCCAATCCCTGGGCCCCAGCATGATTTAAAGGAGATCTATGAGGTGAGTGATTTCCACTCATCCTCATAGTTAGAGCTGACCTGTGACAAAGAAGCTGTCACAGGTCAGCTCTATCGATCAGGAAGTGAGCAGAAACATGCAGCCAATCCACTCACTTCCCGATCGTCTACCTGCAGTGAGCAGTGACTGTCAGTCACCGCTCCCCGCAGGGATTCCCACCTCCCTTCTCCGATCCTCTATCACTGACTGGAGGAAAGAACAGGGGAGGGGTGGGCACAGCTGGCTTTGCCTCTAGATAGGCAGAGCCAGCTGTCACTCACGCAGCTGGGTGGGTGCAGACAGTATTGTTGGGATCCGTCCCAGATGCGGCGCTCTCAGTATACCGCGAGCTGTAGCTTGCGATATACTGAGCTTTGGGTCATGGGAGGACGCTAGTATATGTCCTCCCGTCACCCTAAAGAGAACTATGGGGGAAAACCCTTAACCCATATTTCTCTTAAGTGTTGGTTAGGACGGAGGAAAGAGCAGCAAGGAAGTGCAGGCATGATTGGGGGAAAGGTGTGGTACGGTGATAGTGTCCTCTTACAAACAACCATGCCTGTAATGACAGCTGAAATTAGAGAACGCAGAAAGTATTCAAATCCCCTTTACTTTTTATTTTGTTATGTTGCAGCCTGATACTACAGTTGTTTAAAAAACATTTCTCAGTAATGTACACTTAGTACCCCATAATGACAAACTGAAAACTGAATTTTAGAAATGTCTGTGAATTTATTAAAAATAAAAAACTGAAATGTCACATGTACTTAAGTATTCAGACCCTTTACTCAGTACTGTGTTGAAGCACTTTGGCAGCAATTACAGCATCAAGTCTTTTCAGTCAGTCAGGCTGGGGATCGTCGGTGGACAGCCATTTTTAGGTCTCTCCAGAGATGTTTAATAGGGTTCAAGTCAGGGCTCTGGCTGGGCCACTCTAGGACATTCACAGAGTTGTCCCTAAGCCATTCCTGTGTTGTCTTGGTTGTGTGCTTAAGAATGTAGTCATGTTTGAAGGTGAACCTTCGGCCCAGTCTGAGGTCCTCAGCGCTGTGGAACAGGTTTTCATTGAGGATAGCTCTGTACTTTGCTCCATTCAGCTTTCCCTCAACCCTGACCAGTCTCACAGTCCCTGCTGCTGAAAAATACTCCCACAGCATGATGCTGCCACCACCATGCTTCACTGTTGCTATGGTATTGGGCAGGTGATGAGCAGTGCCTGGTTTCCTCCAGACATAACACTTAGCATTGAGGCCAAACAGTTCAATCTTGGTTTCATCAGACCAGAGAATTTTGTTCCTCGCAGTCTGAGAGTCCTTCAGGATCTTTTTTGCAAACTCCAAGGGGGCTTTTATGTGGTTTTTACTGAGGAGAGGCTTCCGTCTAGCCACTCTGCCATACAGGCCAGATGGTTGGAGGTCTGCAGTGATGGTTGTCCTTCTGGAACTTTGTCCCATCTCCATACAGGATCTCTGGAGCTCAGTCAGTGACACCATCGGGTTCTTGGTCACCTCTCCTACTTAGGCCCTTCTCCCCAATTGCTCAGTTTGGCCAGGCCACCAGCTCTTGGAAGAGCCCTGGTTGTGCTAAACTTCTTCCATTTGAGAATTATGGAGGCCACTTTGCTCTTGGGAACCTTCAGTGCAGCATCATTTTTTTGTAGCCTTCCCCAGATCTGTGCCATGGAATAATCTCGTCTCTGAGCTCTCTGCAGGCAGTTCCTTTGACCTCATGGCTTTTGCTCTGATACAGTATGCATTGTCAGCGGTGAGGCCTTCTATAGAGAGGTGTGTGCCTTTCCACATCATGTCCAAGCAATTTAATTGACCACAAGTGGACTCCAATCAAGGTGTAGAAACATCTCAGCAATGATCAAGAGAAATGGGAGGCACCTGAGCTAAATTTCAAGTGTTGTTGCAAAGGGTCTGAATACTTATGCCAATGTCATATTTCTGGTTTTCCCTTTTCATACATTTTCGGACATTTCTAAAATTCTGTTTTCACTTAGTCATTATGGGTTACTGAGTGTAGTTTAATGAGAAAACAACTGTAGTATCAGGCTGCAAGAGAAAAGTGAAGGGGGTCTGAATACTTTCTGAATGCACTATATATACACAGCATATACAAAGCCTCCTTTCTGGCAGTTGGAGATTTTTCTTTACAAAAAAGTTGTCACTGTGGATCTAATGCTACTGACAATTACTATAACTCTACAGTGAACAGATCTCATGCACTCTGGTGATCACGATCAATGTTTTTAATTTTCCAAAGTAATTGTCCTATGAACAGACCCTTATACACGTATAAAACGCTGGACATATGGGCAGGCTGCTGTATCTCTTTACATAACTGATCACCTGGAGTGGGTAATAGAAGACGAACACTGACAGAGTGGCTCATTATCAGGACTACAAGGTGTGTGTCACCTGAATAATAATGAAGAGGACATTCACTGGTCCCCTATTGACATACCTCGTTCTCGTCCTGCCCCTCCTGCATGGTGTCCTGTCCCTCATGCATGGTGTCCTGTTCCATGTCCTTTGCTCACTCTCTCTTCACGGTTGCTGGCTTCTTCAAACCCGCCTGGATACAGACAACACGGAGACACAATAACTACAGTTAAAAGGTGAATTCTGTGTTATTGCCCTCATAAGTTCCCTAGTTGGCACTTCGAAATGTATGTGTTATTAGGCGAATACAGCTAAAAGGAAATCAATATGCATTATCCAACTGGACTACATTAAAGCTACCAACCTTCCACCACTGAGCTGTACTGACCAGTGATGACTACTGGCAAATAGGACTTACTTCTGTGTTCTTTTGAAGGTGCTCCTTCAGCTCCAACTTGCTCCTCTTTCGATGGCATTACATTGGTTGATGGCTCATTCTCTATCAGCTTTGATTGGTCTGGAATGGTTTCAATGCCATCTATGAATTGGTCAAAGCACATAAAAGAGTCAGTATAAATGTATGGGTAGCTCTAAAGTGTTCTACAAATGCAGTTACTTAAAGTGTGTAGACCACACAGAAATGCGTATGTACTCTCACCCCACCCATCGCATTCTGCAACAAATACAGAAAAAGAAGGAAGGAAGAGGGGCTTCTAAATAATGGCCATGACAAGTTCTAGAATGTCAAGCATCAGGATCTCTCTCTGAGGGACACACTCAAAAAGTGAATACTTGCTATGTTATAGGGGAACATCTAGAAATGTTAATTGTTCCTAAACACCATCTTGAAACATGTACCTTCTGCCTAGAATTCCTCTTAAACATTACAGTGCACATTCTGGTATGTGAGCGTGTCTAGGCTCTCCAATGCCTACAGCCTCATAGTTATATATCTGCAGTGTGAGATCTAAGGCACTGTTGCCTCTGACTGCTAGACTCAGGAGATTTGGTGATTTCACTGCCGTCCTGCTCACTGTTCTCTTTGCTGGAGTCTCTGACATATGGGACGTAGCTCTTGCTCTATCACGATGCCTCCACCTGGAGACACGAGTTCAGGACAAAGCATGGTAAGTAAAAATAGGGAAAGCTGCAGGAAGACTACAGGCAATACTGGTGACTAGTTATTTGTCCCCTGCCGGCCTTTTTTGGCCATAGCTCTCAGGCTAGGGCGACTCCTGACCGTGCGTCATCGTGCACAAAATGGATTGCAGTGCGGTCACGGAGTCGCCCACAGCAGCCGATCGCGCTGTGGGTGCCATTATTTTCTAATGGCATCCCAGTCGCGCAGGGCGGATCGTGCGGTTTCCCGCCTCAATTCCGCCCGTGAAAGTAAACACGATTGCGGCTAAAAAAAAAAGCGGGTCGTGTCGCAAAAAAAAGGTACTTGAACTTTTTTTTAGCGATTGCCACGCGGATGTCACCCCATTGAGATCAATAGAGGGCTGTGCATTATGGATGGATTAACTTTCAGCAATACAACCGGACTGTGTTTCAATACTTCCCCCCTCCAATCAAATTTTGGCTGTATATCTACCTTAAGGTGTCCACACACCTTGCGATTATCGTACGATAATCGCGGGAAATCCCGCTAACGTACAATAATCGCAAGGTGTGTGGAAGGCGTGCCACCGTTTCTACTGTACGGTCGCACGACTTTTATCTTAGGAACATGTTTGAAAACGCGCCAAGAATCGTACGATTGTCGGTGGGTGTGTGGCATGATCGTAAGATAAATGCCGAACGGGCCGGTGTGCGCAAGCGCACACTGGCCGTTCAGCACTGCGGTCATCGGAAGCCCGCCCCTCAGCGGGGCGGGCTTGCGATTATCGCAAGTACGATCTGCCTGTCCAAGATAGGCAGATCGTACGTTGTTTTAATTACCTTACAACCATCGCAAGACAAAGGTCTTGCGATGGTTGTAAGGTGTGTGGCCAGCATTAGGGATGAGATTCCTTTTAAAGTAAGTAGAAAAAGAAATTAGGAGCCCCCCCCCCCATGGAGAATGGCAGACCTGCAGGCTGCATACAAGTGATCTCGGCGACATCACCAAGATCACTTGTACAAAACAAGCAGCTTCACCACTGTACATGTAGCTTTTTGTTTGCCCAAAGCAGGGCTAATTGTAGAAAACAACTACCCGCCCGGCATTGGGAGATAGGAATTCCACACCCCTGCTGCCCCAAGGCGGAGCCTTGGTTGGCCTTGTGGGAAATCCGGCCCTGCCCATAACCATTCAGAACACAAAGTCTCGCTCATATTCCCAACAGTGACACAATACAGAAGATGGGACCGTCCGCCTCTATGGGAACCTTTCTATTTGTTTGTATGTCACTGTGTTTGTGTCACTGTCTCCTTATCACACACTCTTCTACATTTCTCCAGAGACATTGACCTGTTAATGCAAAAAAACATTCCAAGCATTGCCGGTTCTACAGACTGTGGAGCTGAAATCTAACATTTTCTTAAAGCCAATAAGTCCACAGTCGTCTTTTATAGTGAACAGAGCAATGGTGGTCAACTTACTTGGTATAGGGGGCATCAAGTGCTTCTGATGTTTCCAAAAGGCTGCACATAATATGAAGTGAATGTATTGCTACAGAAAGTTGTCAAGGACTACAGGCATGCTACTGAAAATTGTCAGAGACTGCAGGCATGCAACAGAAGATAGTCAGATACTGCAGACATGCTACAGGAGATGGTCAGAAACTGCAGACATACAACAGGAGATGGTCAGAAACTGCAGACATACAACAGGAGATGGTCAGAAACTGCAGACATACAACAGGAGATGGTCAGAAACTGCAGACATACAACAGGAGATGGTCGGAGCCTGCAGACATACAACAGGAGATGGTCAGAGACTGTGGACATATTTCAGGAGATGGTCAGAGACTGTGGACATACTATAGGAGATGGTCAGAGACTGCAGACATACTATAGGAGATGGTCAGAGACTGCAGACATACTACAGAAGATCGTAAGAGACTGTAGACATACTACAAGAGATGGTCATAGAGTGCAGACATGCTATAGAAGATAGTCAGAAACTGCAGTCATACAACAGGAGATGTTCAGAGACTGCAGACATTATGTTGCTAACTGCACTGTCTTTCACGAACAGGAGATGGTCAGAAACTGCAGACATACAACAGGAGATGGTCAGAAACTGCAGACATACAACAGGAGATGGTCAGAAACTGCAGACATACAACAGGAGATGGTCGGAGCCTGCAGACATACAACAGGAGATGGTCAGAGACTGTGGACATATTTCAGGAGATGGTCAGAGACTGTGGACATACTATAGGAGATGGTCAGAGACTGCAGACATACTATAGGAGATGGTCAGAGACTGCAGACATACTACAGAAGATCGTAAGAGACTGTAGACATACTACAAGAGATGGTCATAGAGTGCAGACATGCTATAGAAGATAGTCAGAAACTGCAGTCATACAACAGGAGATGTTCAGAGACTGCAGACATTATGTTGCTAACTGCACTGTCTTTCACGTCAAATAGCAAATCTTTATATGCAGAATGATCATAAAAATATGAAGGAGTTGCGGTAATATGTAAAAAACAGAATAATGTTGCGATTAGTTTTGGGTACGACTATTTCCAGACGCTTTAATCTTTTTTTTTAATGCATAAATCATGCTTTATACCAATGACTTCAGGTTTATAAATAACCTATTATACAGGTGAAACTCGAATAATTAGAATATCGTGCAAAAGTAATTGCAGTAAGTGCTGCAAAAGGGGCCCAAACCAAGTACTGAGTACATATGCATGCTTGTACTTTTCAGAGGTCCGATATTGTTCTATGTACAATCCTTGTTTTATTGATTGCATGTAATAATCTACTTTTTTGAGGTTGTGGATTTGGGGTTCTTGGGGTTTTCATGAGCTGTAAGCCATAATCATCACAATTATGACAAATCACGGCTTGAACTATCTTGCTTTGCATGTAATGAGTCTATCTCATATATTAGTTTCACCTTTTAAGTTGCATTAGTGAAATAAATGAACTTTGCACGATATTCTAATTATTCAAGTTTCACCTGTATGTGTTTAGAGCATCATAGTGAAAGAAGCAACAAGCCAATTAAACACGCCGGTAGAATCCCTTTTCCCCAGTTAAACACTATTAGTCTAATTGGCTTCCCTGTAATACATGGTTCTTATGGAACACACCAGCTGATGCAATTCTTGTTGTCTGATATTTTATTACAAAGCTTCTGCATAGAAATAAAAACAGAGATCCCTGAGTCTAAATTTAGAAAAGATGTGTTTGCATTGGAAACAATGTAACAAACAAAGCCAATGTTGGTTGTGTCTGAAGTGTAAGGAGACAGCAAAAAGTTTTCCCACCACACTCGCCAGCCAGCATGCAAAAAAACTTGTCTCACCGCTAAGGTTAAAAACCGAGATTTTAACCTTGACCGAAGTGTAAGCAGGTTCTCCTTGGTAAACTGAATAGGAAAGATCTTCCATTAGCCTATTTGTAAAATGGATAGCCAGCCAAGGTTGTCTTTTGAAACAAAGCAACTCATCAAAGGGAGGCATTGCTTTACAAAACAGGGCAGATGGCTGGGTTTGCAGGGTAAGGGGTCCCTCTCTTTTTTAGGACACTTGGTAAACTGAATGGAGCAGGTGTCTTTATCTAGACTTTTTGTAAAATGGACCTTAGATAGCCATTTAAAGTTATCTTTTGGAACAAAGCAACTCATCAAATGAAGGAACTGCCTGCATTGGAAGGAATGGTACCGCAATGCCGTGCGTTCCAGTGCGATGCAATTGCAAAACATTTTGCATGCAGTTTTATTCCGAGATAAACTTTTTGTTTGTAACACGGCATTGGCCTATTTTATTTTAAATATTTTTTTTTTTAATCCAATTAATCGAAAAAAATTATCGGCCAACTTATTGATTATGGAAATAATCATTAGTTGCAGCCCTACATAATTGTCAAAGGTCCTTCTATTTATAGACTGCTCATATAAAGTCATCAGTTTGTAAATGTTATATAAATGCTTGATCAAAAAAACCTACAGACCCTAACTTGTACCCCCCAGTTTTCAAGCTGAACTCCAGAGAGATATGACAGAACCCCATATATTCCAGGTATCTATAGAACTGAATCTGACCCAATGACAGCTCTATTGCTTTGCACTGTGCTGTCAGTCAACAGGAGGAAAAAGCACTGACCAATCACAGACAGTGTGCAGGATGGTGACCAAGTTGACTTGTGTAACTGCAGTAGAGAAAAGTTAGGTCACTGACCCAGGCTTAAAGAAGAACTCTGGGCAGAAATTGTGTGACTACCCCCATACTGCAAGGGCTAACTGCTTATTTTTGCCAAGGGCAAAAAAATGGTATACTCACCGAGTTTCTGAGCTGGTTGGCTCTTAGACTGGTCCCTTGAGTTTCTCTCCCTCTGCAGCGGTCTAGGAGTCCTCAAGTCATCAGGTCCAACACAGTGTATAAGACGTAAGGACACTGAGGGACATTCCATCACTGCAGGCTGGAGGGAGCGCTGCCAGCTCCGAGGATCAGGTAAGTATAACCCTGGGCAAAACGAGCAGTTAACCCTTGCAGTGTGGGGGTACATTTTTGCCGTAAAGCTCAAGTCCTTTATCTTTTCACATTTTCTAGCTGCTGTGCATGAAGAACGGACGTTCCTTGTCTGCTCTAGGGGCTCTATGGTGAGCTCCTATGCAGTGGTCACGGGTCCCCCAGAGGAGGGGACCCTGTAAACCACGGCGCCACCACTCGATTTGATACAAGTGATCTGATTAGATAATTTGTATTAAACAAGCGGCTGCGCTGTACATTTAGCTCTGCTTGTCCGGAGCAGGGCTGAATGGACAAAAAAACTACTCACCCGACGCCCGAAACTGCATGTCCCGGGCGTCGGGCGATAGGGATTCGCTCCATAAAACGCACAGACATTTTTGCCCCCCTTTTGGGGGAAAAAAGTGTGTCTTATGGAGCGAAAAATACGGTAATTGGAATATTTAGTAAATTATGGAGAAATACATTATACATTGACAGTACAAGTTCTGCTGAAGAGCCAAATGCCATAAGTCAAAGCTATTGGGGTGAATGAAGGACAATGCCTGTCTCCATCCACCCCAAATGACACAGAATAATGAATTAAAATGGAGCTCTGCTTTGAGTAAAAAGAATACCGGTAGTTGAGTTTATATTATGTTAAAGTTATTTTGATGATTGAATGTCCGTCTGGTAAATGTGTAACGAGTTTCCCCAGACTCCCATGACATCATTGTGCACAGAGAGAGACAATCTTGTTGAACAAGCACTTATGCCCACTGACCAGGGCACTGTAAATGTTTAACATGGGAAGTTAATAACATACATTTGGGTTGCCGGACAGAACAAAAGGTGAACAATTTTAGGTGCAGCCTAATGTTTTCACATTCAATTTCCAATCCCTTCACTATACATAAACGATTCGTAATGTCCAGTGATTTGATTATTTATAACAACTGCTGATCTGTCGGTAGGGTAATAGTTAAAGCCCAACTTCACTTTGGGCAAAATATAAATTAATGGATCCTAAAAATAAAAATGCAGCTTCAGCTACTATACTCATCCGATCGGCACCTTCGCCCACAGACTCAACCATCTAGTGATATGGTGTTGCTCCTTTTCCAGACTGAATGAGGCCCAGAGTTATTCAATGCACTAAGTGTAAGGCCAGGGGGTCAAGGCACCACCCCCTGCCTAAACTCACAGAAGAATGGGGGCAGAGAGTAGTACCTTGCTATAGGTGTCACTACTCTGCAGAATTTAGGATCCACCCAATGCAAAAGGCAACACAGCTATGACGTAGCATGCTGCAGCATACGGTAGTGTGTTGTGGACGTGGTGCATTGCATTTTAAAAAAGGGCCACGTTAGGTTTTGGCACATTAGGGTGCGTTGGCATTCATTTAAATGGGCTGCCCTAATGCAACACATGTTAATGTGCATTTATGTGATAATGCTTTAATGCAAGATAAAGAAGCAAATGGGCCCTTAAGGTGCTGGGTGTGCTCCAAGGCGTAGAGAACCCCAGCATGGAATCAGGCGTTAAAAGGAATCTCAAAGGTATGTGACTTTATTCTGAAGCTGCAAGCTCCAGGGTTGTGTCCTTGCTTCATAATATAATGATTCATTGAACTGGAACAAGTATGCCAATATTGACGTGGTAGGACACCTGTTATTTGCATGCTTGTTCTAGGTCAGTGACTCCCCAATTTGTTAAAGAGACACTGTCACTTTGCCCAGACAGGTTATCTTGTAAGAACCCCTCAACCACCGATACTCACCTTCCCCATTCTCCCCTCTTTTTCATTTCTCCACCACAGCCAGGAGCCCTAACCCTGTGTACGGTAAGCTTCATGTTGATTGTTGTCAGAGCTTTCATAGGTTAAACTTCTCCCTTCTCATCAGCTTACTGTAGTCAGTCAGGCAACTCAGGCTTAAAGGAGAACTATGAGGTGAGTGCAGGATCCGCTTCAGCTGTGGCGTCTCAGTATACCACGAGCTGCTACTGCGGCGTCTCAGTATACTGCGAGCTACAGCTCGCGGTATACTGAGCCTAGGGTGACGGGAGGACGCTAGTTTGTGTCCTCCCGTTACCCTAAGGAGAACTATGGGGAAAAGCCCTAACCCCATAGTTCTCCTTTAAGCACTGCATCCAGGGAGGAAGGAGAGAATATCACGTGTCACCCCTCACCCAGAGGTACCGGGTACTTAGCTGCAGCTCCCATATTTCTGTCCTATCAGATTACTTTTAAAGGGCTATCGCGTTGAACATCATCAGTAATATAATATAATATATAATAATATTCCTTTTCTATAGTGAACTCTACAAATCTGACAATTGAACTCTTCCCTACTCCTCCACAAAGGTGATTGGCGAGCCGCCCTGTCACTCACTGGCAAGTCAAAGATTCCCATCTTACAAAGATGGTTACATTTTGCACCCTATTTTGCACAAAGGTTTTACTGTGTTCATTTACCAAATTATGTAACTCTGACTGACATGATATGTGATGATGTTGAACTGCAGCATAAAGAAATGGTGATACATAGGTAAAATATGTAAAAGTTGGCCAAAAGTTTGCAGAATGTTGTAATCAACAGAAGTAAAAATGAAAAAAAAAATGCCCACATAATAGAGCACGTTGTATAATGATGTAGAAATCTATGTACATCGTAGTGAAATCTATCCACAGCTTACATTTTGCTGGATAATATCCGCTATTGCCCAAATATGGCAAAAACCATTGTCCAAGTTGCGTTTATAAGAGAAAATGTCGAAATTTGTATTAACAGCAAAAAAATAAAAAAGCAAAGTATCTTTTGCAGAGCTTCATCAAGATGGCCAATGTGCATGCCTTAAAAATGGGAAACTGTCATGGAAAAGCACATAACCTGGTTCACATCAGGTAGAGACCAATTATCAGTATCTGCTGCTAAAAAAATGTACCTTTGTATTACAATGTTAACCCCTCTACTACAACATAATTCATATATGCAGCAGCATTGGAGGGGTCTATAATGACCAGTTGTCGCATTTATGCATTGCTGTGCCATTATGGTGTTTGCTCAAAGGGTGCCCCCAGAACTGTAACTGTACTGTCACCGACAGCTCGCAGTCAGCTACCGACGATCGGGAGCTGGTAGGATGGACTCCTGATTATGTGGTCACTGTGCAGCCAATCATAGTGAACAAATGAACGGGAACTCCCCCTCCAGCCTCCAGCATCACAGACCACTTAAAGTGACACTAAACTCAGGAGTTAAATCTTAAAAATGCATTCAAGAAACTTAACTTTTAACAAACAAAGTATGTTGTTTGTGTATCACTCGGCTGTAGATCCTCAAATCATCTGTGAATTGGTGCTGACACCATACTTCCTTCTGGAGGGTGGTGATTTGAAAATAGTTAAGGTACCTGAATGCATTTTTAAGTTTTAACTCTTGAGTTTAGTGTCACTTTAAGGTGATATTAAAGCCAAAAGTTTTTTGAGCTCTTTCAAATGCTGAATAAACAACTTGCAATGGGTGCTGCTCCTTGATGTTTAAAGGTTTTCGCAACCTGCATAGTCCTCCATGCACTGGCCCTAATATCCTTTCCCTTGCAGGGATAGTAAGCTGTGTGTCCCCACAAACACAAAGCAAGGCAATCAACTCCTCTGCACCAGGGGCGCCACAAGGGGGATGCAGGGGGTGCAGCCCGCACCAGGTAACACCACTGACAGTCATTTTGGTGTTACCCCCTCTGAAAAGTCAGGCACTTGGTCATGGACTGAGAGCCTGACAACTGCATGAGAGAGGAGGGGACCTGATGGCATAACTTATCCTGATGGATGAATGTCCCCTCCTCTCTTTGTCGGCATCCATCACCAAGATGGCCACAGGCAGTTAAGTGAACGATAACGTCATTATGCGCGTGCGTGATGATGTCATGCACATGTGTAATGATGTTATGCGCGTGTCTGATGACGTGCCACTGAGTAACACCCGGCAGTCGCACCAGGTGACTCCTCTGCCCTGCTCCCCCTCTCTTCTCCTTCCTTTCCTTCTCACAGCTAGTAGATCGGATGCTGCTAAAACTGCGCTGTCCCTTTTGTACTGGACAAGAAGTTCAGGGAATCTGAGCTGAGAGAGTTAGAGTTTTCGAAAACATGATGACTGTAAGTGGTTGGGCAAATATGTGAAGAAATACTTTGCTGGGTAATGTATATTTGTCTGATCTGCACTTATTATTGAAAAAAGTTTGAGAATGCAATGATACTAGGTGACAGCAGAGTGCAGGACTCTGGATATCAGAAGTGAAGTCGTATGGTGTAAGCAGCAGAAAGACGGTCACTAGGTCAGTCATATGACACTGGACATGTATGAAATATTCAGTACGGAGAGCTTTGTGTAAATTAGTCCACATGTATTCTGGATTTGGTGCTGAACACTGTAACACCACACCCAGTATCTACGCTGAGAGACTTTCATTGCACACACACAGGAGGATGACAATACTATAAATACAGAAACATTTATATTTTATCATTTCCAAAATAGAAAGAGAAGTGTAATGTTTTCTAAACCACAAATATGATGAGGAACAAATAATATACTATGCCAGGCCAAACGGTACCACCGCCACTGCCAAACGCCAAACTACTATCCAGAAAGTGCCATTTTCCTGCCGATACATCGGCGCATCCCTGGACACAGAGCAGCGCCCAGCGGGGAGGAAAGAAAGTGACAGCCGGCCGAGCGCTGCGGGAGGAGAGCGCTGTGAGCGGCCGGTGTCTCTCCTCCCACACTGCTCAGCCGCCTATCACAGTCCGGCAGAGCGGTGTGGGGGCGGAGACAGCGCTGTCACAGGAGGCTGGGCTGTGACAGCTGTCAGACAGGAGAGCAAGGTACACATACTCAGCGATTAGTGATCGCTGAGTGTTTGTAAATAATTGAGGACATGGTATGTTGACTATATCCTCAATTATGAATGAATGGGAAGTGATCTACATCACTTCCTGTTCATTCATAGTTGTGGTGTTATAGTAAACATACAATGTTCTCATGTTATCAATGAACAGCAACACTCATAGAGGATTCCTGTTCATTGATAACAGGGGACACAGAAAAAGAGATTGAGGACTTTGTGTTCTCAATCTTTTTTTCAATTTTAAAAGGGACATTTTAGAGGTCTGTTAAGACCCCCAATATTTCCCCAAAGCCCCTAAAAGTAAAGTAAAAAATAAAAATATTTCATAAAAAAATGAATTTATAAAATAAAAGTAAATATTACAAAATGTAAAAGTTTATAAAAAATAAATAAAAATAAAAAATGTGAAAAAATTTAAATAAAAACATTTTCGGTTTCGGCGTGACAAATTATTTTTAGTTCGGTTTCGTTTCGGTTTTTAATTTTCGATTTCGGTGCACCTCTAGTTAGGATGCAGACATCTTCAGCCACCTAGTGTTCTTCATTGTTAGGATGCACGTGACATCTTCAGCCACCTAGTGTTCTTCATTGTTAGGATGCAGGTGACATCTTCAGCCACCTAGTGTTCTTCATTGTTAGGATGCACGTGACATCTTCAGCCACCTAGTGTTCTTCATTGTTAGGATGCAGGTGACTTGAGCCACCTAGTCTCCTAGCAACCAAAATACAGCACACATGTAAACGCTGCACAAATGTTACATATACACAGCATACTGAGCACTTTTTACACAGCAGGATCCTCCATACTATTTGCTGTATTTTCATACATCTGTTCAATGACTTCAGACAATAGTGATTATGTCTTTGATAACCGGACAGAGTATGTGATATTACCAAATGACAGATAAGACATCAAGCCAGTAAAATGTCACTTAGTCAGGTTCAGCTATAGATCATGTCATGAACATAATATTATTTTCTCATATGTACTAAAGAGTAGACATGTGCACTGGCAAAAAATTGGTTTAGTTTAGTTTCTCTTTGATTCTGATTTTGTGTTATTTCGTTTTTCGGGATTCGGGTGTGAAAGTCAATTCGGATTCGGACGAAATTCGTTAGCGGTAGGTCGTTTGCACGTTCATTTTACTTTATTTTTCATTTCGTTCATTCCAGCAAAGTGACATTTGAGGGGGAAAAAGGTGTTTTTCTCCTTCTCTAATGTCACTTTGCTACAACGAACGAAACGAATAAGAAACGAAAAGAGCGTTCGAACGAACTACCGCTAATAATTTTCGGAAACGGAAACTTGGATTCGTTTGAATTCGTTATATCTGTAATTCGGAATTCGTATACATCCAAATGTCCGAATTTCCGAAAATTCGTCCGAATTTCCGAAAATTCGTCCGAATTTCGTTTCGGAACAAAACGAATCGCACATCTCTACTAAAGAGGTAAATGCATAGTATTAAACAGTCTTAACAGAGTGAACTGCTGGTATGCAGCCATCTGTCACAAGCTTTTTTGGGAGTTTTTGCTTGATGTCACAGATGCTACTCCTTTCCATTGGGCCGAATAGATAAACACCTGAAGCTGAACACCTTTAAAACTCTTTAAAAATGCGTGCACACGCACAAAATAATGCTCAAAAATGCTTTATTAAAAAATGCTTGAAAATGCCAACGCCTAGGTGTGAGACTCAGCCAGTGGTGGTCAACTTACACGTTGTAGGGACAGCCTGTAGATAGCTCAAAGGGCCACACATAATATTAAGTATCATAATAAAATATAGCATAATAATATTAAGCATTATATTTAGTATATGAAAGAATAGTTTCAGAGCCTTCAGACATATTAGAGGAGACAATCAGAGATGGCAGACATTCAACAGGTGTGGTACAGACTGAAAACACTATAAAGGAGACGAAGGCAGTCTGGGGACACGTTACATGAGACTGCTAGATCACTGTCATTATAGCCTCTTTACACATGAATGCTTCCAGTACTGACTGCTGGTGTCTGGTAAGTAGGAAAGGGCCGCACAGCAAGTAGGAAAGGGCCGCACAGCAAGTAGGAAAGGGCCGCACAGCGCACAGCAAGTAGGAAGAAGGAACAGAGCAAACAGTA
>NW_017306494.1:181026-201989 GCF_000935625.1 Nanorana parkeri
CACAAAGTAGGAAGTAGGAAATGGCCGCACAGCGAGTAGGAAGTAGGAAAGGGCCGCACAGTAAGTAGGAAAGGGCCGCACAGCAAGTAGGAAAGGGCCGCACAGCAAGTAGGAAGTAGGAAAGGGCCGCACAGTAAGTAGGAAAGGGCCGCACAGCAAGTAGGAAAGGGCCGCACAGCAAGTAGGAAAGGGCCGCACAGCGAGTAGAAAAGGACCGCACAGCAAGTAGAAAAGGGCCACATTGGGCATATTGGGCACCAGGAGACTAAACCAATGACAGATTCTGCGGTTACTTTAAGCTGAGAGACGATTACTTCCCCATCAAAAGATGCATGTTGCTCATAAACCCTGAGATTCAGTAATGATCACATGACTAATAATGTATGTTAAATCTACTACAACCTAATTCAAAAAAATACTGAAGTGTTAGTGTATTAATATATATGTATCTGCAATCACAACATTACACCCATATTAAAAATACCAGAGAAGCAGAACTCTCTGGTATTTTACTCCCCAATCCTTGGAGCCGGCTCCCTCTTAAACCGATCCTTTCAGCCTGTCCCCTCCTCCACTTCAGCGATGGTATGTCCCTGAGTTGTCCTCACATACTATACACAGTGAGGGGAATTTATCAAAACTGGAGCAGACAAAACCTGGAGCAGCTGTGCTTGGCAGCCAATCAGCTTCTCTCTTTCATTTTCAAATCTTAACTGAACAAACTGAAGAGAAACTGATTAGTTGCAATAGGCAACTGCTCCAGATTTTCTCTGCTCCAGTTTTGATAAATCCCCCCCAATGTATAGAACGTGATGACTCAGGGGACCTTAGACTGCTGGAGGAGACAGACTGCAAGGGACCAGTCTAAGAACAAGCCGGCTCGGAGGCTTTGTTATTTGTGAACCTAGACAAAAACGAGCACTTAAGAAAGAAACATTTTCACCGGAGTTCTGCTTTATGCACTCAACTGCAAGATCTTGTATGGACTTAAAGGCTTTGGGCCCATGTTGGCCATACACTGCGATAACCCAATGCATTACCATGCACGGGGCAGTAATGAAGTTACTGATCGTACACGCAGGATCTTTCTGGCAGAGGTGTAATAAATAGAGGTGCACTGAAATAGAAATTTAAAAACCGAAACCGAAATAAAAAAATTGTCAGGCCGAAACCAAAAATTGTAATTAAGTTGGATGGTGAATGACGCATGCGCAGTAGATGGTGCTCAGCCTCGCTCCGCTGTCACACGGGCTGCAACAGTTGGGGGAGAACAGTTGCGGCAGTTCCTATAGTAACCGCTCTGTGCCAGTTGTACCGACTTCACCCAGACCGCCGCCAGCGCTGAAACTTTTCCTGCAATTGCACCAGCAGCAGCAGCGTCAGATTGTGACTGGAGTGCTGTCCCTTGGATCTGACCTGGGCACACACTCTCCAGGCTGTTCTTGTGGACTTTTCCGTCCAAGAACCGCCTAGGGTGACGGGAGGACGCTAGTTTTTGTCCTCCCGTTACCCTAAGGAGAACTATGGGGAAAAACACTGACCCCATAGTTCTCCTTTAATTTGTTAATTTCTGCCTCGGCTGTGAATGTTATGGACCCGCTTCCCTGCACATGTGCAGTGCACCCCCCACACCAACCAACTCACTCCAAAAAACACTACAAAAAACAAAACGCGGTGCTGATAAAAACGCTGCATGTTTTATTGTATGGCTGTGTGCACGAGCCCTTCAGGTGACATTAAATGATCTTTTTTCTTTTCCCCCATTGCTGCTGTAAGCACTTACCTTATGTGATGCCTCTTGATGCGATCATCTTCTTCATTCCACTCTTTTTTGACAGTCCCTCCAGCGCTATTGCCGGTCTCTGATCCAGCGCAGACTCCTTGTGTCCCACGCTGTCTGTCCGACGTGCGCGCTCCTGGCTGCATCCAATCACTGTCATTGTGTTTTCTCCTCTCCACTCTACTGCGCATGTGCCCGCACAAACCCTTCCTCCTTCACAGCCTACTGCGCATGTGCCCGCACACACTTCCTCCTTCACAGCCTACTGCGCATGTGCCCGCACACACTTCCTCCTTCACAGCCTACTGCGCATGTGCCCGCACACACTTCCTCCTTCACAGCCTACTGCGCATGTGCCCGCACACACTTCCTCCTTCACAGCCGTTCGGGAGCTGGGAGTTCTCCAGCCGGGAGCGAGCGGCGCTGGAACAGGTAAGTAAATAGGTATTTGCCTAATTTTATTTTTTTTGGTCCCTGTGTGTGTTGTAATGTAGTCACCGCTCCAAGCTCACTCCTGTGATGGACTACAGTCTCAGGTTTAGTTTATGAATTTGTATTGAGATTGTAGTCCATCACAGGAGTGAGCTTGGAGCGGTGGCTACTTTACAACACACACAGGGACCATGGGGAACCAAAGTAGCCCCCCTCCAGAAGGAAGGACAGTGTCAGCACCTATTCAGAGATGATTTGAGGATCTACAGCCGAGTGATACACAAATAAGATACATTTTTGTTACTAGTTAAGGTACTTGAATGCATTTTTAAGATTGTCAGTCCTGAGTTTAGTGTCACTGGAAATATTTGTAAATAAGTGAAATGTAACAAGATGACATACATAGGTCCAGAGGACAGTCAGGGCTTGTTCACACCAAATGCAGACCAGATCTGTATGAGTTTCTGCACATGCAGTGTGTTATACTGCGTTTTTTGCCGCGTTTTTGATGTGTTCCGGGCCGTTTTTAGTTTTAAAGTCTGGGCTTTCAGTGCGTTCCAGTGCGTTTGCATGTGGTTTTTATGCATTTGCATGCGTTCCAGAGCAGGTAAAATAGGGCTTGCTGCAGTTTTTTACATGCTCTGGAACGGAACGCTGTGGAGTGAACTAGAGCCCAAAATACCATTGGAATACATTGGACGCGGTTTTGATCCAGTCTGTAACTGCTCTGCTCCTGGTGTGAACAAGCCCTCATAGCTCCTCTGTTCTGATGTTCCTACATTCCTACGTTCCTACCTTGCTGTTCCTCTGTTTTTGTGCGGCATCGTAATGGCATTTTTTAATCATAAATAAAAAACTATTATAGGAAATTCATCTTTAAGAACTCTTCTTCATCTAGGACAAAGCGACAATACAATGTCTGTGTTCCCTATCAGGTGTCACCAACATCATTATTAGGACTCAACCCGTTTGGGATCAAACAAGTTTCCGGAGCCCAGACGTGTAACAAGAACCGAGCTCTCCGTTCACACTTGTGCGTCTGCATTTTCTTGCAATTTTTTGTGTGTTTTTGTTGCACATTTTCATGCATTTTAGTGTATTTTTATTGTGGCCACTGAGGATGAAAGAAAGTGTAGGTGGGTAGGAGGTTGGGGCTTATTGTCATGCACTAAAACACATGAAAGTACACACTACATGCATTTATCATGAGCTCCCATTGAAGGCTACGGGGCTAAAAACACATTTTGTAGCCTTCGTTCAGATGTCTGCATTGCGGAGGCGCATGAGATGCCGCACACGATGATCCCGTATGTTATGTGCACTTCAGTGCTATTACCTAGCCATCGCATGGGCGTTGCATAGCACCACATTGCAAGGTAACCTATGCCCATGCGTTGCGGTGCGATGTGATGCCGCACACAATGATCCCGCATCGCCTGAGATTGCATTTTGCAATGATATGTGCACTGCAGTGCTATTAATTCAAGCCATCGCATGTGCATTGCATAGCACCACATTGCAGGGTAACCTATGACCATGCGTTGCGGTGCGATGTGATTTTTAAAAAAACAGGTGCACGCACTTGTTTGCATGTGATTTAGCTGCGTTAGGCATTCCACAATGCGCTGTTCAATGCATCTACGTTGTCGTGGCGCAGAGGTGTGAATGAAAGCCAAAAGAAAAAAACATCTGCACCTTTTACAAAGTCACAGCGCCATGTATAAGTGTATATGAGCTCCGATGCAAATAATGGGGCTCCTTTTGTCGTACATTGCCATGGGACGGCTGAAGCGCAGCAAAACACACAAGTGTGAACGGAGGGTGAGGTCAGACGATAGTAAATCCAGTATATGGAAGTCAGTGTGGTACAATCCAGCCAGGAAGGATCTGACTTTCTGAGTTAATTATTACAGAACTGTGACCCATACTAATCCTAGAAGTTCTCTCCCAACCAGTATTGTGCTGGGGGCCTACAAGACGGCGGTCTGGGTGAAGTCGGTACAACTGGCACAGAGCGGTTACCATAGGAACTGCCGCAACTGTTCTCCCGCAACTGTTCTCCCGAGTGACAGAAGATCAAAGGGAGATCAGTATACGGTCTCCCTTTGATCTTCTCTCAGTCCCCGAATGCAGGAAGTGATGTATATTACATCACTTCCTGCATTCAGTGTCACTCTCCAGCTACAGAAGCTGATGAAGCCGATCTCTGCTTCATCAGCTTCTCTGGGAGTCCCTAGGTGACATAAGGGGTCTTGGAGACCCCTGATGTCTCCATAAAGAGGACCTGTCATGTAAATTGGCTATCACATAGGGGGCTTCTGAGCACCCCATGTAATAGCAATAAAGTTGTGTGTAAAAAAAAAAAAAAAGTAATACAAAAATTAAAGAATCATTAACCTCTTGCCGTCCGCCCGTAGTAAAAAAACGGACGGCACTGCTGCATCTGCATCTGAACTGGCATGTGTATGGTGTGTGACCGTTTGACTTTGACACTATATCCTTCACTATGTCTGGACTAGAAAGATGGCAGAAAGAGATCACAACACAATGTACACATGTTGGCTACTGGGCAGAAAAGTACCATTCAGCAAGTATGGGTGAACATAACACGGTATATGCTTTCCCTGCCGCAAAGGGTTCATACAGCCACATATAATGCGCGCAGTTTGGCACCCAAATATTTATTTTGTCTTGGTTAGATTTCCTATGTGCCCGCCCCAAGATGCTTTGCGGCCGCCCGAGGATCTTCATATTTTCGTACGGGAGCGCGCAGAGAAGACACAGGTGAGTTATAACCTCTGTTAAAGCGTTTTTTTTGGGGGGGGGTTTACACTTTTTGCATAGATACGCTGCATGACGGAATAAATGTCAGTTAAAGTACTGAGTCAGTTAAAGCGCTGAATACTGAAAAATGGCCTGGATGGGAAGGGGGTTTAACACCGCGGATGTCAACTGGTTAAAAAAAAATAAAGCATTAAAAAAATATAAAAAGAAAACAATTTTTTTAAGTCCCCGCCCCCCACATACACACGCAGATATGCGTCGGGTGCGCCTATGTGCGAAAACGACGATTGTGCCTATTGTGCCGCACATGTTACATATCGCCGCAAACGTTGCAGTGAGAGCAATCATTTTAGGGCCATCAATCACTGATAACACTAAACTGATGAGCAGTAAAAGCGGATTAAGTGTCGCCTATGGGCGATTTTTGCGATTTTGCGGGCGCACACAATTTTAAGGCTTGACATGTTTGGTGTCTATTTACCCGACGTGATCCCGCCTTTTATGTTTTACCAAAAATATGGGTAAGAATAAATGTTTTATAACAGAACGTAGGGCAACCGGGATTTATACTGGTACCTGTGATCTGAGGAGACCTTATCGCCTTTTTCTGTGCATGGGCTTCCCTCCCCCATTAAGAAGGGAAAAAGTGCATTTGACCTAGCTCTGTGGGTCTACCTCCCCAGGTGAGCATTCACTTGTTATCATCACTCACTGGGTGGAGGTGAAGGTCTGCCTGCATTGTGTGATGATCCTTACCTGAGAGTTATATGCACATTGGCTGCGAATCATCTGAGGAATTTTTTGCACAATCACCATTGTTTGCGTTTGTTTTTTCCTTGGGACTTTTTTTGCCTATATTGCTTTTTTGTATGTGTGTAGATATTTCTTATGCCTCATTTGTTTGAAGGCTCATATATGTGACTCATTTATATATGTTTTAATTTATTAGATATATCCTATCATGTTAATGGCGTATCCCAATGGAGATGGCTTCTTCCAACAAGACAATGCGCCATGCCACGGTGCTCGTATTGTGCAGGAGTGGTTTCAAGAACATGAGAGAGACTTTACCTTGCTTAGGTGGCCCCTACAATCACCAGATCTCAATCCAATTGAGCATTTGTGGCAGTGGGACGAAGTTGAAAGAGCCATCAGGCAGCTGGTTCCACAACCATCAAATCTCACAGAACTGGACAGTGCTATTCATCAGGCATGGTGTCAGATTCCTTGCATCACCTTTCAACATCTTATGGAGTCAATGCCAAGAAGAATCGCCGCAGTATTGAAGGCAAATGGTGGCCCAACGAAGTACTGATGGGGTGGTCATCATAATTTGACCACTCAGTGTATGTTTGTACACAACTGTTTGGATATATTGTATAATTGATGTTGTTGCCAAAATTCCCTTTACGCTCGAAGCACTTTATCCGGTCGGATTCCACCACCAACAACATGTGAAAGCTGCCTCAGCAGATCTCCACTTTTATCCGAGTTCCAGATTTCTAATATGCCGTGCTGAACAAAGAGATAGATTTGTCTCTTGGACAAAAAGAGGATAAGATGATGCATGACCTGGCGAGAATGAGATGAGCTGGCTCGTTATTTCATGTCATCATGTTCGTTATCAAACAACACAGCCTGTCACAATTAATATTGAGTGGAGATGCACAATGTGAGAGTAATGTAGGCCAGAGGCCACCCTGGGACATTCCAGTATATCGATCACAATCGTTTTGTCAAGTGTGAGAGGCACGGAAATGCTGCACCTTTGTTCCAAACACTTGCATAGGATTAACAGATGGGCTGCACAGCTAGAGATCTATTTTTCTTCAATGTCTATAAAGACGCATCTGTGCTTTAGAGATAAACATAACAACATGAAGGAGGAGGATAGGAAAGGTAGATAAAGCACCATTTACAGTAATGATGGCTTTAGTATATTGTGCTATAAATCAGGGGAAGCCAAACACTCCAGCTGTTATGGAACTACAAGTACCATAAGGCATTGCAAGACCCTGACAGTCACAGGTATGACTTCCAGATGCAGCTGGAGGGCCAAAGTTTGGCTACCCCGGCTATAAACCTTTCTTCATTAAAATACTAGTAGGGAAACATTACAGAGCCCTATTTAATCCAACTCTGTACTAGCCACCTGAAATCCGCTGACAGCCAATCAGGTTGTACTGCATTGCATAGTGTTGTGAAATTTAAAGCCCATCTACAGGCAAGCACAAAAAGTAGCCGTGCATTGGAGCTATCCCTTAGGCCTTGTTCACACCAAGTGCGTTCCCAGGAGCAGAGCAGTTACAGACCGGATCAAAACTGCGTCCAATGTATTCCAATGGTATTTTGGGCTCTAGTTCACACCGGAGTGTTCAGTTCCAGAGCATGTAGAAAAACTGCAGTAAGCCTTATTTTACCTGCTCTGGAACGCTCCGGAACGCATGCAAACGCATAAAAAACGCATGCAAACGCCCTGGAATGCACTGAAAGTCCATTTTAAACTAAAAAACACATTTTTTTTTACCAAAAACGGCCCAGAACGCATCAAAAACGCTGCAAAAACACGGCACAACCCACTGCACTGTGTGTGCAGGAACTTGTGCAGATTAGGTCTACATTTGGTATGAACAAGCCCTCAACACAAAAGGGTTATGAGCTCCTTTTTATCTAGGGGCCTGGTATAGAGCAGATATACTTACCTGATCGCTTCCCCTGCTGGTTCCCTCCAGGCTGCTAGACGGGTCCCAGCAGCCTCTTCTCCCCTTTGCTCCAGTGGTCACAGGACCACTGAGATCATTATGCCTAATGCAGGTTCTATAGATCTGCATTAGATATGAGGAAGCTGAGGGAAAGTCCACCAGTGGGAGCAGTGGAGGGGAAAAGTAGTGGCGTCAAAAGGGGGGGGGGGGTGCCCGCACTGGGTCACTCCATCGGAGTGGGTGACACCAAAATGACTGACAATCATTTTGGTATCACCTGCTCTAAAAAGTCAGGCACTCAGTCATGGACTGAGAGCCTGAGAGTTGCACGAGAGAGGAGGGAATAAGGTATGCCGCCTCTGTTTGGCGGCGTCCATCACCTAGACGGCCTCCGGCTGGTAAGCTAGCGTGCTGATGTCACGCGGGCTCAATTACATCATGTGCATGCGTGATGACGTCCCAGAGGTGTGTCACCCGTCGGCCACTCCCGGTCACACCACGCCTGGATTGGCCCTAGGCAAGAGCACTGATCACCAGGGCGAGCGGTGTTCAGATAAGTAAATCTGTTTTACTCCAGTCCTCTGGACAAAAATGAACACTTAATCCTTCCAGTGCAGGGGTAGCCCCACTGCAAGGGTACATTTTTTTTGTTTGCCCGGAGATGGAACTTGCTGATTGAGATGGCACAAAGATGACCTCTTCAGTGAGCTGCTACCTCTTCAATAACCAACCACAGCTTAGGCCATGCTGCCTTGCTTTACAAAGTCCACACAAAAAGGACCCCTGTGTAAGGGGGAGCAAAGAACGGTCCTCCATGTGGGGTAACTAAAGTCTGGTTTGAGAAGGTTCCCGCAAGTCTGCTAAAAATGTTCGATCTACCATAGGAGGGGATACAACAGTACCACAGAAAAAAAGAACAGAAGCACCTCTTATTGTATCTTTCAGATCACAGTTGAACTTAGATAAACGCTGCATGCTCACTGTGAGTGCATTATGGCTATCAGGCTTATAAAAGTGTCAATTGCAATAGTAGATCATATCACATGGATGATGAACCTTACATTTATTCTTACTAAAAGAAAGAAAGGGATCTTTCATAAGTGTAGTCACTAGTAGCTAAAGAGGGTATTCCTGAAGAGGGAGCCATGCTTGCTTTGAAATGCCTCAAGTTTCAATCTAGAAGATGTAATATTTTTTATCTTTTTGGATTTCCAGTAGAATTCGTCTCAAGCAGGCTTGCCGTCATGTTTTACATGAGATATTAGCTGAGGATTACTTGTCATTGTTCTAAGGTGAGCCTTTCCTTGTATATGTGCAATCCTGTCATTACCAAGTGGATACACTTAGGGGTTCATTTATAAAAGTATATAATAAAAGCCAGACGGATGCTGTTCACATGGCACTAGAGCCCCTAGATGATGCTAACGAGTGAAGGAAATTCCTATATCTAGGAACGCTAGTACGGTGGATGGAGCTTTTATAAATTACCTCCTTGAAGTGCACAACATACAGTATAAGGCTTCATTCACCCATATAAATTGCATTGAATAGGCCATTAATAAGCCGTAACATACAAAGTAATGTACCTGACATTTTGTTGGGCAGTTGGGTGCACCACAATACACAGTGCAGGCATATCTGTATGCTGAGGGGCAGGTTCATTTGTTTATATGGTATATGTACACTTGTGTGCCAGCTGATCGGTCTTGAAATGTCACTTATATGCGTTCTCACATTCCACAAAGTCGGATAGAAGTGATATTTCAGGACCGATCAGCTGATCCAGGGCAGATCGGTTCTACTGCATATACGATCTGCGATGCCGATCTGCCCTGGAATAGCTGAGAAAGCATTGCAATCCTTGACCTATTGGTGTTCATACATTCCACCGCCGAAAAACTGGGCGGGATTACGTTAAAATGTGTGGCCACGTGACCGGTCACACATTCCACCGCTGTAAAACTGGACGGGATTACGTTAAAATGTGTCACCACGTCACCGGTCACACATTCTAGCGTAGTCACAAACTTTGAAAGAACACTGGCATCCAGGCCTCCGATGACAGATCTGCCCATTACCTGCTGTGGATCCCTGCTACTGCAGTTTCCTGAGATAAAAGGACCGAAGGTCGACTTTAAAGGAGAACTATGAGGTGAGTGATTTTCACTCAACCTCATAGTTCGAGCCGACGTGTGACAATTTCATTCACTACTCTTCCCCCCTCCACAATTTCATATACTGCAGAACAGTAAAGACAGAGCTACGCAGGTGATTTTACTGCAAGGGTGGTCATACACCAATCAGCCCGATTGTATGAATCCCCCATGCATTCTAAACAAAGTGGATCGAGGAATCACTATTGACTGAGCCAGGGGCTCCAATAGGGGGTACAGCCAGCCCTCTTGTACCAGGCCAGGGTCTGGCAGCAGGGGGGCCTGGGCTTGGGTTGAATAGTTTTCTTCCCTTTCCCTTCTTTCCTTTTTTTCTCCCCAGACATCGTCCTTTTCCCTCTTCCATGCACATCTTCCCGCCCGGCTCTTAGCAACCAGGATGCTGTGGCTGGCGTCCACCCGGCTCTTGGCAACCAGTGACATTACAGGTTGCCGGGAGCTGGGTGGGACGCGGGCCTGAGCGTCCCAGGTTGCTAATAGCCATGCGGGGAGATGTGCATGGAAGACGGGAAAGGAAAATGTCTGGGGAGAAAAAAGGGAAGAAGGGAAGGGAAGAAAAAAATTCAACCCAAGCCCAGGCCCCCCTGCTGCCAGGCCCTGGCCTGGTACAAGAGCGCTGGCTGTACCCCATATTGGGCACGGCTGCTGGTGTGCGTATGCCCAGGCAGTGCTAATGCGCTCAATCGAGACACATAGCACTGTTTCTTCTTTTTTGTTAGAACTTGATTGAAATGTCACAAGTAACATTTCATTAACATCTATGGGCACACAGCAGACTGTGCCCAATCATGACAAGGCAAATTGCCTTGTCTTGCGTTCAGGCTGCGCTGAGTTTTTTTTTCCAGAATAGGGTGTGAATGGGACCTAAGAGCATGGACTACTTTTCCCCAACATGGCAACTAACAGTATTGCGGTACCATGGCTGGGAGGTGTGTTCAAATGAATGGCAATGCAATGCACCTGCTGCACTATAACGCAAGGTAGTTGCGTTGCGCAGTAGCAGGCGTTAACTGTTCGGTGCTGTGCGATTATTGCACGGAGAGGGGCCTGTCAGGGTGGGGGGCTGTCAGGTGGCCTGTATGGTTTCTAATGGAGAGCCTGGACTGAGCTACTATAATCTACTGTGCAGTATTAGCCCAATGAGATGAATGGCAGCTACTGGTTACCTCTCTCAGTACAAGAGGTGAAAATGACCTCATTGTACCTGATCCCTTAAAATACAAATGTGTTAACTGTTGTATCTGCCAAAGGATTTATAATTCTGTTCAGCCACTCTTGAGGTTCACTCACCCCTGACAGATAGCACAACTAAATCCCTGACCTCACTTTTCTTCACCAGAGTTACAACAATACAGCTTGATCAGGTACCTGCCCAAACCTGTGATTGGAAAGTGAATGATCAGCAGAACACCGATAGAGTCATCCCTATGCTCTCTCCTATAAGCAAGCTGTCTGTGTTAGCTTGACAGCGCTGGGCAATACAGAGCCTGATTGGTTTACAGTTCAGCTCCTCCCTCTCCCAGTCTGAATCGTGTTGTACAGGTGATTACAGGTCGTGCTGTACAGGTGATTACAGGAAGCTAATATAACATTTGACCGATGTTCTATATAAAAATATGGTTAAAGCCAAACGACCCGACTTTTCTTTTGGTACAGTTCTGGTTAGAACACCTGACAGATTTCTTTTTCCCTATTGGGATAATTTCCTCTTACTTCCTGTTTCTGTGACCACACAGGAAGTGTGGAAAAACTTATCAGTGGTGGCACAGACAGAAGGTTTGTCTGGAGGTGACATTTAAATAAACATGTAACTAAGACAATTGGTGGTCTTTTATTATCGCTCGTAGTTCTGCTTTTTCTGGGCGATCAGTACAATGCATGGATTTCATTATACTAAAAAGAGATTCATCTTCGAGCAAAATCTCCACCTGCCTGTTCTTGTTTCTGGATTTTCCTATTTTATTTTAATTGGAATTGTTTTCCCGTACATTACTATTAGTTCTCCGGCTGGCTGTTTCGGGAGAGTACATCACCCCCTGTGTATTCTGGTATCATGCACAGCCACCTAGTGGTTGCATCACTTCCGTTTGTTTGACTTGGGAAATCACTCAATTATACTGATGACCAACGTAGGGGCCTCTTTAGCCATGTTCTCTCCCAAGATTCACACAAATTTCATTCAAAATTCAATTAGAAAAGTAATGACCTTTGGCTGAATGTTGTGTGAATCTTATATAAACAGATTGATAAATAGACCCTTTAGTTTTTTGTATTGCTTTGTAGTTTATATGTTATATTTATCGACAGCCCATTTCAGAAAGTATTGATTTTGTCTGCTGTGTTTTAGCATTTTATCTACAGCTATGAGGAATCAAGTCTTGCTGTGAACCCATGTTGTTCCAGTTATACAAATGATTCAAATCTTACTAATGTTATATTCTGTGCTACCTCCTATAATATCAGGTCCACCTCTGCTGATTGAGCGGGTGCAATAGCCAGCCTGCTATTGCAATTTGAAATGACCAATAGCATTACAGATATGCTGCCGGGTCCCCTCCTCTCTCATGATACTGTCGGGTGTTCGGTCCATGGCCGAGCGCCGGACTTTTCAGAGGAGGGTGACACCAAAATGACTGTCAGTCATTTTGGTGTCACCCGGGTGCGGGCCGCACCCCCCGCACACCCCTTGTGACGCCACTGGCCAATAGCAGCCTAGCTGTTCATTCCCCGGCTATCTGTTGCTTTATTTTTATTCTGCAAGCGGCCGCTGTCTAAATAAAAGAAAAAAAACAGATAGCAGGGGGAGTAGAACCACCAGGTGTCCCAGAAATGGGGACCTTTGTTCCTGTGACAACTAAGAGGTTATATCCCTCACATTGGAAAGATATCCCCTTCTCTCCTGCTGAGTCCACAGGACAGGAAGTGATGGGAAATCCTCTTTGCTTCCTGTTGAGTCTGGAGGACAGGAAGCGAAGGGGAATCTCCCTAATGAGCCATAGATGGGAAAAAAAAGTGATAGTGCTTGTAACTCCTTGTCGTCCTCCCATCGTAAAATTACGGTCGGACGGCGGATCCTTCCAGGGGGGTGGACGTACATGTATGTGATTTTCTTTTCTGCTCGCGCAGAGTCCCGCCGGGGAGGTTAACAGCTAATCGCTTGTATAATCCTGTTGTGTGAGGCGCAAAACAACGATTGCGCCGCACATGTTGCATATGGCCGCGAACGTCGCAGTGAGAGCAATAATTTTAGGCCCATCAATCACTGATAACACTAAACTGATGAGTGGTAAAAGCTTTTAAAGCGTCGCCAATGGCCAATTTTAGGCATGGTAGTTTTTTTGCGATTTTGTGGTGTCTATTTACCCGACGTGACCCCGACTTTTATATTTTGCCAAAAAATTGGGTAATAATAAATGTTTTATAACATAATGTAGGGAAAACTGTTTTTTTCTCAATATTTTCCTTTTTTCATCATATAGTAAAAAGTAAAAACCCCAGTGTTGATTAAATACCACCAAAACAAAGCTCTATGTGTCCCCAAAAAATGGTATAAAATTCATTTCAGTACAACATTGCATGGCCGAATAAATGTCAGTCCAAGTACCGCAGCGCTGAATACTGAAAAATGGCCTGGACAGGAAGGGGGTTTAACACCCTGGTCAGCAAGTGGTTAACCCTCCGCTTCTCCATCCCAAAAAATGGCTTTATACTGTAACATCTTCCTAATTGTGGAAAATGAAACACACACTTTACAACAAATGTGAAAGTAGTTACATTTCAATACAGTATTTAATAATAATTTCTTCAAGGCCTTATAAAGACTCTGCTCTCCGAGGAAAGCACACAGTAGTACAGTTCTGGTTTTCTTATTGGAGGACAGGCAGCAGCACACACGTCCCCCTGACAACCATCACCCCGCCCTCCCAGTCAATAGTGATGCGGCCAAATCGTGTCACGTGCCTCGAGCTCCGCCCAGTAACGCTGCGTTCCATCCCAGCGTGCGTTTCACCTGGTCACGTCATGACGGCCCCGCCAGCGGGCGGAGTGTGGATGAAATGCGGTGCATTGTGGGAGCTCCTTCCTTTCTCGGTCCCCGGCCATCTTGAGCTGTACCTCTGGTGAGTGGGGCTCCGGCTGTTGGGGTTTTTGTCTAGGCGGGAGGCCCCCGGGAGGGTCCCGGTTAGCTCGCAGGGATAGAGCAGTGTATGACGGTGTGTTCTGTCTCCCGCAGGTCCGGGTTCCCCACGTTGCGAACATGGTGGCCGCCAAGAAAACGGTGAGTGAGGCCTGGTGTGTCACGTGGAGCCAGCAGGGTGAGGGTTGTCTGTGCTGGGCTCCTCTTATACCCGGTGTCACCCCACACAGGCTCATTGTTATGTGCTATCTGCAGGGTTTACACACACACTGACATCGAGAATATTTCTCACTGGATCGGATTGTCCTATGAAGTCCTTATTTACAAACAGAAGATATCTTAAAGGGATTGTCTCCTGAAATCTCAGCAATGCCTTTTAATGAAAACCTAAACCTCCACCTCAGTCTGAAATGATAGCATTCACTACCTTTTCCCCTCCCCCGCCTGGGTGTGATGTCCAGTTCTAATAAAGGTAAACTGTCAGCGGGAAAGAATAATGTGGCCCTTAGATACTTTCTTCCATGATGTGGAGGTATATACAGCACATTATGGGACTTGCCCAGGAAAGCACCCGCTCCAGTACTGTGATATCTGCGCTCTCCTAGTATTGCTTCCATCTTCATCCTTATTGATGGGCTGGGATGATGCCTGTACACAGAAGTTGCTTCACCCTGGCATAGAATTGTGCCGCTATGTACACTGTGTCGCCCTTGTGTGGATCCGTGTACAGACAGGAAATAAAATGCAGACAGAGGGAAACATTTGATAGAAGACATATGTCATGAGGAGTCTCCCTGTCAATGTGAAAAGAGGGGTTCAGGCTCTAAATCACAGTGCCTGGCTGCAGAGTTATAAAAAGGGCTTCCTGTAAGAGTCATATATGTGAATATTCCCCCGCGCCATGCTGTAACCCAAGTGCTGCCGCGATGAAAATAATCTCCTGTATCTGACCCTTCTAGTTGTGAAATGTCTGCTCCCCCCACTGCACACCGTGGTTCCTTCTCCCGATCAATTTATCAATATCGTGCCCTGTAATAATGTGCAAGTCAGCGGAATGATCCACAGCGTGCAAAGGGGGGAGCAGATATCCCACAAATCTGAATATGTCTGGTGGTTGTATATTCTGATTGAGGGCAATGGGGGGCAGGTTTTGTTCCCTTTTTTTTTTTCTTCCCACCCCCACCCCACCCCCAAGGATATGAAGTTGCAACAGGGGTGATTTAACTGCTTTTTTATTGGTTTAGGGAGGAAAATAAGTGATACTCTCCTTATCCTCGCATGTGGCTTGCTCTTAGACCGGTCCTTACAGCCTCTTTCCCCCTCTGCTGCAGCGGTTTAAGGTCCCTGAGTCATCGCATTCTATACAGGATGTGAGGACACTGAGGGACATACCATGGCTGCAGCATAGGAGATGGACTGCGGTGACAGCTGGCCAGTTGGTATAATTTTTTTTTTTTTCCTCCCCTCCCTAGACCAAAACATGCACTTAACCCTTGCAGTGCAGGGGTAGTTATTATCAATTGTAAACTAGATTTGAATGCTGTCTGTCCTGACAAAGGGTTTAAGATCTCAAGGTTTAGGTGGTGCATTGTATGTGATGCACTGTCCCTCCAGTTTGTCCCTCTAATTGCACTTTAAAATTGTTAAGATTAGTCTACAGTCCTGTCTATAGTTTGTCAACAAAGAAAGAACTAGGAAGATCGGAATGAATATATATTTTTAGATATGCTGTGTGAAAGGGAATATATAGTGGGGTCTTTTTTTCCAAATTTGACTGCAGCAAGTTCCCTTGCATACGAGTGTGTTCTGTGCTGAGCGCATGTTTGTAAGTGCCCAGCAACATCACTGTGGCTTTTACGCTTGCTTCTGGATATCCTGGGCCTGAAATAGATACTGTGCTACTGTACTCTATAAAGCACTGTACATAAAAGCACACGTACAGGAAAATGTAAGCCAGACACGTGAACTAACTTGCATGTTCACATCTTTGAAAGTTCGCAACTTGAATGTTTGTATGGGGTGGGGGGAGGGGGGGCACTTGCGGTACAAAGGTGCTGTACACTTAAAGGGTTCATGTAGAAGGTATTTGTTCTTTTTTTCCCTTGCCTGCAAACCCATCTTGGTGGCACATGTTGTCTAGAGAAACTCCAAGCAGGTCAAACACAATCTCAGAATTGTGCTCGGCAGCAAATGGGGGTTTTCGGACCTTTTTTATTGTGCACTTCAGATGCAGGAAAACACAACTTTTACTTTGGCTGTTACATCATCTGAATTGGTGTGGTGTCCTGTGTATGCAGAGTGTGCTCGGCTTTCAGTGCTGGGTCACCGGCATTGGGCTTGTGACCGTACGGGTACATCTACTTG
This sequence comes from Nanorana parkeri, assembly GCF_000935625.1. Lineage (NCBI taxonomy): Eukaryota > Metazoa > Chordata > Amphibia > Anura > Dicroglossidae > Nanorana > Nanorana parkeri. The sequence goes on from NW_017306494.1 coordinate 197,395, forward strand.
TGCTGCTGGCATAGGGAGTCTGAAATACCATCCGAATGTGTCCACACTGGTGACAGGTTCTCTTTAGCTTGTCTCAATAAGAGAGATGTGTTTCCTGTTCCGGTGGGAGGAGCCTATCTCTCTAATGCTGTCCTGGAAGGTTCCTAGAAACAGAGTTACCAGGTACGTAACTCCAATTTTTTTGTAGCGAAGGGAATATTAAACGTTAGGATTTCCCCCCCTGTAGCCACCACCATAAGGATTCTGAAGTCCAGGTTTCCACACTGGACAGATGACTTTAAATTTGTCCAAATATTGGCATCCACTTATTAGGTGAAAACATCGTCCGCCATCGCAGAGGTCCTCAGTTTTCTGTCTGCTTTACCTCTGAGCTACAGAACATGTGATTGACTCAGATCACACTGAGGCTGATGTAGCTGCATGATAGCCAGGCATCTAGCATTTTCTAGGTCAACAACTGCTCAACTATTTTTCTTTTTTGCAGAAAGGAATCTGGAAACTATTATAAAGTGTAGGAAGCACTTTAGTTTTTGTAGCCAAAAACTTTTGTTTTGGGAAGGGAATTGTTGAAACTCTTGTCACTTTTTTTTCTTCTATTCTCTGTGTAGAATTACCTTTTACGTCCTGTTATGCAAACACAACAGGAAGTGAGAGGAAAAGCTCTTACAATCATTTGGTGATGACTGTTAGGTCTCGTTCACACCTAGGCGTATTGCATATGCGCGTCTGTCTCGCGTTTTTTTACCGCGATTCGCTCAAAAATATAAATCCCATTGTATTCAATGGTCTCGTTCCCACCTTGGCATATTTCCGCCCTGTCCCTAACGCGCTACAAAACGGCCTGAAAAAGGTACAGGTACTACTTTGGGCCGTTCTGTTGCGCGTTTCCATTGGGATACAGCCAAGTAGCCTTCGGAAACGCGACGGTCGCTCAAAGTTTTTTACCGTGAATCGCGGTAAAAAAAACATGCGACGGTCGCGCATATGCAATACGCCTAGGTGTGAGCGAGACCTAAGTGCTTGTGACTTTCAGAACTGTTGGCTCTGGGTTCCCCTCCACATCCCACATAGAACAGATACAATACTTTCTGAGCAGTAGGTGTAGGGACATTTTTTGTTTTCTTTGCCTCCTCATCTACGAGACCTAAGTGCTTGTGACTTTCAGAACTGTTGGCTCTGGGTTCCCCTCCACATCCCACATAGAACAGATACAATACTTTCTGAGCAGTAGGTGTAGGGACATTTTTTGTTTTCTTTGCCTCCTCATCTACGAGACCTAAGTGCTTGTGACTTTCAGAACTGTTGGCTCTGGGTTCCCCTCCACATCCCACATAGAACAGATACAATACTTTCTGAGCAGTAGGTGTAGGGACATTTTTTGTTTTCTTTGCCTCCTCATCTACGAGACCTAAGTGCTTGTGACTTTCAGAACTGTTGGCTCTGGGTTCCCCTCCACATCCCACATAGAACAGATACAATACTTTCTGAGCAGTAGGTGTAGGGACATTTTTTGTTTTCTTTGCCTCCTCATCTACGAGACCTAAGTGCTTGTGACTTTCAGAACTGTTGGCTCTGGGTTCCCCTCCACATCCCACATAGAACAGATACAATACTTTCTGAGCAGTAGGTGTAGGGACATTTTTTGTTTTCTTTGCCTCCTCATCTACGAGACCTAAGTGCTTGTGACTTTCAGAACTGTTGGCTCTGGGTTCCCCTCCACATCCCACATAGAACAGATACAATACTTTCTGAGCAGTAGGTGTAGGGACATTTTTTGTTTTCTTTGCCTCCTCATCTACGAGACCTAAGTGCTTGTGACTTTCAGAACTGTTGGCTCTGGGTTCCCCTCCACATCCCACATAGAACAGATACAATACTTTCTGAGCAGTAGGTGTAGGGACATTTTTTGTTTTCTTTGCCTCCTCATCTACGAGACCTAAGTGCTTGTGACTTTCAGAACTGTTGGCTCTGGGTTCCCCTCCACATCCCACATAGAACAGATACAATACTTTCTGAGCAGTAGGTGTAGGGACATTTTTTGTTTTCTTTGCCTCCTCATCTACGAGACCTAAGTGCTTGTGACTTTCAGAACTGTTGGCTCTGGGTTCCCCTCCACATCCCACATAGAACAGATACAATACTTTCTGAGCAGTAGGTGTAGGGACATTTTTTGTTTTCTTTGCCTCCTCATCTACGAGACCTAAGTGCTTGTGACTTTCAGAACTGTTGGCTCTGGGTTCCCCTCCACATCCCACATAGAACAGATACAATACTTTCTGAGCAGTAGGTGTAGGGACATTTTTTGTTTTCTTTGCCTCCTCATCTACGAGACCTAAGTGCTTGTGACTTTCAGAACTGTTGGCTCTGGGTTCCCCTCCACATCCCACATAGAACAGATACAATACTTTCTGAGCAGTAGGTGTAGGGACATTTTTTGTTTTCTTTGCCTCCTCATCTACGAGACCTAAGTGCTTGTGACTTTCAGAACTGTTGGCTCTGGGTTCCCCTCCACATCCCACATAGAACAGATACAATACTTTCTGAGCAGTAGGTGTAGGGACATTTTTTGTTTTCTTTGCCTCCTCATCTACGAGACCTAAGTGCTTGTGACTTTCAGAACTGTTGGCTCTGGGTTCCCCTCCACATCCCACATAGAACAGATACAATACTTTCTGAGCAGTAGGTGTAGGGACATTTTTTGTTTTCTTTGCCTCCTCATCTACGAGACCTAAGTGCTTGTGACTTTCAGAACTGTTGGCTCTGATGGGTTCCCCACCACATCCCACAATACAGGATGCTTGTCAGTAGGTGGCTGGATCCCTGCTTGCTTTGCTTTTTGGGGTGTTTCTTAAGTCTCGTTCACACCTAGGCGTATTGCATATGCGCGACCGTTTTTCCTTATTTTACCACCTAGATGAAAATGAGCACTTAACCCTTGCAGTGTGGGGGTAGCTCCACTGTAAGATTAAGTGGAAAAGAGTTGGCACTCCTAGGAATCCCCTTAATGGTGTTTCTTTATTGAAAAGGCATCAAAGCAGCTACAAACATGTTTCAGTCCCCCAATGGACCTTAATCATAGCCCTATTATTCACTGTTAGAATTGTGTTCGATCATGAAAACGTTTCCAAACGCTCCTTCGACTTTTGTCACTCCAGTTGACATTGGTCATCGATTTAACTTTTATCAACTATTAGAAATTGGTATTAACAAAACCAATTGAGTTCCACTTTCTAACAGTGTGTATCCCCTATCTATGTTATTACGGGGACAGGTGTCTCTAGGGATGCACTGGTACTTCGGGATTGAGTACCAGTATTTTTGTATTTTCTTATTGGTTATCGCCGATATTGAATACCGATACCGAAAGCCCCATTCAGGAAGCGTGTAATGACTCGCCACCTGGCTTCCTGATTGGCAGGGAAGCTGTCCCCATGCTTCTCGTCACTAGGTGACGAGAAAGCATGGAGCCTGCTTTCTGGCAATTAGGAAGCCAGGCGCCGTGTAATGATGCAACGCCCGGCTTCTTGATTGGCCGGGATGCCAGCTCCATGCTCCTTCGTCATGAGGTGACGAGGGAGCATGAAGCCGGCTTCCCGGCCAATCAGGAAGCCGGGCAGTGCGTCATTACACACTGCCCGGTTTCCCGGGAAGCCAGCTCCATGCTCTCTGGATCGGGCTAGGCATCGGAGCATTTGGGTGAGTACTCGGCATTGCACCGATACGGTACTAGTACACACATCGGAGAATCTCCCCAGAGAACCTTTTAAAAAGTCTGGCCTTGAAGCAGAGGAGTTTTTATTTTTTTTCAGGAAAATGATTGTCTATGTATGTGCACGGCTTTTGGTTGTATGAGAAGTGGCAGAATTGGATGTCATTGTCTATGTTTGTGAGCGTTGTCAGAGGTCTTTGTAAATGGCAGAAATCCTGTTTCTTGTAACTCATTTTGTGTTTTGTTTTCTGCATTGTAGAAAAAGTCCCTGGAGTCTATTAACTCACGGCTTCAGCTTGTTATGAAAAGCGGTAAATATGTCCTTGGATACAAGCAGACATTGAAAAGAATCCGCGAGGGCAAGGCTAAGCTCGTCATTCTTGCCAACAACTGCCCCGCTCTGAGGTGAGTGGTCACTATGGGAGGTCTTATACTGGCATTTAATGGGCTGGGGGACATGATAAGTAGTATTTTTACACTGTCGGGAAGTCCATAGAAACCTGTCTAGTAATTTATGAGAAAAGAACTAGAATACAGGACACAATGGCTGTGTGATTTCTCACTTGCTGGAAGACGGCACCTCTAAGGACTGTCTGCAATTCGCACATTACATGGAATGTCAGCAGAGCTCAAAACATAGTGTCCAGGATGGCCGAGGGCTTTAAAAAATTAGACAATTCAATCTCTTCTGTTGTAATTGGGCAGCCTGGCGTTTATCTTCATGTTCTATAAGTCCTCCTGGACTGCAGTACATTTCACACGGCCCAGATTGGTGTTGGGTCATCATGCTTTTTGCCTTTATTTTCACCCGGTGATTCTGCCAGTAACGCACTTCCTGCCCTAGGATGGCAATGCTCACTTACTGTATTGCATCTGTGTTGTCACC
>NW_017306494.1:202960-203942 GCF_000935625.1 Nanorana parkeri
GGCCAATCAGGAAGCCGGGCAGTGCGTCATTACACACTGCCCGGTTTCCCGGGAAGCCAGCTCCATGCTCTCTGGATCGGGCTAGGCATCGGAGCATTTGGGTGAGTACTCGGCATTGCACCGATACGGTACTAGTACACACATCGGAGAATCTCCCCAGAGAACCTTTTAAAAAGTCTGGCCTTGAAGCAGAGGAGTTTTTATTTTTTTTCAGGAAAATGATTGTCTATGTATGTGCACGGCTTTTGGTTGTATGAGAAGTGGCAGAATTGGATGTCATTGTCTATGTTTGTGAGCGTTGTCAGAGGTCTTTGTAAATGGCAGAAATCCTGTTTCTTGTAACTCATTTTGTGTTTTGTTTTCTGCATTGTAGAAAAAGTCCCTGGAGTCTATTAACTCACGGCTTCAGCTTGTTATGAAAAGCGGTAAATATGTCCTTGGATACAAGCAGACATTGAAAAGAATCCGCGAGGGCAAGGCTAAGCTCGTCATTCTTGCCAACAACTGCCCCGCTCTGAGGTGAGTGGTCACTATGGGAGGTCTTATACTGGCATTTAATGGGCTGGGGGACATGATACGTAGTATTTTTACACTGTCGGGAAGTCCATAGAAACCTGTCTAGTAATTTATGAGAAAAGAACTAGAATACAGGACACAATGGCTGTGTGATTTCTCACTTGCTGGAAGACGGCACCTCTAAGGACTGTCTGCAATTCGCACATTACATGGAATGTCAGCAGAGCTCAAAACATAGTGTCCAGGATGGCCGAGGGCTTTAAAAAATTAGACAATTCAATCTCTTCTGTTGTAATTGGGCAGCCTGGCGTTTATCTTCATGTTCTATAAGTCCTCCTGGACTGCAGTACATTTCACACGGCCCAGATTGGTGTTGGGTCATCATGCTTTTTGCCTTTATTTTCACCCGGTGATTCTGCCAGTAACGCACTTCCTGCCCTAGGATGGCAATGCTCACTTACTGTAT